>NC_084854.1:11506712-11821345 GCF_951802175.1 Populus nigra
ATTTGATTAGTAGAACGGGTCACAGGCATAAATTGCTAAGAAAACTCAAAAGAAAGTAACCACACAAGAGATTGAAAACAATGCAAATTGTACGAAAATCCTACGGTAGAAAACTAAAACTACCTAAAAACACTAGAAAACAGCGGAATTTGGCCTTAATAGGATGGGGCTAGTGAAAAATCACTAGTCCTGTTCAGAACATCGTTTTCCTTCAGGAAACAAAAGATCGATACCTAATACCACCAAAAACTCTGTTTTGAACAGTACCGTCGCCGCAAGTGAACAGTACCGCCGCAAGCAAAAATTCTGTTTCTCTTTTTTTTTTTGAATCACAGCAAATAAAAATAACAGTACAAGCACAACAATCAACTAAAATTACCTCCCCGGCAACGGCGCCAAAATTTGATGCGATGTCGCGGTCGCACAAATTAATTACCCTAGCTTAAAACACACAAGATAGTATAGAGCAAGCAAGGGGTCGATCCCACGAGGAAGTTTCAAGTCAGATTTTTATGTTGTACGTTATGTAATTGGGGGGATTTGGTTTGTGATTATCTAAACTATGGCAGCAATTAAACTAGCAAACAAAATCAATTAAAACCGAAACTTATCAAGAAAACAAACCTTGGTCGCAAGCACACATCCACCAACGGAAATTAGAACCGATCCTTGAAACGAAAATTGCAGTTTATGTTCTGAAATTTTATCTTTTCTTAACGTTGATTAATTAACGGATCCGCCGTATAACTAATCCTAACCAATAAACAATCAAAGTGTCCACACTAATGATTCAATTTAATGGTAGCTTTAAGAACTAGATAATTTCATCAAGATTAACATACAAGTTGTCCGCAGCTTGTGTCACTTTGTTCTAATGTTCTCCCTAAGTTCAATAACGTAGCTCCGCCACAATTATCAAACTTAGTTGCTTCACAAGTTCATATATCACAACTCCGGTTTTGATATTAAACTTAGCAATAGATTGTTCACAACAATAACTTAGAGTCCGCTCTAGCAATCATCAACAACAATCATAGGAAATATGCATAGGAAAACAATCATACTCATTCATAACATAAACTGAAAATAGAAGGAAGAATAAATCTCACGGTTCTTGAAATCCGAAGGTTTGTTGTGTCCTTGCAACCAAGAAAAGAGCTTAGCCTTGCATAACTATTGAACAACTACTTCTAAAGAATGAAAAGAGCATGATTTTTTGGGTTTGTAGGGGAGAGAATTTGTGTTTATTCTCTGCTGGCTGCTGCCTCCTTCTGCTCTCCCTATTTTCTGCTGGCTGCTGCCCCTTCTCTCTTTCTTTTTATATGCTAGGAAACCCTAGTCTCTATTTTACAAAATAGTCCTTCCTTAAGTTGACAGTTTACATTTAAGTACTTCAATAACTATTTTTCCTAAAAAGGAGAAATAGCCTTGCATGAAATCTTCAAACTCTGACTTAGAGGAGCTAAATTGCTGATATAAAAACTTGGATGTCGGTTTAGATGCTTCAGAATGTAATTTGGACTCGTTTCTTCACGAAACCTGTTTGCTGGCAGAATTTTGTTGTCATCTTTGGAAAATCATATCTCCCTCATATGACATTTTTTTTGGCTGAAATTTGGATCGTGGATAGGTCTTTGAATTAGGAATCCAAGAAAATTGAGTTTGCATCAATTGGACTTCTGTAGCTCCAGATATTAAATTTTGAATGGCCAAAGGTCAACACTGGCAGAATGCGAAATTTGACTTTGCAGGGTGTGATTTCCATGATCTTTCTCCTTTTATTTTTCTTGCATTACATTTCCAGAAAGGTATGGATGTTAGCTTTTTAGTGCCACTAGAATCACTTCATTTCGATCTCTAGAACTCACGCTCTGCACAAAACATCGACTTAACATCAAATCTGTCAATTACCTCCAATTTACTCCTTTTTGCATCTTTCATCCAAAAATGCCTTCAAAACATAAAACAAAGAATATCAAGGTATTTTATATATAAAACATGGACAAAACATTAGGTAGATGTGGGTGAAACTATCAAATAATATGGTTACATCAGAAATCATCAATGAAACTGCTTCCACGGGTGAGGCATGAATTCGACAGTGCATACAGCTCTTATGGGCTCAAAAATCATAAGCAAAATCTGAATTCGTGCGCACTCTGAAATCATCAAGGAAACTGCTTCCACGGGTGACGCATGGATTCGACAGCGCATACAGCTCTTGTGGCCTAGAAATCATAACCGAAAACTGAGTCGCTGTGGACTCAAAAACCATCAACGAAACTGCTTCCACGGGTGATGCATGGATTCGACAACGCATACAGTTCATGTGGGCTCAAAAATCATAATCGAAAACTGAGTCCCTGCGAACTCAAAAATCATCAACGAAACAGCTTCCCCGGGTGAAGCATGGATTCAACAATGCATACAACTCTTTTAGGCTCAGAAATCATAGCCGAAAACTGTGTCCCTGCGCACTCAAAAATCATCAACAAAACTGCTTCCACAGGCGACGCATGGATTCAACACCGCATACAGCTCTTGTGGGCTCAGAAATCATAATCGAAAACTGAGTCCCTGCGGACTCAAAAATCATCAAGGAAACTGCTTCCCCGGGCGAAGCATGGATTCAACAATGCATACAACTCTTTTAGGCTCAGAAATCATAACCGAAAACTGAGTCGCTGTGGACTCAAAAACCATCAACGAAACTGCTTCCACAGGTGATGCATGGATTCGACAGCGCATACAGTTCTTGTGGGCTCAGAAATCATAATCGAAAACTGAGTCCCTGCGGATTCAAAAATCATCAACGAAATTGCTTCCCCGGGCGAAGCATGGATTCAACAATGCATACAACTCTTTTAGGCTCAGAAATCATAACCGAAAACTGAGTCCCTGCGCACTCAGAAATCATCAACAAAACTGCTTCCATAGGCGACGCATGGATTCAACACCGCATACAGCTCTTGTGGGCTCAGAAATCATAACCGAAAACTGAGTTGCTGCGAACTCAGAAATCATCAACGAAACTACTTCCACGGGCGACGCATGGATTCGATAGCGCATACAACTCTCGTGGGATCAGAAATCATAACTGAAAACTGAGTCGCTGCAGACTCAGAAACAATTAAGGAAACTGCTTCCACGGTTGACGCATGGATTCGACAGAGCATAGAGCTCTTATGGGCTCAAAAATTATAACCGAAAACTGAGTCGCTGCGGAATTAGAAATCATCACCGAAACTGCTTCCACGGGCGACGCATGGATTCCACAACGCATATAGCTCTTTTGGGATGAGAAATCATGCCCGAAAACTGAGTTCCTATGGACTCAGAAATCATCAACGAAACTGCTTCCAAGGGTGACGCATGCATTCGACATCGCATACAACTATTGTGGGATCAGAAATCATAACTGAAAACTCAGTCGCTGCGGACTCAAAAACAATCAAAGAAACTACTTCCACGGGTGACGCATGGATTCGACTGGGCATACAGCTCTTCTGGGTTTAGAAATCATAAGCGAAATCTGAGTCCTTGCGCACTCAGAAACCATCAAGGAAATTGCTTCCATGGGTGACACATGGATTCGACAACACATACACCTCTTTTGGGCTCAGAAATAATAACCGAAAACTGAGTCCCTGCGAACTCAGAAATCATTAATGAAACTGCTTCCACGGGTGACCCATGCATTCGACATCGCATACAACACTTGTGGGATCAGAAATACTAACTGAAAAATGAGTCGTTGCGGACTTAGAAACGATCAAGGAAACTGCTTCCACGGGTGACGCATGGATTCGACAGCGCATACAGCTCTTCTGGGCTCAAAAATCATAACCGAAAACTGAATCATTGCGCACTCAGAACTTATCAACGAAATTGCTTCCACGGGTGACGCATGCATTCGACAGCGTGTACAGCTCTTCCGGCTCAGAAATCATAAGCGAAATTTGAGTCCTGGCGCACTCAGAAATCATCAAGGAAATTGCTTCCACGGGTGACGCATTCATTCGACCGCGCATACAACTCTTCTAGGCGCAGAAATCGTAACCAAAAACTGAGTCCTTGCGCACTCAGAAATCATCAACAAAAGTGCTTTCATTAGGACACATGGATTAGACTACGCGTACAGCTCTTCTAGGATCAGAAATCATAAGCGAAATCTTAGTCCTTGCGCACTCAAAAATCATCAAGGAAAGTGCTTCCACAGGTGACGCTTTCATTCGACCGCGCATACAGTTATTCTATGCTCAGAAATCATCATAAAAAACTGAGTCCCTACGGACTCATAAATCATCAACGAAAATGCTTCCACGGGTGACGCTTGCATTCGACATCGCATACAGCTCTCGAGGGATCTAAAATCATAACCGAAAACTGAGTCGCTGAGGACTTAGAAATCATCAAGGAAACTGATTCAACGGGTGACGCATGGGTTTGACCGCGCATACAGTTCTTGTGGGCTCAGAAATCGTAACCTAAAACTGAGTCGCTGCGGACTCAGAAACCATCCAGGAAATTGCTTCAATGAGTGACGCATGGATTCGACAGCGTATAGAACTCTTGTGGGATCAAAAATCATAACCGAAAACTGAGTCCCTGCGGACTCAGGAATCATCAACGAAACCACTTCCACGGGTAATGCATGTGTTTGACATCGCATACAACTCTTGTGGGATCCGAAATCATAACTCAAAACTGAGTCGCTGCGGACTCAAAATCAATCAAGGAAACTACTTCCACGGGTGACGCATGGATTCAACACCGCATATAGGTCTTGTGGGATCAGAAATCATAACTGAAAACTGAGTCACTGCGGAGTTAGAAATCATTAAGGAAACTGCTTCCACGGGTGACGCATGAATTCAACAACGCATACAGCTCTTGTGGACTCAGAAATCGTAAACGAAAACTGAGTCGCTGCGGACTCAAAAACCATCCAAGGAATTACTTCAACAGGTGACGCATGGATTCGATAGCGCATACAGCTCATGTGCGCTTAGCAATCATAATCAAAAACTGAGTCGTTGCGGACTCATAAATCATCAAGGAAGCTGCTTCAACGGGTGACGCATGGATTCAACAGCGCATACAATTCTTGTGTGCTCAGAAATCGTAGCCGAAAACTAAGACATTGCGGACTCAGAAATCATATTTGTGAACTGAGTTGCTGCCTACTCAGAAATCATCAACGAATCTGCTTCAATGGTTGACACGAGGATTCAACAGCGCATACAGCTCTTGTGGGATCACAAATCAAAACCGAAAACTGAGCGCTGTGGACTCAGAAACCATCCAGGAAACTGCTTCCACGGGTGACGCATGGATTCGACAGCGCATACAGCTCTTGTAGGCTCATAAATTATAACTGATACCTGAGTCCCTGCGCACTTAGAAATCGTCAAGGAAATTGCTTCCACGGGTGACGCATTCATTCGACCGCGCATACAGCTCTTCTGAGCCCAGAAATCTTAACCGAAAACTAAGTCCCTGCAGACTCAGGAATCATCAATGAAACTGTTTCCACGGGCGACGCGTGGATTCCACAACGCATATAGCTCTTTTAGGATGAGAAATCATACCCAAAAACTGAGTTCCTACGGACTCAGAAATCATCAACGAAGCTGCTTCTAAGGGTGACGCATGCATTCAACATCGCATACAGCTATTGTGGGATCAGAAATCATAACTGAAAACTTAGTCACTGCGGACTCAAAAACCATTAAGGAAACTACTTCCACGGGTGACGCATGCATTCGACAACGTGTACAGCTCTTCTAGGCTCAGAAATCATAAGCAAAATTTGAGTCCTTGCACACTAAGAAACCATCAAGGAAATTGTTTCCATGAGTGACACATGGATTCAACAACGCATACAGCTTTTATGGGCTCAGAAATCATAACCGAAACAGAGTCCTTGCGCATCCAGAAATCATCAACGAAATTGCTTCCACGAGAGACGCCTGGATTCGACAGCGCATACAGCTCTTATGGGCTTAGAAATCATAACCGAAAACTGAGTCCCTGCGGACTCAGAAATCATCAAGGAAACTGCTTCCACGGGTGATGCATGGATTCGACAGCGCATATAGCTCTTGTGGGCCCATAAATCAAAACCGAAAACTGAGTCCCTGCGGACTCAGAAATCATCAACGAAACTGCTTCCACGGGTGACGCATGGATTCGACAGCGCATACAGCTATTGTCGGATCACAAACCAAAACCAAAAACTGAGTCGCTGTGGACTCAGAAACCATCCAGGAAACTGCTTCCACGGGTGACGCATGGATTCGACAGCGCATATAGCTCTTGTGGGCCCAGAAATCAAAACCGAAAACTGAGTCCCTGCGGACTCAGAAATCATCAACGAAACTGCTTCCACGGGTGACGCATGGATTCGACAGCGCATACAGCTCTTGTGGGCTCAGAAATCATAACCGAAAACTAAGTCGCTGAGGACTCAGAAATCATCAACGAAACTGCTTCCACGGGTGATGCATGGATTGGATACTCCATACAGCTCTTGTGGGCTAAGAAATCACAACCGAAAACTGAGTTGCTGTGGACTCAGAAATCATCAATGAAACTGCTTCCACGGGTGAGGCATGGATTCAACAGTGCGTACAGCTCTTCTGGGCTCAAAAATCAAAAGCAAAATCTGAGTCCTTGCGCACTCAGAAATTATCAAGGAAATTGCTTCCACGGGTGACGCATGGATTCTACAGCGCATACAGCTCTTGTGAGCTCAGAAATCATAACCCAAAACTGAGTCGCTGCGGACTCAGAAACCATCATGGAAACTGCTTCCACGGTCGACGAATGGATTCGACAGCGCATATAGCTCTTGTGGGCTCAAAAATCATAACCGAAAACTAAGTCGCTGCGGACTCAGAAACCATCGAGGAAACTTCTTCCACGGTTGACGCATGGATTCGACAGCGCATACAATTCTTGTATGGTCCAAAATCGTAGCCGAAAACTAAGACGCTGCGGACTCAGAAATCATATTCGTGAATT
The DNA here is from genome assembly GCF_951802175.1 of Populus nigra. NCBI lineage: Eukaryota > Viridiplantae > Streptophyta > Magnoliopsida > Malpighiales > Salicaceae > Populus > Populus nigra. Next base: position 11,513,739 of record NC_084854.1, read on the forward strand.
GAGTTGTTGCCTACTCAGAAATCGTCAATGAATCTACTTTAATGGTTGACACGAGGATTCGACAGCGCATACAGCTCTTGTGGGATCACAAACCAAAACCAAAAACTGAGTCGCTGTGGACTCAGAAACCATCCAGGAAACTGCTTCCACGGGTGACGCCTGGATTCGACAGCGCATATAGCTCTTGTGGGCCCAGAAATCAAAACCGAAAACTGAGTCCCTGCGGACTCAGAAATCATCAACGAAACTGCTTCCACGGGTGACGCATGGATTCGACAGCGCATACAGCTCTTGTGGGCTCAGAAATCATAACCGAAAACTAAGTCGCTGAGGACTCAGAAATCATCAACGAAACTGCTTCCACGGGTGATGCATGGATTGGATACTCCATACAGCTCTTGTGGGCTCAGAAATCATAACCGAAATGTAACATCCCTCATTTCTGGGATAAAACCACAATCTCATGTCAATAGAAAAACAGAGTAGTTAATTGTTTTTTATATATATATACATATTCATGGTCTTCGTATTAACATCTACCAGAATTTCGACAGAGTCCCCCCTATACCGAAAGGTCCCAAGTTACCGACATGTAACCTGCTTACACTTGTAACAGTTCGCATCTCATAACTCAATTCCCGACCCAATCATCCTGGGTTTCAATTCCACAATTATACTCGCACCTATCAACCATAATATTTATGATATGCATTATATAACAAAAAATATCATTATGGATGGATAATTTAAATAATATAAATACATAGACAAGAAATATGGTTATATAAACTACAATGTTAAATTCATCCAATCAAGTTTAAACATTTATTATACAAATTAAGTTATACAACCATTTTCATGTTTACAAAATACAAGGGTATACTCCTTAGAACCTAGACTTCAAAAAGGAAACATAAGTTAGGATCTACTCCTGTCGTGCATGCGATGATCCTGAAACAAAATACATATAATTGCAAGGTGAATATTTCCATAAATATAACAATATGAAAATCTAATAATTTCAACAGGGTAACATGCATTCATATTTCATTTACTTCTCCCTTCTAGTTTTTTTTTTATTTAAAAAAAATCTCTTCCTTATTCAAACTATTAATAACCGTTCCCTCTACCACTATCAACCTTCATTCTAGACTTTATAAGATCAACGTGATTACTTTTGCTTATCACATTACCGATACCAAGTTCACTGGTATTGTCATCACCACCCCATAGGAGTCGATATAAGGCGATCCCTTTACCCGGAATCCTACCATACACTAAATGTATGCTAGCCATTCCATGGTGATCCCCTTACCCAGGATCCTAACATACACTGAATGTATGTTAGCCAATACGTGGAGATTCCCCTTACCCGGGATCCTAACATACACTAAATGTATGTTAGTCCATTCGTGACGATCCCATTACCTGGGATCCTAACATACACTAAATGTATGCTAGCCAAAACAGGGTGATCATCTTACCCGGGACCCTAACATACACTCAATGTATGCTAGACAATACATGGTGATCCCCTTACCCGGGATCCTAACATACACTCAATGTATGCTAGTTATGCCTCAAATCACACTTCTAATATTTTCTTTTTTTTTCAGTGAAAATTTCATCACTTGGCAATTTACATAACAACTTTTCACCTTGAATACACATACATTCAGTATTTCACATTTCACATCAAAATATATTAAATCATGGAATTTAACTAGGAAGCATAGGTGTGAAACACCTACCTGCAATAAAAGCTCTACTCGTGCTCCCCTGCTGCTGCTGTTGCACTACGTCTGTGGTCCCTCCTGCAAATCACAGGTTTATCTCATAAATTTTCCTCACTCAAGGATATGTTTTATAATGACCATATCAACAACCAATAAGTCTTTCTTTCAGTCATTTCTTAGTACTTTATGTCTTTTTCTCATCTCACTCATTATTACTGTCGTTCTTTGTCCAATCCTAGTTGTCATTCCTTTCTTTATATTTGGACTTTCACTGTCCAACTGTTACTGTCCATTTTCGAACTGTTACTGTCTGACCTCTCCTCAGATTTTTAACTATATCTGGAGTTATAGAACTCCGATTCAAGTGAAATTTATGGCGTTGGAAAGGTAAGACATGAGACTACAAGTTCTATGTTTTGGGAAGAACCCAGTTCTGCCTCTAAGGTAGTCAAAATTGATCATTAACAAATGCTTGGACTGTTACTGTCCAACTGTTACTGTCTGACCTCTCCTCAGATTTTTAACTATATCTGGAGTTATAGAACTCCGATTCAAGCAAAATTTGTGGCGTTGGAAAGGTAAGACATGAGGCTACAAGTTCTATGTTTTGGGAAGAACCTAGTTCTGTCTCTAAGGTAGTCAAAATTGCTCATTAACAAACGCTTGGACTGTTACTGTCCAACTGTTACTGTCCATTTTCGAACTGTTACTGTCTGACCTCTCCTCAGATTTTTAACTATATCTGGAGTTATAGAACTCCAATTCAATTGAAATTTGTGGCGTTGGAAAGGTAAGACATGAGGCTACAAGTTCTATGTTTTGGGAAGAACCTAGTTCTGCCTCTAAGGTAGTCAAAATCGCTCATTAACAAATGCTTGGACTGTTACTGTCCAACTGTTACTGTCCATTTTCGAACTGTTACTGTCTGACCTCTCCTCAGATTTTTAACTATATCTGGAGTTATAGAACTCCGATTCAAGCAAAATTTGTGGCGTTGGAAAGGTAAGACATGAGGCTACAAGTTCTATGTTTTGGGAAGAACCTAGTTCTATCTCTAAGGTAGTCAAAATCGCTCATTAACAAACGCTTGGACTGTTACTGTCCAACTGTTACTGTCCATTTTCGAACTGTTACTGTCTGACCTCTCCTCAGATTTTTAACTATATCTGGAGTTATAGAACTCCAATTCAATTGAAATTTGTGGCGTTGGAAAGGTAAGACATGAGGCTACAAGTTCTATGTTTTGGGAAGAACCTAGTTCTGCCTCTAAGGTAGTCAAAATCACTCATTAACAAATGCTTGGACTGTTACTGTCCAACTGTTACTGTCCATTTTCGAACTGTTACTGTCTGACCTCTCCTCAGATTTTTAACTATATCTGGAGTTATAGAACTCCGATTCAAGCAAAATTTGTGGCGTTGGAAAGGTAAGACATGAGGCTACAAGTTCTATGTTTTGGGAAGAACCTAGTTCTGTCTCTAAGGTAGTCAAAATCGCTCATTAACAAACGCTTGGACTGTTACTGTCCAACTGTTACTGTCCATTTTCGAACTGTTACTGTCTGACCTCTCCTCAGATTTTTAACTATATCTGGAGTTATAGAACTCCAATTCAATTGAAATTTGTGGCGTTGGAAAGGTAAGACATGAGGCTACAAGTTCTATGTTTTGGGAAGAACCTAGTTCTGCCTCTAAGGTAGTCAAAATCGCTCATTAACAAATGCTTGGACTGTTACTGTCCAACTGTTACTGTCCATTTTTGAACTGTTACTGTCTGACCTCTCCTCAGATTTTTAACTATATCTGGAGTTATAGAACTCCGATTCAAGTGAAATTTGTGTCGTTGGAAAGGTAAGACATGAGGCTACAAGTTCTATGTTTTGGGAAGAACCTAGTTCTGCCTCTAAGGTAGTCAAAATCGCTCATTAACAAACGCTTGGACTGTTACTGTCCAACTGTTACTGTCCATTTTCGAACTGTTACTGTCTGACCTCTCCTCAGATTTTTAACTATATCTGGAGTTATAGAACTCCGATTCAAGTGACATTTGTGGCGTTGGAAAGGTAAGACATGAGGCTACAAGTTCTATGTTTTGGGAAGAACCTAGTTCTGCCTCTAAGGTAGTCAAAATCATTCATTAACAAACATCCAAAACTACAATTTCTATGAAGGAAATTGATCCTAATTCCTTCATTCTCCTACCCAAAATCTCTTTGAAGGTCAAGAGACAAAACTGTCCAGATTCATCAACCTTTCCATTTACACACAACACATGAAGTTCTTTACTTTAACAACTCTTACTTTTTCCTCAATTCAAGTCTAAGAACTCAATATATAAATTAACATCCAGGCATCAATTCATAATCGACTTGAAATAACTCATAAGACCAGGTTTAGAATACCTTACCTGATGCGAATCAAGGCTTCGAACCCTCCTTTTCTTTCTAATGACAGCCGACCCTCCCCTCTTCTCTTCTTATTCAATTTTTTTCTTGTTGACCCCTTTCCCACCAGGGTTTATTTTACCTATAACCCTCAATCTGGGATGGGTTCTTGAAATTTTGGTGTTTCTCTTTTCATTTCTAAAAATAGATATAAAAACTCCCTCTTTTCTTTCTTTACGTAGCTGCAGATCTGTTTTTGGTGAGAATAAGAGTATTTATGCTCTATAGTTATTCTTATTTGCATTTAGGCCCCATTTTCTTTAAGTGTATTGGTTCTTACCCCCACTTCTTTTTAGTTTAGTTTATTTTCTTTAATTTAATCCAGCCTTGGTTTTTCTTGGGATTTACACGAAAACTGAGTTGCTGTGGACTCAGAAATTATCAATGAAACTGCTTCCACGGGTGAGGCATGGATTCAACAGTGCGTACAGCTCTTCTGGGTTCAAAATCAAAAGCAAAATCTGAGTCCTTGCGCACTCAGAAATTATCAAGGAAATTGCTTCCACGGGTGACGCATGGATTCTACAGCGCATACAGCTCTTGTGAGCTCAGAAATCATAACCCAAAACTGAGTCGCTGCGGACTCAGAAACCGTCATGGAAACTGCTTCCACGGTCGATGAATGGATTCGACAGCGCATATAGCTCTTGTGGGCTCAGAAATCATAACCAAAAACTAAGTCGCTGCGGACTCAGAAACCATCGAGGAAACTTCTTCCACGGTTGACGCATGGATTCGACAGCGCATACAGCTCTTGTGGGCTCAGAAATCATAATCGAAAACTGAGTCGCTGGGGACTCTGAATTCATCAACGAAATGGCTTCCACTGGCGACGCATGGATTCAATAATGCATACAGTTCTTCTAGGCTCAGAAATCATAACTGAAAACTGAGTCCTTGCGCACTCAGAAATCATCAACCAAACTGCTTCCACGGGCGACACATGGATTCAACACCGCATACAGCTCTTGTGGGCTCAGAAATCAAAACTGAAAACTGAGTCGTTGCGGACTCAGAAATCATCAAGGAAACTGCTTGCACAGGCGACGCATGGATTCATCACCGCATACAGCTCTTCTGGGATTAGAAATCATAACCGAAAACTGAGTCCCTGCGCACTCAGAAATCATCAAGGAAACTGCTTCCACGGGTGACGCATTCATTCGACCGCGCTTACAGCTCTTCTGAGCCCAGAAATCTTAACCGAAAACTAAGTCCCTGCAGACTCAGATATCATCAACGAAACTGTTTCCACGGGCGACGCGTGGATTCCACAACGCATATAGCTCTTTTGGGATGAGAAATCATACCCAAAAACTGAGTTCCTGCGGACTCAGAAATCATCAACGAAATTGCTTCCAAGGGTGACACCTGCATTCGACATCGCATACAGCTATTGTGGGATCAGAAATCATAACTGAAAACTCAGTCGATGCGGACTCAAAAACCATCAAGGAAACTACTTCCACGGGTGACGCATGGATTGGACTGGGCATACAGCTCTTCTGGGCATATAAATCATAAGCGAAATCTGAGTCCTTGCGCACTCAGAAACCATTAATGAAATTGCTTCCACGGGTGACGAATGGATTCGACAGCGCATACACCTCTTTTGGGCTCAGAAATCATAACCGAAAACTGAGTCCCTGCGAACTCAGAAATTATCAATGAAACTGCTTCCACGGGTGACCAATGCATTCGACATCGCATACAGCTCTTTTGGGCTCAGAAATCATAACCGAAAACTGAGTCCCTGCGAACTCAGAAATCATCAATGAAATTGCTTCCACGGGTGACCCATGCATTCGACATCGCATACAGCTCTTGTGGGATCAGAAATAATAATTGAAAAATGAGCCGTTGCGGACTCAAAAATGATCAAGGAAACTGCTTCCACGGGTGACGCATGGATTCGACAGCGCATACAGCTCTTCTGGGATCAAAAATCAAAACTGAAAACTGATTCCTTGCGCACTTAAAAATCATCAACGAAATTGCTTCCACGGGTGACGCATGCCTTCGACAGCGTGTACAGCTCTTCTGGGCTCAGAAATCATAAGTGAAATCTGAGTCCTGGTGCACTCATAAATCATCAAGGAAATTGCTTCCACGGGTGACGCATTCATTTGACCGCGCATACAGCTCTTCTGGGCTCAGAAATCATAACTGAAAACTGAGTCCTTGGGCACTCAGAAATCATCAACAAAAGTGCTTTCATGGGGACACATGGATTAGACAGCGCATACAGCTCTTCTGGGATCAGAAATCATAAGCGAAATCTTAGTCCTTATGCACTCATAAATCATCAATGAAAGTGCTTCCATAGGTGACGCTTTCATTCGACCGCGCATACAACTATTCTGGGCTCAGAAATCATAACCAAAAAATGAGTCCCTGAAGACTCATAAATCATCAATGAAAGTGCTTCCACGGGTGACGCTTGCATTCAACATCGCATACAGCTCTCGAGGGATCTGAAATCATAACCGAAAACTGAGTCGCTAGGGACTCAGAAATCATCAAGGAAACTGATTCCACGGGTGACGCATGGGTTCGACCGCGCATACAGCTCTTGTGGGCTCAGAAATCATAACCTAAAACTGAGTCGCTGCGGACTCAGAAACCATCCAGGAAATTGCTTCAACGGGTGACGCATGGATTCGACAGCGTATAGAGCTCTTGTGGGATCAAAAATCATAACCGAAAACTGAGTCCCTACGAACTCAGAAATCATCAACGAAACCGCTTCCACGGGTGATGCATGCATTCGACATCGCATACAACTCTTGTGGGATCCGAAATCATATCTCAAAACTAAGTCGTTGCGGACTCAAAATCAATCAAGGAAACTATTTCCACGGGTGACGCATGGATTCAACAGCGCATACAGCTCTTGTGGGCTCACAAATCATAACCGAAAAATGTATCCCTGCGGACTCAGAAATCATCAACGAAACTGCTTCCACGAGAGACCCATGGATTCGACAGCGCATACAGCTCTTGCGGGCTCAGAAATCATAACTGAAAGATTAATCCATGCTGACTCAGAAATCATCAACAAAACTGCTTCCACAGGCGACCCATTGATTCAACAATGCATGCACCTCTTCTGGGATCAGAAATCATCAAAGAAACTGTTTCCACAGGTGACCCATTGTTTCAACAGCGCCTATAGCTCTTCCGGGATCAGAAATCATAATCGAAAACTGAGTCGCTGCGGACTCAGAAACTCTCAAGGAAACTGCTTCCATGGGTGACGCATGGATTCGATAGCACATACAGCTCTTCTGCGCTCAGAAATCGTAATCGAAAATTTAGTCCCTCCGGACTCAGAAAGTATCAACTAAACTGCGTCAACGAGTGACGCATGCATTCGATATCACATACAGCTCTTGTGCGCTTAGAAATCACCAACGAAAACTGAGTCGCTGCGGACTCAAAAATCATCTTCGAGAATTGAGTCGCTGCCTACTCAGAAATCGTCAACAAATTTGCTTGAACGGTTGACACGAGGATTCGACAGCGCATACAGCTCTTGTGGGATCACAAATCAAAACGAAAACTGTGTCGCTGCAGACTCAGAAACCATCCCGGAACCTGCTTGCATGAGTAATCGAAAACTGTGGATTCGATAGCACATACAGCTCTTGCGCGCTTAGCAATCGTAATCGAAAACTGAGTCCCTGCAGACTCAGAAATCATCAAGGAAACTGCTTCCACGGATGACGCATGCATTCGACATCGCATACAACTCTTGTGCGCTCAGAAATCGTAATAAAAAACTGAGTCGATGTGGACTCAGAAATCATCTTCGTGCACTGAGTTGCTGCCTGCTCAGAAATCATCAACGAATCTGCTTCAATGGTTGACACGAGGATTCGACAGTGCATACAGCTTTTGCGGGATCACAAATCAAAATTGAAAACTGAGTCCCTGCGAACTCAAAAACCATCCAGGAAACTGCTTCCACGGGTGACGCATGGATTTGACAGCGCATACAGCTCCTGTGGGATCAGAAATGATAACTGAAAACTGAGTCATTGCGGACTCAGAAACCATCCAGGAAGCTGGTTCCACGGGTGACGCATGGATTCGACAGCGCATATAGCTCCTGTACACTAGGCAATCGTAACCTAAAACTGAGTCGCTGCAGACTTAGAAATCATCAAGGAAACTGCTTCAACGGTTGACACATGGATTCGACGACGCCTACAGCTCCTGTGCGCTCAGCAATAGTAACCGAAAACTGAGTCCCTGCGGATTAAGAGATCATCAAGGAAACTGCTTCCACAGGTGACACATGGATTCGACAGCGCATACAGCTTTTGTGGGCTCAGAAATCATAACCGGAAACCGAGTCGCTGTGGACTCAGAAATCATCAACGAAACTGCTTCCACGGGCGACGCATAGATTCAACACCGCATACAGCTCTTGTGGGATCAAAAATCATAATTGAAAACTGAGTCACTGCGGACTTAGAAATCATTAAGGAAACTGCTTCCACGGGTGACGCATGGATTCAACAACGCATACAGCTCTTGTGGACTCAGAAATCGTAACCGAAAATAGAGTCGCAGCGGACTCAAAAACCATCCAAGGAACTACTTCAACGGGTGACGCATGGATTCGACAGCGCATACAGCTCATGTGCGCTTAGCAATCGTAACCGAAAACTGAGTCGCTGCGGACTCAGAAATCATCAAGGAAACTACTTCCACGGGTGACCCATGGATTCGACAGCGCATTCAGTTCTTGTGCGCTCAAAAATCATATCCGAAAACTGAGTCGTTGCGGACTCAAAAATCATCAACGAAACTGCTTCCATGGGTGATGCATGCATTCGACATCGCATACAGCTCTTGAGGGATCTGAAATCATAACCGAAAACTAAGTCGTTGTAGACTCAGAAATCATTAACCAAAGTAATGGAATGGGTGACACATGGATTCGACAGCCCAAACAGCCCCTAGGGACTGAGATATCATCAACGAAACTGCTAGCACGGGTGACACATGGATTCGACAGCCCACACAGCCCCTTGGGACTCAGAAATCATCAGTAAAACTGCGGCACGGGTGACGCACGGATTCGACAACCCAAACAGCCCCTAGGAACTCAGATATCATCAACGAAACTAGTGGCACGGGTGACACATTGATTCGACAGCACAAAGAGCCACTAAAGACTCAGAAATCATCAACCAAAATGGTGTCATGGTTGACCTGTGGATTCGACAGCGCAAACAGCCCCTAGGGACTCAGAAATCATCAATCGATCTGCTGTCACGGGTGACCTATGGATTCGATAACACAACCCCTAGTAACTGAGAAATAATCAACCAAAGTGCTGACACGGGTGATGCATGGATTCGACAGCGCAAACACCCCAATGGACTCTGAAATCATCAACCAAAGTGCTGGCACGGGTGACGCTTAGATTTGACAGCGAAACACCCCCTAGGGACTCAGAAATCATCAACCAAAGTGCTGTCACGGGTGACCTATGGATTCGACATCACAAATAGCAGCTAGGGACTCAAAAATCATCAAACAGCTCAGGTGACGCATGGATTCGACAGCCCGAACAACCTCTAAGGACTCAAGAATCATCAACCAAAGTGGTGGCGCCAGTCATGCATGGATTTGATAGCGCAAACAACCCCTAGGGACTTAGAAATCATCAACCAAAGTGGTGTCACGGGTGACCCATGGATTCGACAGCGCAAACACCCCCTATGGACTCAGAAATCATCAACCGATCTGCTGTCACGAGTGACCCATGGATTCGACAGCGCAAACACTCCTAGGGACTCAGAAATCATCAATCAAATTGATGACACGGGTGACGCATGGATTCGATAGCTTAAACAGCCCTGAGGGACTCAGAAATCATCAACCAAATTGTTGGCATGGCTGACGCATGAATTCGACAGCCCAAATAGCCCCTAGGTACTCAGAAATCATCAACCAAACTGTTGTTACAGATGGCCCATGGATTCGACAACACGAACATCCCTCAGGGACTCAGATATCATCAACGAAACTGCTGTCACGGATGACATATGGATTCGACAGTGCAAACAGCCCTTAGTGACTCATAAATAATCAACGAATTGCTCCCACGGGTGACGAATGGATTCGACAGCCCAAAAAGCCCATTCGGACTCAGAAATCATCAATCAAAAAGCTATCACGGGTGACGCATGGATTTGACCGCACAAACAGCACGTAGGGACTCATAAATCATCAACAAAATGCTCCCACGGGTGACACATTGATTTGACAGCGCAAACAGCAACTTGGAACTAATAAATCATCACCCAAACTGCTGCCACGGGTGACCCATTGATTCGACAGTGCAAACAGCCACTAAGGACTCAGAAATCATCAACCGATCTGCTGTCACGGTGACCCATGGATTCGACAGCGCAAACACTCCTAGGGACTCTGAAATCATCAACCAAAGTGCTGACACGGATGACGCATGGATTTGACAGTGCAAACACCCCCTTGGGACTCAGAAATCATCAACCAAATTGCTAGCACGGGTGACACATGGATTGGACAGCATAAACAGCCCTGAGGGACTCAGAAATCATCAACCAAACTGTAGTCACAGATGCCCATGGATTCGACAACACGAACATCCCTTAGGGACTCAGATATCATCAACGAAACTGCTGTCACGGATGACATATGGATTTGAGAGTGCAAACAGCCCTTAGTGACTCATAAATAATCAACGAATTGCTCCCACGGGCGATGAATGGATTCGACACCCCAAAAAGCCCATTCGGACTCAGAAATCATCAATCAAAAAGCTATCACGGGTGACGCATGGATTCCACCGCCCAAACAGCACGTAGGGACTCATAAATCATCAACAAAATGCTCCCACGGGTGACACATTGATTTGACAGCGCAAACAGCAACTTGGAACTCAGAAATCATCACCCAAACTGCTGTCATAGGTGATCGATGGATTCGACAGGGCAAACAGCCCCTAGGGACTTAGAAGTCATCAACCAAAGTACTGTCACGGGTGACCCATGGATTCGACAGCGCAAACACCCCCTAGGGACTCAGAAATCATCAACCAAACTCCTGCACGGGTGACCCATGGATTCGACAACACAAACAACCCCTAGGGACTCAGAAATCATCAACCGATCTGTTGTCACGGGTGATCCATAGATTCGACAGCATAAACAGCCCCTAGGAACTGAGAAATAATCAACCAAATTGTTGGCACGGGTGACGCATGGATTCGACAGCCTAAACAGCCCCTAGGTGCTCAGAAATCATCAACCAAACTGTTGTTACAGATGGCCCATGGATTCGACAACACGAACATCCCTCAGGGACTTAGATATCATCAACGAAACTGTTGTCATGGATGACATATGGATTCGACAGTGTAAACAGCCCTTAGTGACTCATAAATAATCAACGAATTGCTCCCACGGGTGACGAATGGATTCGATAGCCCAAAAAGCCGATTCGGACTCAGAAATCATCAATCAAAAAGCTATCACGGGTGACGCATGGATTCGATCGCCCAAACAGCACGTAGGGACTCATAAATCATCAACAAAATGCTCCCACGGGTGACACATTGATTTGACAGCGCAAATAGCAACTTGGAACTAAGAAATCATAACCCAAACTGCTGCCACGGGTGACCCATGGATTCGACAGTGTAAACAGCCCCTAAGGACTCAGAAGTCATCAACCAAAGTGGTGTCACGGGTGACCCATAGATTCGACAGCGCAAACAACCCTTAGGGACTCTGAAATCATCAACCAAAGTGCTGGCACGGGTGACGCATTGATTCGACAACGCAAACACCCCCTAGGGACTCAGAAATCATCAACCAAACTGTTGTCACGAGTGACCCATGGATTCAACAGCACAAAGAGCCCCTAGGGACTCAGAAATCATCAAACAATTGTCACGGGTGGCGCATGGATTCGAGAGTGCAAGCACCCCTAGGGGCTCTGAAATCATCAACCAAATTGTTGTCACGGGTGACCCATGTATTTAACAGCGCAAACAGCCCCTAGGGACTCAGAAATCATCAATCGATCTGTTGTCACGGGTAATCCATAGATTCGACAGTATAAACAGCCCCTAGGAACTGAGAAATAATCAACCAAATTGTTGCCACGGGTGACGCATGGATTCGATAGCCCAAACAGCCCCTAGGTGCTCAGAAATCATCAACCAAACTGTTGTTACAGATGGCCTATGGATTTGACAACACGAACATCCCTCAGGGACTCAGATATCATCAACGAAACTGCTGTCACGGATGACATATGGATTCGACAGTGCAAACAGCCCTTAGTGACTCATAAATAATCAACGAATTGCTCCCACGGGTGATGAATGGATTCGACAGCCCAAAAAGCCCATTCGGACTCAGAAATCATCAATCAAAAAGCTATCACGGGTGATGCATGGATTCGACCGCCCAAACAGCACGTAGGGACTCATAAATCATCAACAAAATGCTCCCACGGGTGACACATTGATTTGACAGCGCAAACAGCAAGTTGGAACTAAGAAATCATCACCCAAACTGCTGCCACAGGTGAACCATAGATTCGACAGTGCAAACAGCCCCTACGGACTCAGAAATCATCAACCAAAGTGGTGTCACGGGTGACCCATGGATTCGACAGCGGAAACAGCCCCTAGGGACTCTGAAATCATCAACCAAAGTGTTGGCACGGGTGACGCATGGATTCGACAGCGCAAACACCCCCTAGGGACTCAGAAATCATCAACCAAACTGCTGTCACGAGTGACCCATGGATTCAACAGCACAAAGAGCCCCTAGGGACTCAGAAATCATCAAACAATTATCACGGGTGGCGCATGGATTCGAGAGTGCAAGCACCCCTAGGGGCTCTGAAATCATCAACCAAATTGTTGTCACGGGTGACCCATGTATTTAACAGCGCAAACAGCCCCTAGGGACTCAGAAATCATCAACCGATCTGTTGTCACGGGTAATCCATAGATTCGACAGTATAAACAGCCCCTAGGAACTGAGAAATAATCAACCAAATTGTTGCCACGGGTGACGCATGGATTCGATAGCCCAAACAGCCCCTAGGTGCTCAGAAATCATCAACCAAACTGTTGTTACAGATGGCCTATGGATTTGACAACACGAACATCCCTCAGGGACTCAGATATCATCAACGAAACTGCTGTCACGGATGACATATGGATTCGACAGTGCAAGCAGCCCTTAGTGACTCATAAATAATCAACGAATTGCTCCCACGGGTGACGAATGGATTCGACAGCCCAAAAAGCCCATTCGGACTCAGAAATCATCAATCAAAAAGCTATCACGGGTGATGCATGGATTCGACCGCCCAAACAGCACGTAGGGACTCATAAATCATCAACAAAATGCTCCCACGGGTGACACATTGATTTGACAGCGCAAACAGCAAGTTGGAACTAAGAAATCATCACCCAAACTGCTGCCACAGGTGAACCATAGATTCGACAGTGCAAACAGCCGCTACGGACTCAGAAATCATCAACCAAAGTGGTGTCACGGGTGACCCATGGATTCGACAGCGGAAACAGCCCCTAGGGACTCTGAAATCATTAACCAAAGTGTTGGCACGGGTGACGCATGGATTCGACAGCGCAAACACCCCCTAGGGACTCAGAAATCATCAACCAAACTGCTGTCACGAGTGACCCATGGATTCAACAGCACAAAGAGCCCCTAGGGACTCAGAAATCATCAAACAATTGTCACGGGTGGCGCATGGATTCGAGAGTGCAAGCACCCCTAGGGGCTCTGAAATCATCAACCAAATTGTTGTCACGGGTGACCCATGTATTTAACAGCGCAAACAGCCCCTAGGGACTTAGAAATCATCAACCGATCTGTTGTCACGGGTAATCCATAGATTCGACAGTATAAACAGCCCCTAGGAACTGAGAAATAATCAACCAAATTGTTGCCACGGGTGACGCATGGATTCGATAGCCCAAACAGCCCCTAGGTGCTCAGAAATCATCAACCAAACTGTTGTTACAGATGGCCTATGGATTTGACAACACGAACATCCCTCAGGGACTCAGATATCATCAACGAAACTGCTGTCACGGATGACATATGGATTCGACAGTGCAAACAGCCCTTAGTGACTCATAAATAATCAACGAATTGCTCCCACGGGTGACGAATGGATTCGACAGCCCAAAAAGCCCATTCGGACTCAGAAATCATCAATCAAAAAGCTATCACGGGTGATGCATGGATTCGACCGCCCAAACAGCACGTAGGGACTCATAAATCATCAATAAAATGCTCCCACGGGTGACACATTGATTTGACAGCGCAAACAGCAAGTTGGAACTAAGAAATCATCACCCAAACTGCTGCCACAGGTGAACCATAGATTCGACAGTGCAAACAGCCCCTACGGACTCAGAAATCATCAACCAAAGTGGTGTCACGGGTGACCCATGGATTCGACAGCGGAAACAGCCCCTAGGGACTCTGAAATCATCAACCAAAGTGCTGGCACGGGTGACGCATGGATTCGACAGCGCAAACACCCCCTAGGGACTCAGAAATCATCAACCAAACTACTGTCACGGGTGACGCATGGATTCGACAACACAAAAAGCCCCTAGGGACTTAGAAATCATCAACCAAAGTTCTGGCACGGGTGACACATTGATTCGACAGCGCAAACACCCCCTAGGGACTCAGAAATCATCAACCAAACTGCTGTCACGAGTGACTCATTGATTCGACAGCATAAAGAACCGCTAGAGACTCAGAAATCATCAAACAGCTGTCACGGGTGGCGCATGGATTCGAGAGCGCAAGCACCCCTAAGGGCTCTGAAATCATCAACCAAATTGTTGTCACGGGTGACCCATGTATTCAACAGCGCAAATAACCCCTAGGGATTTAGAAATTATCAACCAAATTGCTGGCACGGGTGACGCATGGATTCAACAGCATAAACAGCCCTTACGGATTCAGAAATCATCAACCAAATTTGTTGGCATGTTTGACGCATGGATTCGACAGCCCAAACAGCCCCTAGGTGCTCAGAAATCATCAACCAAACTGTTGTTACAGATGGCCCATGGAGTCGACAACACGAACATCCCTTAGGGACTCAGATATCATCAACGAAACTGCTGTCACGGATGACATATGGATTCGACAGTGCAAACAGCCCTTAGTGACTCATAAATAATCAACGAATTGCTCCCACGGGTGACGAATGGATTCGACAGCCCAAAAAGCCCATTCGGACTTAGAAATCATCAATCAAAAAGCTATCACGGGTGACGCATGGATTCGACCGCCCAAACAGCACGTAGGGACTCATAAATCATCAACAAAATGCTCCCACTGGTGACACATTGATTTGACAGCGCAAACAACAACTTGGAACTAAGAAATCATCACCCAAACTGCTGCCACGGGTGAACCATAGATTCGACAGTGCAAACAGCCCCTAAGGACTCAGAAATCATCAACCAAAGTGGTGTCATGGGTGACCCATGGATTCGACAGCGCAAACAGCCCCTAGGGACTCTGAAATCATCAACCAAAGTGCTGGCACGGGTGACGCATGGATTCGACAGCGCAAACACCCCCTAAGGACTCAGAAATCATCAACCAAACTGCTGTCACGGGTGACCCATGGATTCTACAGCGCAAACAGCCCCTAGGGACTCTTAAATCATCAACCAAAGTGGTGACATGGGTGACGCATGGATTCGACAGCGCAAACACCCCTTAGGGACTCAGAAATCATCAACCAAACTGCTCTCACGGGTGACCCATGGATTCGACAGCGCAAACAGCCCTTAGGGACTCTGAAATCATCAACCAAAGTGGTGACACGGGTGACACATGGATTCTACAGCGCAAACACCTCCTAGGGACTCATAAATCATCAACCAAACTGCTGTCACTGGTGACCCATGGATTCGACATCACAAACAGCCCCTTGGGACTTAGAAATCATGAACCAAAGTGCTGGCACGTGTGACGCATTGATTCGACAGTGCAAACAACCCCTAAGGACTCAGAAATCATCAACCAAAGTGGTGTCACGGGTGACCCATGGATTTGACAGCGCAAACAGCCCTAGGGACTCAGAAATCATCAACCGATTTGCTGTCACGGGTGACTCATGGATTGGACATCACAAACAGCCCCTAGGGACTCAGAAATCATCAACCAAAGTGCTGGCATGGGTGACGCATGGATTCAACAGCTCAAAGAGCCTCTACGTACTCAAGAATCATCAACGAACTGCTGTCACGAGTGATGCATGGATTCGACAGCCAAACAGCCCCTAGGGACTCATAAATCATCAATGAGCTGCTGGCAAGGGTGACGCATGGATTCGACAGCCCAAACAGCCTCTAGGGACCCATATATCATCAACGAAACTGCTGGTATAGGTAACGCATTGATTCGACAACGCAAACAGCCACTAGGAACTCAGAAATCATCAACCAAACTACTGTCACGGATGACCCATGGATTCGACAACACGAACATCCCATAGGGACTCAGATATCATCAACGAAACTGTTGCCACGGGTGACGTTTGGATTTGACAGCGCAAACAACCACTAGGGACTCAGAATTCATCAACCAAACTGCTGTGACGGGTGACCCATGGATTCGACAGGGCAGACAGCCCCTAGTGACTCAGAAATCATCAAACAGCCATCACGGGTGACGCATGGATTCGACAGCTTGAACAGCCCCTAAGGACTCAAGAATCATAAACGAACTGCTGTCATGGGTGACACATGGATTCGACAGCCCGAACATCCCCTAAGAACTTAGAAATCATCAACCAAAGTGGTGGCGTGGGTCAAGCATGGATTCGACAACCCGAACATCCCCTAAGGACTCAGAAATCATCAACCAAAGTGGTGGCGCCGGTCACGCATGGATTCCACAGCGCAAACAACAACTTGGAACTTAGAAATCATCAATTAAACTGCTGTCACGGGTGACCTATGGATTCGACAGTGCAAACAGCCCCTAGAGACTTAGAAATCATCAACCAAAGTGGTGTCACGGGTGACCCATGGATTCGACAGTGCAAACAGCACCTAGGGACTCATAAATCATCAATGAACTGCTATCACGGGTGACGCATGGACTTGATAGCCCCCTAGGGACTCAGAAATCATCATCCAAACTGTTGTTAGCTGACCCATGGATTTGACAGCACAAAAAGCCCCTAGGGACTTAGAAATCATCAACCAAATTGCTGTCACGGGTGACCGATTAATTTGACAGCGCAAACAGCCCCTAGAGACTTAGAAATCATCAACCAATCTGCTGTCACGGGTCACCCATGGAAACTGAAAGAATCGACTTTAAGAGTCACGGAGTACCGTTATCCGCCATTTGACCGGGGTGAGAGAAACTAGCAAAACAAAGGTCACACCAAAAAGAAACACAAAATCAATGTGAGAAAAAGAATCAATCTTTATATACAGGATCACCAAATTCAATAGAGTCATTTTCAACTGAAAAATTATCAAAGTAAACTTTCAAACGATGTCCATTTACCTTGAAAAGATTACCATTCTTTGGATTCTCAATATCACAGGCCCCATATGGATACACATGTTTCACAATAAAAGGACCGCTCCATCTTGATCTTAGTTTTCCAGGAAATAAATGGAGTCGAGAATTATAAAGCAAGACTTTTTGACCAACATTGAATGTTTTTCTCAATATTTTCTTGTCATGAAACTCTTTAATTCTTGCTTTATGAATTCTTGCTTTATGAATTCTTGAATTTTCATATGCATCATTTCTTATTTCCTCAAGCTCATTTATTTGTAATTTTCACAGCTGACTAGCATCATCAAGATTTGAATTGAAAGCTTTAATAGCCCAATAAGCTTTATGTTCAAGTTCCACAGGCAAGTGACAAGGTTTCCCATAGACTAGTCTATAAGGTGGCATACCTAATGATGTTTTATAAGCAGTTCGATAAGCCCAAAGTGCATCATTAAGTCGTAAAGACCAGTCTTTCCTATTAGGGTTCACTGTTTTCTCCAAGATCTGTTTGATCTTCCTATTAGCAAGTTCTACTTGTCCACTTGTTTGAGGGTGATAAGGGGTGGCAACTTTATGTGTGATTCCATATTTCTTCATTAAAGACTCAAATGACTTGTTGCAGAAATGTGTTCCACCATCACTTATCATGGCTCGAGGGATTCCAAATCGACTTTAAATATTTTCTTTCAAAAACTTTATCACTATTTTGTGATCATTGTTTCGACTTGGAATTGCCTCTATCCATTTTGAAACATAATCTACTATGACTAATATGTACAAGAAACCAAATGATGGAGGAAATGGACCCATAAAATCTATACCCCAACAGTCAAAGATCTCAATGACAAGAATAGGATTTAAAGGCATCATGTGACGTTTTGAAATAGATCCCAACTTTTGACAATTTTCACAAATCTTGCAGAATGCATGCGTGTCCTTGAACATGGTGGGCCAATAAAATCCACTTTGTAAGATTTTTGCAGTTGTCTTTCTTGATGAGAAATGACCCCCACATGCCTCAGAATGACAAAATTTAATGACACTACTTACCTCATTGTCAGGAATGCATCTTCAAAATATTTGATCAGGACAATATTTGAATAAATAAGGGTCATTCCAATAAAAGTTCTTCACTTCGTTCAAGAACTTTCTTTTGTCTTGGGTGCTCCAATGAGCTGGCAAATGTCCTGAAAGAAGAAAATTAACAATATTAGCAAACCAAGGCATTGTAGCAACATAAAGTAAATATTCATCAGGAAAGTAATCATTGATTTGTGTGATGTCAGATGTGGAATCTATTGTCAATCTTGACAAATGATTCGCGACAACATTTTCGGTGCCTTTCTTGTCTTTGATTGTGATATCAAATTCTTAAAGTAACAAAATCCATCGCACCAATCTAGCCTTAGAATTCTTTTTTGAAAGAAGATATTTCAAAGCTGCATGATCATTAAAAACAACAACAGGTGAGCCAACAAGATAAGATCTGAACTTGTCACATGCAAATACTACTGCAAGTAATTCCTTTTCAGTGGTAGTATAATTCATTTGAGCACTATTTAAAGTTTTACTTGTATAGTAAATCACATAGGGTTTTTTATCTTTTCTTTGTCCTAAGACAGCACCTACGGCATAATCACTAGCATCACACATTATTTCAAAAGGTAATGACCAATCAGGAGGTTGAATGATAGGAGCAGAAGTAAGCAAGCTTTTAAGTTTAACAAAGGCTTTTTCACATTGTTCAGTCCATTCAAAAACATTTTCCTTTGTTAGAAGGTTGCACAATGGCTTAGATATGACACTAAAATCTTTGATGAACCTTCTATAAAAACCAGCATGTCCTAAGAATGATCTAACATCTTTAACAGATTTTGTTGTTGGCAAGTTGGCAATTAACTCGATTTTAGATTTGTCAACCTCAATTCCTTTCGATGAAACAATGTGACCCAATACAATGTCGTTTGTTACCATAAAATGACATGTTTTCCAATTCAGCACAAGATTCTTCTCTTCACACCTGCTCAAAACCTTTTCTAAGTTAGTCAAACAATCATCAAATGAATCGCCAAAAACAAAAAAATCATCCATAAAAATTTCAAGAAAACATTCAACCATATCACTGAATATGCTAAGCATGCATCTTTGAAACGTGGTTGTGCATTACATAATCCAAAAGGCATCCTTCGATATGCAAAAGTACCAAATGGACATGTGAAAGTAATCTTCTCTTGATCTTCCAATGCAATTTCAATTTGGTTATAACCTGAATAGCCATCTAGGAAACAATAAAATTCATGACTTGCAACTCTTTCTAGGATTTGATCCATGAAAGGTAAAGGGAAATGATCTTTTCTAGTCATTGAATTAAGTTTCCTATAATCAATGCACATGCACCAACCAGTAATAGTCCTAGTTGGAATTAACTCATTTTTCTCATTTGTTATCACAGTAACTCCAGACTTCTTGGGTACAACTTGGGTAGGACTTACCCATTTACTGTCAGAAATAGGATACATGATTCCAATATCTGGAAGCTTAATGACTTCATTCCTCACTACTTCTTTCATATTAAGATTAAGCCTTCGTTGCATTTCTCTAGAGGGTTTAGCATTTTCCTCCAAATAAATCCTGTGTGTGCAAATCAAAGGACTAATTCCTTTTATGTCTTACGTATAAGGTCGTAACCCCAGATAAAAACAAAATAATTTTTTTTGGAATTTTTGAAATATTGGCCAGTTCTTGTGACTTTAATAAACGGGTTATTAAAGCCAAAATGCATGCTAAAACCTTTTTTTTTTTAAGATACAATATGATTTTTTTAAAAATTTTTTAGAGATACTTGGTCGTATAGATGAAAACAAAAAAATATCATTTTTTTTTAAATTTTTTTTCTTTACAAAACCAGTATTTAATACCGAATTTGTATCTTTACAGTATTGATTAGTACTTAAAAGTGCATTTTTATCAAGGTTTTATATCATCATTTTGCACTTGAAGTATCAATAACTTCTTAACTAAAGCATGTTTTATAATAACATATCTAATTACATAAGATACCTTTAATTTATGGTAAATGTTCATCTTAAATGCAGGCCTATCACATAAATGAAAGAATTGATTGATGAGTTGAAGTGCTGAAATTTAAAGGACAAAAAGATGGCCAAAGAGATGCTGGTGCAGTCCAAATTGGAACATAGTTCGGTAATTGGGTCATATATAGAGCTGTAGATCTTGGATTTAGGTCCATTTTATATGGATAGAAAGATAAGACATAGGCCTACAACTTTCATGTGGAGCCCAAGATTTAACAAGGCCGTTTTCAAGTCCAAATTGTAGAAACAAAGAAGAAGTCTGAATCTGTCCTGCAGCCCAGACACTGTTCAGTGTTCAGCCCATATCTCAAGTTCTAGAAGTCCAAATGATCTCAAATTTTTACCCTGGAACGATGAGACAATTTCCTAGAACTTTTATGATTCAAGTTTGTTCAAATTATGATGTCATCAATGACGTTTTTGGAAGACAAGAAGATAAGAATTGTCACCAAGTCAAGATGTGGCCACCCACTCATCAATTAGTCAACAAATCAATAGTTCCGAATTTTGGCCTATAAAAGGAGGCATTTGCCATGTATTTAGGCATCTTGGTGTTGAGATCAAGATCATGCTCTTGCTTTCTCTCTTTATATTTTGTAATGCTTAAGTTTTGCTTATATTAATCTCTTGCTTATGCTTTTCATTTCCTTTCCTTGTTTATTTATGTTTCTTTCTTTCATTATGTCTAGCTAAATTAATTATGTCAAGGTGAAAAGGGTACACTAATGGTGTAAGAATAAGTATAATATAAACTTAACATGGACCTTAATGTTGGATACTAACATGCTTTATATTTGTTATCTTGTTCACTTTTAATACTTTGCTTGTTAAATGGTTAATCTAGATTTATGTTGTATAACACTTGGTACAACAAATACTTGGCACTTTCATAGCCCATACTGTATGGTATAACCGACACCTGAGCTATGAAAGGAACTTGATTTGTTGTTAACATAAGTTATAATCATGAATGTCTGACAACATTTACAAGTATTAGCATTATTCGAATAAGATAGTTAATGTAATCATGTTAACAATTTATAATCTGATTGGAACCTCCTTGTGTGTGGTTTCCAATTGAATAATAAGGGTTTATACTATACTTGTTTGAAATACCATTAGTGGATCCTCTAACCTTGACATTTGTTGTTATCATTGTTTAATCCTTACGTTAATCTTTCATCTCAAAGTTCTCATCAATTTCTTCCTCTTCTTCTTCACTATTATTATTATCACTGTTATTATTGTTGTTGTTGTTGTTGTTGTTGTTGTTGTTATATTATTGTTGCATATAATTTATACATGTAACCTTCTTGTGGTTCGACCCCGGTCTTACCGGGTTATTTATTACTTCGACACTCCTGCACTTGGGAGAAGACATCAATCTTTTGGTCGTGTCAAGTATAAAAATACAAACCGATATTGATAAAAAATGCAGTAAAATATTTGCGAAAAATCTAAAAAGAATTTTGTTTGAAGAAATTTTTTTATTTTCGGGCTGGGCCCAACCCGGCCCATGTGGCTGGGCTGGACCCAGCCACCCGTGCATGGTCACTGGCCCAAGCTAGTGACCCAAACAAAACATGCACGCGTAAAATTTTACGCGTGCATGGAACAGTGTGAAGGTAATTATATTACCTTCGCAATGTTCATGTTCGTTTTTGCAAACAGCAAAAACGAGCCCCTTGTTTCAAGCGTAGAAATGAAAACAAAAGGAATAGGATTACCTGGAATGGAGGCGCTATAGTTCACGGTGCTGGTGGCTCACGGTGGTGTTGGCGTTGCGACAACCGGCTGTAGTGGCAGACGTTGGTCCTCCTCCTTCTTTCCTCTACTTCGGTGTGCTATCTTCTTCCCCTGTTTTTTTTTTGTTTTCCCTGTAAACAATGTTCTTATCTCTCTGCAGCGGCTTTGTGGAGGTGCTGGTGGTGGCGGTCTGGGGAGCTGATTCTGGCCGGTCGACATTACAGTGTCTACCTTCTTCTCTGTCTATCTTCTTCTCCTCCATGTCTCGTCTCCCCTCTGCTCTGCTTCCCCCTCCTTTTGTTCCTTTTTTTTTCCTTTCTGTCGTTCCTTTTCTCTCTAGTTTTCTTTCTTACTTTCCTTTGTCGTCCTCTCTCTCCTTTGCCCCTCTGTTTCTCCTGCTTTTATAGGCCAGAGACCTTGTGCTGGTAACGGCCAGCTTGATAACGTTTGCAGAGGGATGACAGCCGTGACATATGCCCCGTAATTAAAACAAATTGGCGATGTTACTGCTGTAATGTCTCACAGCCAGCTGTATGGAACCGTTACTAATGAAGAAGGCAGTGAACAGCCAGCTGCATGAAACCGTTGCTGATGAAGAAAGCAGTGAACAGTGTTAAGTGAAACGACACCGTTTTCCATTTTTAAATGATATTTCTGATTTGGTCCTTGGATGTTTTTACAATCTTGTAATCAAACTCCCCTCGGATAAATTATAATTGGGTCCCTTGATTCTAGTGTTTTTTCCGGTTTGATCCTTGGTTTCGGATTGTTTCAATTAAGTCCCTAATTGGCCATCAAACTTCAATAATTATGTAGTTAAACCCTGATTTGACCAAATTAACTCTTCAAAATTATAATTGGACTCCAGAACTTTAATTTCATCTAATAAAAGCCGATATAGACTCAAAAATCAATTTTTCTTGCAATCAAACACTCCATAAATTCAATTAAACCTTAGATAAGATTTCATTGAGTCCATAAACATAGGATTTTGGACTTTTCTTCCTCAAATTGAATTTTCCTTCTCAACAAGGCTCTCACCAGTCAAAAATACACTGTCAAATTTCAACCTTTTGCATTTTTAAACCTCCTCAACCAATTTTGGCATTTTTCGGCATTCCAGCATCCTTTTCTCGCTCCTATTATTTTTTGGATTTCTTTTGAATATTTTTTTGATATTTTTTGTATTTTCTCATTTTTTTTATAGGAACCCAAAAATGGGTAACAACAGTCTCCCCAACAAGATATGACTTGCTTGTATTAGTACCACATCGAACAGAACTTCATCAACATATTTCCCAATAAAAAATGAAACCACAACCTGTTTAGTCACTTTCATTTCACTACTATCATTTAGCCATTGCAATTTATATAGTTTAGCATGTTTAACAATACACAAATTCAGTTTACTAACAAGGGTGGTACTACAAACATTAGCACCTAGCTTTGTACATAGCAACACATATGGAAGATGTTCTCCCTTTATTGATTAGTTTTATCTTCCTTGACTTGAACGTGAAGTATTTGCCTTATAACCAAGGACTTCTGATGGGGTTCAACCTTGTGATACGACCCACAGAAGGTCAGATTCGGATTTTGGCATAAATTTTTCTACCGTCCATTTTTACGATATTGAGCATGACTCTAAATCCAACCGTTGGATCAATCTAAAACTTTACCAGAAGATTCCAGAGGTATTGGTCTATGTTGGGGTAAAGGTGAATTGGAGTTCACAAAGGACTTGCGATATATGTTAAAATATCTATTTCTAAACCCATGATGAATCATCTTCCGATTGAATTGCTAAGGACGCCCTAAAAGTAAGTGACTAGCATGCATTGGAATCACATCACACATAACCTCATCAGAACACTTTACAGTATCAAATGAAATATGTACTTGCTTTGTTACCTTCACCTCTCTATATTCATTCAACCATTGCAAATGATAAGGTCTAGGATGCTTAACACAACTTAGATTCAATTTCCTAACAAGAGTGTCATTAGCTACATTAGCATAACTACCTCCATTTATTATCATGCTACATACTTTGTTTTGGATGTGACAATGAATGTGGAATATGTTTTCCTATTGTTGATCTACATAATCTTCTTTAAATTGCACCCTCAATACACATCTTATAACCAAGGCCTCCCTTCAATGAGATATGCAAGCTCTTCATCACTACAATCCTCCAAAGGTGGTATCTCGTCACTTTCGGATTTCTCACATCAGATTCTATTCTAACTCTCAATGTCTCTTGTAAGCATAGCTTTTCTATTTGGACACTGAGAAGCAATTTGTCCTTTCTCTAAACACATAAAGCACTTAATATCTCTATCTCGAATAGGCTTAGCTTTAATTTACCTTTCCTATTTGTAGGAGCTTCCTTTTTAGCCTTAAGTGGTTCGGCCTTTGCATGCATATTAGGCTTCGTGTAAAACCCTAATTTTTTTATATATATAAAAAAAAGAAAATGAATTGGCTTATTCTAAGTAGGAAACATGGGACAACCGACAGAGGGATAATAAAAAGGGGAGAAAGGTTAAGAACACCAACACCTAAACATAACCCACCACATTTAAGAGGGGGTATAAATGCATGGAGAGGAAAAAGAGATGACTTTTCCTCTCCCCCAAAGTCGGCAGTAACCCTAGCTGCAGCAACCCCCTCTTGCAAAGAAACCCCATCCAAACCACCCTTACATGTCACCCCTTTGAATACTTGAGTGATAAGAGAGTTGGAGAATAAAAGGAGAACCAAAAACACGAAGTGATATGATCCAAGCAAGGTCAAATTCGGATTTTGATGTAAAAAGTGCAACTATCCAGTTTTACGGCAACAGTCATAATTCTCAATCCGACCGTTGGATCAGGCTGAGATTGTACGTGGAGTCTCTTGACATGTTGTCCAACCTGAGGTTAAAATGTCAGGTCAATCGAAGTTTAGAAAGGCATCTCAATACAGGTCAACAGAGGCTATATGAATTTTGTTATTTACTTCCTTTTGACTTGTGGACTTTCTATTTTAAATATCCTAATTTTACAAGGATATTTAATTAGCTGCAACATAGTTTCCAAGTGTGGCAAGGATTCATAATTATTTCAGAATCCTTTTCTTACAAGGATTCCTTATTCATCCTAGCTACAAAAAGAAAATAAGACTTTAGAATAAATTCTACCTTCAGATCAGATTTCCTAATCTATTTGGGACTTCTTAATGGTGACAAATCTGATTCTTGCATATTTAGGATGATAATTTTTGAATTTTTATTATTTTTATTATTTTCTTTTTAGTCTTTGGATTATTATTACTTATTTGGGTCAATTGTAAGTGGACATAATATAAGCACATCTAAGGGGGGTCCATTAGGGTTTATTTAAGTGTAGAGTTAGTAATAAATAAAGGTATAACCAAACATGTAAGTTAGACAAGTTAGATTAAAAAAACTTCTTGTTTACCGCACTTTGTGTGTGTGTGTGTGTGTTGGTGAGATAATCTCCCTTCCATGGTTCTTTAAAGAACTGAAAACAACTTATCGAAGAACAACTGGCTTCGTGACGTCATCCTTATACTTCTCGTTTGCGAATTAATGCTCGTTGGGTGGGGGTTTTCCGTTTCCAATGTGTTGGTGCCTAGGTACAAGTTATTTTTGTGTCAAACTCCTATCAAACCTGATTTACTTGGCTTTCCGAGAATTGGTGTCTTTGTGTGACCACGTGATCACGAGGTTCGCATCACGAAGAGAATGAGAGCTTAGAGGGCCGAGTGGAACAACAGAGAAAGGAGAGAAAAACCAAGAAAGAGAGGAGGAAAATCACCAAAACCTTCCCCAAATCTTGCCTAAAAATCATGTGGTAAGAGAAAAACCAAGAGAGAGAGGAGGAAAACCACCAAAACCTTCCCCAAATCTTGCTTAAAAATCATGTGGTAAGAATAACATCACTTCCCTACTTGCTATTTTAAGATTTCAAAACAAAGTGATGAGGAAACCTCAAAGGGAATGATTGGAAAACCACTTATAATTTCAGAAAGAGTAGATGGAAAGATTGGAAAAATAGTGGTGAAGGGAATATAATTTCAGAATATATAACAAAAGAAATTGATGCATGTGGATGAACAAACCCTCATTAAACCCTCACACAGTCAGGGGGCAAGTTCCAACCGAGGAAGGTCAAGGACATAAAATGACTAGACCTCGGGGAGGGTATTTCTCATGACACAAGAAGAGGTTAGAGTAGCATCCAATATAGTAGTAGGTACACTGCAAATGAATAATTAAAAAATACATGTGTTGTTTCATCCGGGTGCCACTCACTCATTTATTGCTAGTAAAATTGTAGTCAACTTGGGAAAGAAGTAAAAGGGTAAAAAAGGGGTTTACAATTAGGACACTGTTGGGTGATAGGGTGGAAACGTATATATTGTGGATGTAGGAGTGAGAGTGATACAATCCAAGCAATGAAAACACAATCAGATTTGAATTATGATGTAAAATGCACAACTGTCAAGTTTCACATAAACAATCATAATTCTCAATCCGACCTAGGATCGGACTAAAGTTTTACAAGGAGTCTTCGGACATGTTGTCCTACCTTGGGTTAAAATTTCAGGTCAATTGGAGTTCTGGAAGGCATCGCAATACTGGTCAACATCTAGGATAATTTTACCTTCAAATCAGATTTCCTAGTCTATTTGAGACTTCTGAAGTGTGACGAATCTGATTCTAGCATATTTAGGATAGTAATTCTTGGATTTTTTTTATTTTTTTATTTTCTTCTTAGTCTGTGGGTTATTATTACTTATTTGTGTCAATTGTAAGCAAGTCTCATATAAGTCCACCTAAAGGGGGTCCATTAAGGTTTGTTTCAGTCTAGAGTCAGATATGTAAGTTAGATAATTCAGATTAATAAAACTTCTTGTTTGCTGCACTTTGTGTGTGTGTGTGTGTGTGTTGGTGAGATACTCTCCCTTCCTTGGTTCTCTAAAGAACTGAAAAATGACTTATCGAAGAACAATTGACTTCATGACATCATCCTTATACTTCTCGTTTGCGAATCAATATTCGTTAGGTGGGGTTTCCGTTTCCAATAGTGTTGATGCCTAGGTACAAGTTATCTTTGTGTCACACTAACACGACCAAAAGATTGATGTCTTTTCCCAAGTATAGGAGTGTCGAAGTAATAAATAACCCGGCAAGACCGAGGTCGAACCACAAGGAGGTTAATTGTATAAATTATAAACAACAATAAAACAACAACAATAGTAACAACAATAACAATGACAATAATAATAATAATAATAATAATAATAATAAAGATGAAGAAGAAGAAGTTGATGAGAACTTTGAGATGGAAGATTAATGTAAGGATTAAACAATGATAACAACAAATGTCAAGGTTAGAGGATCCACTAATGGTATTTTTTTTTCTTGAACAGGATCCACTAATGGTATTTCAAACAAATATAGTATAAACTCTTATTATTCAATTGGAAACCACACATAAAGAGGTTCCAATCAGATTATAAATTGTTAATATGATTACATTAGTTATCTTATTCGAATAATGCTAATACTTGTAAATGTTGTCAGGCATTCATGATTATAACTTATGTTAACAACAAATCAAATTCCTTTCATAGCTCAGGTGTCGGTTATACCATACAGTATGGGCTATGAAAGTGCCAAGTATTTGTTATACCAAGTGTTATACAACATAAATCTAGATTAACCATTTAACAAGCAAAGTATTAAAAGTGAACAAGATAACAAATACAAAGCATGTTAGTATCCAACATTAAGGTCCATGTTAAGTTTATATTATACTTATTCTTACACCATTAGTGTACCCTTTTCACCTTGACATAATTAACTTAGTTACACATAATGAAAGAAAGAAACATAAATAAACAAGATAAGAACATAAATGAGAAAGAAGTTAACTAAGTAAAGAAAAGGAAATGAAAGGCATAAATAAGTGATAAATATAAACAAAACTTAAGTATTGAAAAAGAGAGAGCAAGAGCATGATCTTGATCTGAACACCAAGATACCTAAATACATGGCAAATGCCTTCTTTTATAGGCTTAAATTCAGAACTATTGATTTGTTGACTAATTGATGAATACCGTGGCCACATCTTGACTTGGTGACAATTCTTATCTTCTTGTTTGCCAAAAAGGTCATTGATAACGTCATAATTTGAACAAACTTCAATCATGAAAGTTCTAGGAAATTGTCTCATCTTTCCAGGGTAAACATTTGAGATCATTTGGACTTCTAAAACTCGAGATATGGGCTGAACACTGAACAATGTCTGGGCTGCAAGACAGATTCAGACATCTTCGTTGTTGCTACAATTTGGACTAGAAAACAGCCTTGTTAAATCTTGGGCTCCGCATGAAAGTTGTAGGCCTATGTCTTACCTTTCCATCCATGTAAAGTAGACCTAAATCCGAGATCTACAACTCAAGATATGACCTGATTACCAAACAATGTTCCAGTTTGGATTACATCAACGTCTCTTTTCTAAGTTTGGCCATCTCTTTGTCCTTTCAATTTCAGTACTTCAACTCATCAATCAATTCTTTCATTTATGTGAT
The DNA here is from genome assembly GCF_951802175.1 of Populus nigra. Taxonomy (NCBI): domain Eukaryota; kingdom Viridiplantae; phylum Streptophyta; class Magnoliopsida; order Malpighiales; family Salicaceae; genus Populus; species Populus nigra. The sequence continues at coordinate 11,542,966 of NC_084854.1, forward strand.
AGGCTTGCATTTAAGATGAACATTTACCATAAATTAAAGGTATCTTATATTATTAGATATGTTATTATAAAACATGCTTTAGTTAAGGAGTTATTGATACTTCAAGTGCAAAATGATGATATAGAACCTTGATAAAAATGCACTTTTAAGTGCTAATCACACACTCCTATCAAACCTGATTTACTCGACTTTCCAGGAATTGGTGTCTTTGTGTATGGGTTGCGTGACCGCATGTTCCAAGAGGTTCACATCAGAGAGTTAGCCTAGCTAAATATGAAACAGAAGTAGACCTGATACCCTTAGAGTTAAACGATTTTGATGTAATCCTTGGCAGGATTGGTTGAGTAAGCACAAGGCCATTACCTTTCAAGGACTAGAGGGTAGGAAAATGGTCTTTAGAGGAGAAAAGATGTCTATCCCAACCAACCTAGTTTTGATTGTAACTGTCAGGAAGTTGCTAAAGAAAGGATGTGTGGGATATCTTGTGTATGTTTTAAATTCTAATGAAGGTGAACCAAAGCTAAGTGACATCCTAGTTGTAAAAGAATTTCCAGACGTGTTCCTCGAGGAACTACCCAGACTTCCCCTAGATCGGGAGGTCGAAGTATCCATTAATACTTTTCGCAAGATGGGTCAAGTAGAATTGATTGAATTAAAAACTTAGTCGCAGGAATTATTGGACAAAAGATTTATATGACTCAGCAGTTCACCATGGGGAGCACCAGTTCTATTTTTGAAAAAGAAGGATGGTACTCACAAACATTGCATAGACTAAGGATGGTACTCACAAACATTGCATAGACTACCCATCAGCTGAATATGATAAAATGAAAAGTACGTATTCGCTACTGCGGATAGATGACTTGTTCGATCAATTAAAGGGGGCTAGGGTATTCTCAAAGATAGATTTGAGGTCCAGGTATTACTAGATGAAGATTAAAGAATAGGATGTACCGAAAACTACATTTAGATCTCGATACATACATTATAAAGTTTTGGTGTTACCATTTGGGTTGACAAATGCCCCAACACTCTTTATGGACTTAATGAACCGAGTTTTCCAACCAAACCTTGACAAATTAGTGGTAGTGTTTATAGACGACATATTGGTCAAATCAAACTCCTTTGAAGAACATTAATTAAAGTTAAGACAGGTGTTGCAAACTCTGAGAAGCCACTAGCTATATGGTAAGTTGAATAAATGTGAGTTTTGGTTAGAAAGGGTAACATTCCTAACATTCCTAGGACATGTCATTTCTGTATAGGGTGTCTTTGTAGACCCCTAGAAGGTTGAAGTAGTCCTAAGGTAGGAAAGGCCAACTACAATAACTGAAATACATAGCTTCGTAGGACTTACAGGGTGTTATAAAAGGTTTATTGAGGGGTTTTCTTTGGTAGTGACTCCCTTAACACAATTGATTAGAAAAGATAAGAAGTGGGTATGGTTAAAAGAGTGAATAAAGTTTTTAGGAACTAAAAAAGAGACTCACCATCGCTCATGTGTTACACTTCCTGATATGATCATATTATTCGATAGTTTTACCCACATTTACCTAGTATTTTGCCTATGTTTTTTTTTATATAAAATGCCTTGATATTATTTGTTTTATGTTTTAAAGTCAATTTTCAATGTAAGATTCAAAAGGAAGTAAATTAGAGATAATTGGCAGATTTGACCTCCGATCGATGTTTTGTTCAGAGCTTGAGCTCTAGAGGTCGAAATGAAGTGATTTCAGTGGCATTAGAAAGCTAACATCCATACCGTTCTATACATATATGGCAAGAAAAATAAAAAGAGAGAGCATGGAAATCGCATCATTCAAAGACAAATCTTGCATTCTGCTAGTGTTGACCTTCAGCTATTTTGACTTGAATATCTTGAGTTAAAGAAGTCCATTTGATGCAAACTCAATTTTGTTGGATTCCTAACTCGAAAATCTATCAGCCTACATCATTTAAGTAGAAAACAAGCTCATAAGAGAGATGATGCGAACCTCTTGATCACGTGGTCACGCAACCCACACGCAAAGACAGCAATTCCCAGAAAGCCAAGTAAATCAGGTTTGATAGGAGTGTGACACAAAGATAACTTGTACCTAGGCACAAGCACTATTGGAAACGGAGACCCCCACCCAATGAATATTGATTTGCGAACGAGAAGTACAAGGATTACACCACGAAGACAGTTGTTCTTCGATAAGTCATTTTTTAGTTCTTTATAGAACCATGGAAGGGAGATTATCACACCAACACACACACACACACACACACACAAAGTGCGGCAAACAAGAAGTTTTATTAATCTGAATTATCTAACCTTACATGACTGGTTATGCCCTTATTTATAATGACTCCAAACTAAAATAAACCCTAATGGACCCCTTATGTGGACTTATATGATGCCCACTTACAATTAAACCCAAAAAATATAAATAAACCCTAAACTAAGAAGAAAATAATAATAACAATAATAAATCCGAATTTAATATCCTAAATATAATAGGATCAGATTCGTCGCCCTTTAAAAGTCCCATATAAGTTAGGAGAATCAAATCTGAAGGTAGAATTAATTCTGAAATCTTCTTTCCTTTTTTTTGTAGCTAGGATGAATAAGGAATTCTTGTAACAAAAGGATTCTAAAACATTTATGAATCCTTGCCACACTTGGAAACTAGGTTGCAGCCCATTAAAGATCTTTGTCAAATTAGGAGATTTCCAAAATAAGCTGCCACATCCTTTTAGGAAAAGAATCCTAGCCAAATAGGAAGTCCACAAGTCAAAAGGAAGTAAATAACAAAATTTGTACAACCTCTGTTGACCCGTATTGCGATGCCTGTCCGAACTCCGATTGACTTGAAAGTTTAACCCAAGGTAGGAAAACAAGATAGGAGACTCCATGTAAACTTTGAGTCTGATCCAACGGTAGGATTGAGAATTATGACTATTGCTGTAAAACTGGATAGATGCACTTTTTACGTCAAAATCCGAATTTGACCTTTCCTGAATTGTATCAAGAGAGATATATGATTTTTCTAAAATGACACTAAATTCTTCCAGCAAATACGGTTTGTGAAGAAACAAGTCAAAAGTAGTTTTCAAAGCATCCAAACTAACATCCAAGTCTTTATTTCGGCAATTTAGCTCCTCTAAGTCAAAAGTCAAAGCTTGAAGATTTTATACAAGCCTATTTCTCTTTTTTTAGAAAAATAGTTTTTGAAATACTTAAATGTAAATTGTCTACTTAAGAAAGGACTATTTTGTAGAAAAAGGATTAGGGTTTTCCTATCAAATAAAAAAAAGAGATGAAGGAAGGAAAGGGGGGCGGTCATAAAAGATAGAAAAAAGCACCTTCTCCTCTAAAAACCTGAAATCATGCACTCTTCTTTCTTTTTAAATAGTTGTTTAATAGACATGCAATGCTAAGCTCTTTTTCTTAGATGTAAAGACACAGAAACCTTTGGATTTTAAGAATTGTGAGATTTATTTAATGTTTTCTTTATATATAGTTTATATAATGAACATGCTTGTTTTCCTATGCTTATTTTTTTATGATTGTTTATTTTAATTGCTAGAGTGGACTCTAAGTTGTTATTGTAAATAACCTATTGCTAAATTTTTTATCAAAACTGGAGTTGTAGTATATAAACTTGTGAAGCAACTGAGATTAATAGTTGTGGCGGATTTAGGTTATTAATTTTAAGAAAAACATTCAATCAAATCAAACATGGACTTCAAACAGTTATGTTGTCTAGATTAATTAACTTATCTCGTTCATAAGGTTGCCATTAAATTAAATTACTAGTACGAACATTGTGGTTGTTTGATGGTTAGGGTTGGTTATACGGTGGATCTGTTAACTAACCAATGTTAAGAAAATATAAATGTTCAAAATATAAACTGATGTATCGTTTCAATGATCGGTTTTGATTTTCATAGATGGATGTCTATTTGAAACCAAGCTTTGTTCTCTTTATAGTTTTCTAATTTATTTAATTTAACTTGATTGTTTAATTTTGCTATAGCCTAGATAACCTCAACCCCCCCCCATTGCATATCGTATAGCATAAAAATCTGAACTAAACCTTCCTTGAAAAAAAAAGAAAAGAAAAACAGTGTTGCAAGTGCAGTTACAGTGCAGGTACTGTTCAAAATAGATTTTTTGGTGGAATTAGGCCTCAATCTTTTGTTTCCTAAAGGAAAACGACGTTCTAAATAAGACTAGTTGCTTTTGGCCACTAGCGGACCTCATCGAGATAGTTTTTGTGTAGAGCATGGGATTTTCATTCAATTTGCACTACTTTAAATCTCTTGTGTGGTTGTTTTCTTTTGAGTTTTCTTGACTATTTATGCGCCTATAACCCATTCTACTAACCAAAGACAAGTGCATGTAGATCTCAAAATAGAGAACACTTTACGTAGGTTACAAAAAGAAGCTCGCGTCAACACCATGGTTGTTGCACAACAACAGACACTCAAGGAGCTCACTGCTCCTAACGTGGAGAATCAACTATCGACAACAACGTCAACTTCAATCTCAAGTCTGGTTTTATACACTTACTACTAATTTTTAATGGACTTGCCGGAGAAGATCCTCGTACTCATTTCAAGAAGTTCCACACGGTTTGCGTTTGCAGGAAACCACATGGAGTTGATGAAGAATATGTTAAGTTGTAAGCTTTCTGTTTCTCTTTAAAAGGGGCAACAAAGGCATGGCTTTTCTCTATTCTTCCAGGTTCCATTGGGACTTGGAATGGCATGAAGATGGTTTTTCTTGAAAAGTATTTCTCAGGCTCTTGAGTTGACAACATAAGAAAATAAATATGTGGGATTCGGCAATTTCATTGGGAGACACTCTCCGAGTATTGGGAAAGATTTGAGCAAGTGCATTCAATGCCCTCATCATCAGATACCCGATCAGCTGCTCATTCAATACTTCATGAATGACTAATGCCTACTGACCGCACTATCATTGATGTGGCAAGTGAAGGGGCATTGGTAGATAAAACACTCGAGGTTGCACACCAATTGATCTCAAATATGAAAGCCAACTCGAAACAGTATGGCACGTATGGAGACTTCCCAAGAACGAGTAAATGAGGTACTTCTCTTAAAAATGAAGTTAATGAACTTACTTCTCTTATGCGTTATTTGGCTTGTGAAAATGTACAACAGGTGAAAGTTTGTAGCATATGTGTGTTACAAGGACATGCTTCAGATATGTGTCCATCAATGCAAGAAGATTAAATTGAACAAGCTAATGCAGTTGATAGAGCATTCAATGGGGTATGATCCCTTTTCTAACACATACAATCCCAAATGAGAACCCGCCTCAACAAGACAATCAAGGCCGATAGTTCCACCTCCATGGATTTCAGCCTCAACAAAATTATCAAGCGAGACAACCCCCCTCCTCCATTTACAAACTCTAGTGTTATGGGGGCCATCGAGTGATGATCTTCGTGAGATGATGAAAACCTTAGCTTCTAACACAATGACCTTGCAACAAAATATCATGTCTTTTCAACCACAAATAAGGTCAAGTATTCACAACTTAGAGAAGCAAATGGGGCAACTAGCTTCAAGTGTAGGCAAATTGGAAGCACAAATGAATGGAAAATTGTCCTCCCATGCATTGAATCCATAAGAGAATGATAGTGTGATTACGCTGTGAAGTGGGAAAGAACTTGAAGAGCAAAGGTCGAAAGAAATTGAGATGGAGAAAGAAGAGGAGATAGAGAAGAAACACCCCATTCCTCCACATACTGAAACAAAGACCAATACTCCAAAGGTAAGTCCTAACTAAATGAATTCCAGTTTTAAGAAAATTCCCCTTTTTTCCATTGAGTTCTTCTAGGTAGAAAAAAGAGGACAAAGAAAAAGAGATTTTAAAGGTTTTTAAAAAAGTGGAACTCAATATGCCTTTGATTGATGTTATCAAGCAAATTCTCAAGTATGCCAAATTCTTGAAGGAGTTGTGTACTACCAAGAGAGTTTACAAGCTAAAAGGCTACAAAATAGTAAGTATGGGTGAAGTTGTATCTGCTGTTGATCAAAAGAATATGCCTTTGAAGCAAAAGGATCTAGGTGCATTTACCATCCCATATGTTATTGGTAATGCTAGTTTTAAAAGGGCCTTATGCGATTTAGGTGTATCCATTAGTGTTACACCTAAACATGTTTATGATTCTCTTAGTCTTGAGCCTTTGATTAAAACTAGTATTGTAATACCTAAACATGTTTTGTTCTTCCATATGACTTTTATATTTTTAATATGGAATGTGATTCCTCAAACAATAACACAAAAATTGATTATGGTAAGGATACTTTGTCTATAGAAGTAGGAGATGAAAAATTTAAATTTAATTTTCATTATGTAATGAAATATCCTTGCAACAATATTTATTATATCACATGTTATGACCAAGTTGATAAGTGTGTGCAGTAAGTTTTTGATTTTGATTGCAAGAATGGATTAAGTGTGACTTTAAACTATGACTATGATTTTACTGAGATAGAAGAGATGGAGAGGCACATATGTGTTCCCCCAAAACGTTTATGAATCAACCTTAGTTTTGCAAGCTTTGCAAACAGCCCCATGTGGTAATGTCCTTGTTGATTTAGTACTTTCGCATAAAAAGCTTTTGTCATCTATTTTATAGCCACCCGAGTTAGAATTAAAACATTTGTCCGATAATTTGAAGTATGTATTCATTGGCGACAACAATACACTTCCTGTTATCATAGCAAAGGGTTTGACAAATACGCAAGAGGAAAAACTTGTGAAGTTATTGTGCGATCACAAAACAGTCATTGGATGAACATCAGCCGACATCAAGGGCATTAGTCCCTCGATATGTATGCATCACCTACTATTGGAGGACAATGCGAAACCAATAAGGAAAATGCAAAGGAGGTTGAACACGCCTATGATGAAGGTAGTGAAAGCTGGAATTTTGAAACTATTAGATACATGAGTCATTTACTCAATCACGGACAATAAATGAGTGGCATCAATCCATATGGTGCCCAAAAAGACTGGAATCACGTTGGTAAAGAACAAAAATGATGAACTCATTCCTACTCGCATCTTGAGTGGTTGGAGAATGTGTGTTGATTATAGAAAGCTTAATCTTTCTACACGCAAAGATCATTTCTCATTACCATTCATGGACCAAATGCTTGAGCATCTAGCAGGTAAGTTTTATTTCTTTTCTTGATGGATATAGTGGATATAATCAGAATTTTATTAATCCTGAGGATCAAGAAAAGACTACATTTACATGTCTAATTGGTACATATGTATATACGAGAATACCCTTTGATCTCTGTAATGCACCCGCAACATTTCAAAGATGCATGATGAGTGTTTTTTTTTACTTAAGAATAATTGAGGTTTTCATGGATGATTTCACGATGTATGGTGATTCTTTTAATAAGTGTTTAGAAAGTTTATCTTTAGTCTTGAAAAGATTCATTGAAACCAACCTTATCTTGAACTATGAAAAGTGTTATTTTAAGGTAAAACAAGAAACAGTTCTTGGGCAAGTTGTGTCTTCATGGGGATTAGAGGTTAATAAAGCAAAAATTGATGTTATTTCATCATTGTCTTACCCCTCATGCGTAAGGGAAGTTCATTCTTTTCTTGGCCTGGAAAACCTCGTACAAATTATTAGAAAAAAAAAAGTGGATTTTATGTTTGATCTAGCATGTAAACATGCCCATGATGAGCTTAAGAGGCGTGTCACATCTGCCCCTATCATCCAACCACCAGAGTGGGATGAACCTCTCGAGATAATGTGTGATGCGAGTGACTATACGGTAGGGGATGTACTTGGGCAAAGAATAGGGAAGAATTTGCATGTTATTGCATATGCTTCCCGCATGTTGGATGGAGCGCAATGCAATTACCATACAACTGAAAAGGAACTTTTTGCAGTGGTGTATGATGCTCTAGAAAAAATCAGGTCATATTTACTTGGTATAAAAGTTGTTGTTTTTACTAACTATGCAGCTTTGAGGTATCCTTTGAAGAAAAAAGAGTCCAAACCGAGATTGATTAAGTGGATCTTGCTTCTACAAAGAATTCCCTTTAGGTTTGTCTAAATCCCAAGAAGACAAGTTTTGTTCTTGCAATTACCATACAACAAGGTTTGTTGATTTGGTGAACTATTTAGTCACCAAAGAATTCCCTTTAGGTTTGTCTAAATCCCAAGAAGACAAGTTACGAGCTTGATACGGTTAAGCTTTGTGATACAACCCAAGCAAAATCATATTCGGATTTTGGCGTAAATTTTTTTACCGTCCAATTTTACGCTATAGAGCATAACTCCAAATCCAACCGTTGGATCGAGCTGAAACTTTACCAGAAGATTCCAGAGGTTTATGCCTATGTTGGAGTAAATGTTGAACTGAATCGAAGTTTATAAAGGACTTGCAATATAGGTCAGAACAGGGTATATGAATTTTTTTATTTCCTTCATTTTGACCTGCAGACTTCCTATTTGGCAAGGATACTTTTTTAAAGGATGTGGCAGCTGGTTTTTCCTAGTTCCACAAGAATCTTTAATGAATTGAAACATAATTTTCAAGAGTGGCAAAGATTGATTAATGTTTTCGATTCCTTTTTCATCCTTTTCTTTTATGTTTTGGGCTTAATTAAAACTTTGTTTTGAGCTAGGATCCAAAGCTTGTTTGGATCAGGTTATGGGCTTTTTAGTTTAGGGTTTTTGGGTAAGTTTTGTATGTGGGTCAGAACCTCGTGATCATGTGGTCACGCAACCCAGACGCGAAGACACCAATTCCCGAAAAGCCAAGTAAATCAGGTTTGATAGGAGTGTAGCACAAACATAACTTGTACCTAGACACATCACTATTGGAAACGGAAACCCTCACCCAATGAATATTAATTCGCGAACGAGAAGTATAAGGATGACGCCACGAAGCTAGTTGTTCTTCGATAAATCATCTTGAGTTCTTTTAGAGAACCATTGAAAGGAGATTATCCCACCAACACACACACGCACGCACACACACACACACAAAGTGCGGTAAACAAAAAGTTTTATTAATCTGAATTGTCTAACCTTACATGTCTGGCTATGCCCTTATTTATAGTGACTCTAAACAAAAATAAATCCTAATGGACCTCTTATGTGGGACTTATATGATGCCCACTTACAATTAAGCCCAAATAATTTAATATCCTAAATATGATAGGATCAAATTTGTTGCCCTTTAGAAGTTCCATATAAGCTAGGAGAATCAAATCTGAAGGTAGAATTAATTCTGAAATCTTCTTTCCTTGTTGTAGGTAGGATGAATAAGGAATCCTTGTAAGAAAAGGATTCTGAAACATTTATGAATCCTTGCCACACTTGGAAACTATGTTGCAACCCATTAAAGATCTTTGTAGAATTAGGAGATTTCTAAAATAAGCTGCCACATCCTTTTAGGAAAAAAATCCTATCCGAATAGGAAGTCCACAAGTCAAAAGGAAGTAAATAACAAAATTTGTACAGCCTCTGTTGACCTATATTGCGATGCCTTCCCGAACTCTGATTGACTTGAAAGTTTAACCCAAGGTAGGAAAACATGATAGGAGACTCCATGTAAACTTTCAGTCCGATCCAACGGTCGGATTGAGAATTATGATTGTTCCTGTAAAACTGGATAGTTGCATATTTTACATCAAAATCTGAATTTGACCTTGTGTGAATCGTATCATTCCCTCTCTCTTCAAGATGATTCATCCTCGAATCACCAAAAAGTTGAATGGAGAATTCCTTAGCCTCGTTTTGAAGCCTTAGAGTTCTTTTCATGCCAATAATCATCACCAACAACTTTGGATGAAAGTAGCAGCCATTCTATTTCGTATATCATCATTGCAACATTTTTATCCTCTCTTTCTAAAGCTCGTTGGGCATTGACTGCTGCCGTTAACACATCAAGTTCTTGCTTCATTTCCCTTAGAATACGGGATAGACTCTTGTATTCGTTTTTTAGAACACAAATCTCTTTATTTCTCTTCCTTTGGTACCACCTCTCTTTTTAAATTCTCATTTTTTTTTTCATAACACCTCATCAAAATACATGAAATCCCTTCGGTTTCTAGGCTGCTGAAAACCTTCCCGATAGCCTATGGTCTCATCCTTAAAACCACCATCACCAATATCATCAACGTTCTCCTTAAAATCCTCATAATCAGCCCACCTTGGCCTTTCGGCCCCACTGTTATTGTTTGATTTCGGTTCAACCCCAACATTTCTCACATCTTGGGTACATGTTCCAGCCACCTTACCCTATTTCCCCACCTTCTCAAGTCTATCACACACGTTCCTCATCACAAAATTCATTCTTTCCATCATCTTCGTCATGGCTTGCATTTGGAATTGAAGTTCTACATCGGGAGGGAGTGGTGTGCTGTTTTGATCTGACATGATAGTACCTGCAGAAATTGGTTAGTGATAAAAAAAATCCTCACATCACTCGTGTTTCGCTCAAACACTCTTAATATCTTCACACGCTCACACCTCTCGTCTCACCTTCTTGCGGAACTCAAACCAACACCAAATAGAACCACTTAGCACCGCAATCCAAATATGTATATATGAGTCAAGAAGCATTCAAAACCAAAAATCAAGCAAAAACAAAACTGCGATGATAGTCTCGCGAGTAGAGCAAGCAAATCTATCCGAAATATGAACGAAACTGAAGACTTGAATAAAAATAGAAACAAAATATGAAAAAACGATGAAACAACACCCAAATATGTTGGATATGTTGAAAATATACTACAAGAAATGGAAACAACAGAAAGAAAATGAATTTCAAAAGTTGACGCAAAACATACTCGTTTATGACGAGTTAAGTCTGAATCTGGAACCTAAAGTAAATAATGTCCAATTGAGTTAAAATTTCAGATATAGTGCGATATCAACCCAAATAGACAGAATGTAAAGTTTGACCAATTTACAATAAGGTTTGATATACTGACGCAGAAACGTTATGAATCATACCTGATTAGACCCGAAATGAAAACCAAAGAAAACGATATCCAATTGACCCCCATAATTAATATGTGATGCGATTAGAACCCCAGTAATCAATTTACCTAATTTGAGCTAATTCGGAGTTGATTTGGTCAAATTTTCACTTGTTTTGTTTTATGCGGCAAAAACCAATAAACGTCTCTTTGAACGATTTCTTTTATGCTATTGATATATTTTGGATAGTAACCAAATGAAATAACTAAAAAAAATTTATTTTTTTTATATGCTGCAAAATCAAGGAAAAGAATAAATTGGACACCAAGGAATTTTTGCGGAAACAACATGAAACGAAAATTTCAGAAAGATATAACCTGATTAATGGAGCCAAGCTATGATACCAAATGATGTCAACCTCATGATCACGTGGTCATGCAACCTCCATATATAGACACCAATTCCCGACAATCCAAGTAAATTAGGTTTGATAGGAGTGTGACACGAAGATAACTTGTACCTAAGCACCAGCACTATTGGAAACGGAAACCCCCACCCAGCGAATATTGATTCGCAAACGAGAAGTATAAGGATGATGCCACGAAGCCAGTTGTTCTTCAATAAGTCATCTTGAGTTCTTTTAATGAACCATCGAAGGGAGATTATTTCACCAACACAGACACACACACACAAAGTGCAGCAAAAGAGAAGATTTATTAATCTGAATTATCTAAACTTACGTGTCTAGCTATGCCCTTATTTATAGTGACTCCAAACTAAAATAAACCCTAATAGACCCCTTATGTGGGACTTATATGATGCCCACTTACAATTAAGCCCAAATAATTTAATATCCTAAATATGATAGGATCAAATTTGTTGCCCTTTAGAAGTCCCATATAAGCTAGGAGAATCAAATCTGAAGGTAAAATTAATTTTGAAATCTTCTTTCCTTGTTGTAGCTAGGATGAATAAGGAATCCTTATAAGAAAAGGATTCTAAAACATTTATGAATATTTGCCACACTTGAAAACTATGTTACAGCCCATTAAAGATCTTTATAGAATTAAAAGATTCCCAAAATAAGCTGCCACATCCTTTTAGAAAAAGAATCATAGCCAAATAGGAAGTCCACAAGTCAAAAGGAAATAAATAACAAAACCACTTAGCACCACAATCCAAATATGTATATATGAGTCAAGAAGCATTCAAAACTAGAAAACAAGCAAAAACAAAACTGCGATGATAGTCTCATGAGTAACAAGCGAATCTATCCGAAATACGAACGAAACTGAAGACTCGAATAAAAATAGAATCCTAGCCAAATAAGATGACCTATTTCGGCTTTCCATGATTAGATCTCTATCTTGATTGTGGGTTGCATGACCACATGATCACGAGATTCACATCGGTCGATATCATAGCTAGTTTCCGAAACAAGGTCATATCTTTAAGTTTTTCAGTGTTTGAGTCGTTCATCTTCTTGTTTTTTGTGTCCATGTCATCTAAGCAAAAAAAAAGAGGGGTAATATTTCATCTTGTTACTGTCTCTAATCATATTAGTAGCAAATATTAAAAATGAGAGAGAGAGAGAGAGAGAGAGAGAAAGAGAAAGAGATTAGTTGACATTTGAGGGATGATTCAATTTTGCCGCAAAAACAAAACCCTTGGAGAACCATAAGCAAACCACCTCAGAATCAATTGAAACTTAATATTATATCTATTGGGTGTGTGATCGTATCTATGTCATATATGGGATTATTTTGACATCGTTTACTTGAGGTTTTAATTAAAGGTTCAATTCTTCAGCAGAAACACATCTCTTTGTAAACTATAAGTAAATCACCTCAAAATCAATTTCCATTTCATATATATATAAAATTTGGGTTTATTTTGATATCGTTTGCTTGAGGTTTTAATTCGAGGTTCAATTCTGCCGTAGAAACACTACTCTTAGTGAACCATAAGCAAACCACCTTAGAATCAATCAAAAATTTATATTATGCATATTGCGAGTGATATCGCACCATATATTAAATTTAGACTTATTTAAATATCATTTTCTTGAGGATTTAATTGGAGGTTCAATTCTACGGCAAACTAATCATACAAGGAGTTTGGGTATCTAAACATAATATATCGACCTATAAACTGAGATTTATTGTTATCTTGGTATCTGAATACTATATATTAAATTTGAGATCATTTAGATAGCGGTTTATTTAGGTTCCAAAATTGGGTTTTGTTTTACCCTAATGGGTCTGTTTTGCATTATCTTTCAAAACATTTTTTGTTTATGTTGATTTTGTTTCTGCCAGTATATTATCATCATATTTGGGATATTTGGCTGTTGTTTGAGTCATTTTTTCAATCAGTTCTAGTCCCAACAAAAGTCAGATTTGTAATTTCGAATCTAAATTAGGGTTCTCCCTATCGTAAACTTGATGCGAACCTCGTGATCACGTGGTCACGCAACCCACACACAAAGACACCAATTCCCAAAAAGCCAAGTAAATCAAGTTTGATAGGAGTGTGACACAAAGATAACTTATACCTAGGCACCAGCACTATTGGAAAAGGAGACCCCCATCCAACGAATATTGATTCGCGAACAAGAAGTAAAAGGATGACACCACGAAGACAATTGTTCTTCGATAAGTTGTTTTCAATTCTTTAGAGAAGGAAGGGAGATTATCCCACCAACACACAACAAGTGTGGCAAAGAAGTTTATTGATTTGAAATTGTGTAACCTTACATGTTTGGTTATGCCTTTATTTATACTAACTCAAGACTTAAAGAAACCCTAATTGTAAATCCCGAGAAAAAAAAACAAAAACCAAGGCTGGATTGAATTAAAGAAAATAAACTAAAATAAAAGGAAGTGGAGGCAAGAACGAATACACTTAAAGAAAATGGGGCCTAAATGCAAATAAGAATAATTATAGAGCATAAATACTCCTATTCTCACCAAAAACAGATCTGCAGCTACGTAAAGAAAGAAAAGAGGGAGTTTTTATATCTATTTTTACAAATCAAGAGAGAAACACCAAAATTTCAAAAAAAAACCCATCCCAGATTGAGGGTTATAGGTAAAATAAACCCTGGTGGGAAAGGATTAACAAGAAAAATTGAACAAGAAGAGAAGAGGGGAGGGTCGACTGTCATTAGAAAGAAAAGGAGGGATCGAAGCCTTGATTCGCATGGGCAAGATATTCTAAACCTGGTCTTATGAGTCATTTCAAGTCGATTATGAATTGATGCCTGAATGTTAATTTATATATTGAGTTCTTAAACTTGAATTGAGGAAAAAGTAAGAGTTGTTAAAGTAAAGAACTTCATGTGTTGTGTGTCAATGGAAAGGTTGATGAATCTGGACAGTTTCGTCTCTTGACCTTCAAATAGATTTTGGGTAGGAGAGTGAAGGAATTAGGATCAAGTTCCTTCATAGAAATTGTCACAAATTTCGCTTGAATTGGAGTTCTATAACTCCAGATATAGTTAAAAATCTGAGGAGAGGTCAGACAGTAACAGTTCAAAAATGGACAGTAACAGTTGGACAGTAACAGTCCAAGCGTTTGTTAATGAGCGATTTTGACTACCTTAGAGGCAGAACTAGGTTCTTCCCAAAACATAGAACTTGTAGCCTCATGTCTTACCTTTCCAACGCCACAAATTTCATTTGAATCGGAGTTCTATAACTCCAGATATAGTTAAAAATCTGAGGAGAGGTCAGACAGTAACAATTCAAAAATGGACAGTAACAGTCCAAGTGTTTGTTAATGAGCGATTTTGACTATCTTAGAGGCAGAACTGGTTTCTTATCAAAACATAGAACTTGTAGCCTCATGTCTTACCTTTCCAACGCCATAAATTTCTCTTGAATCGGAGTTTTATAACTCTAGATATAGTTAAAAATCTGAGGAGAGGTCAGACAGTAACAGTTCAAAAATGGACAGTAACAGTTGGACAGTAACAGTCCAAGTGTTTGTTAATGAGCGATTTTGACTACCTTAGAGGAAGAACTGGGTTCTTTCCAAAACATAGAACTTGTAGCATCATGTCTTACCTTTCCAACGCCATAAATTTCGCTTGAATCGGAGTTCTATAACTCCAGATATAGTTAAAAATATGAGAAAAGGTCGGACAGTAACAATTTAAAAACGAGGCAGTAACAGTTGGACAGTGATAGTCCAAATATAAAGAAAGGAATGATAACTAGGATTGGACAAAGAATGACAGTAATAATGTGTGAAATGAGAAAAACATAAAGTACTAAGAATTGACTGAAAGAAAGACTTATTGGTTGTTGATATGGTTATTATAATACATATCCTTGAGTGAGGAAAATTTATGAGATAAACCTGTGATTTGCAGGAGGGACCACAGACGTGGTGCAACAGCAGCAACAGGGGAGCACGAGTAGAGCTTCTATTGCAGGTAGGTGATTCACACATATGCTTTCTAGTTAAAATTCCATGATTTAATATATTTTGATGTGAAATGTGAATTACTGAATGTATGTGCATCCAAGGTGAAAAGTTGTTATGTGAATTGCCAAGTGATGAAATTATCACTGACAAAGAAAATATAAGAAGTGTGATTTGAGGCATAAACTAGCATACATTGAGTGTATGTTAGAATCCCGGGTAAGGGGATCACCATGTATTGTCTAGCATACATTGAGTGTATGTTAGGATCCCGGGTAAGGGGATCACCCTGTATTGGCTAGCATACATTTAGTGTATGTTAGGATGCCGGGTAAGGGGATCGTCACGAATGGACTAACATACATTTAGTGTATGTTAGGATCCCGGGTAAGGGGATCTCCACGTATTGGCTAACATACATTCAGTGTATGTTAGGATCCCGGGTAAGGGGATCACCATGTAATGGCCAGCATACATTTAGTGTGTGTTAGGATTCCGGGTAAAGGGATCGCCTTATATCGACTCCTATGGGGTGGTGATGACGATACCAGTGAAATTGGTATAGGTAATGTGATAAGCGAAAGTAATCATGTTGATCTTATAAGGTGTGGAATGAAGGTTGATAGTGGCAGAGGGAACGATTATTAATAGTTTGAATAAGGAAAAGATTTAAAAAAAAAACTAGAAGGGAGAAGTAAATGAAATATGAATGCATGTTACCCTGTTGAAATTATTAGATATTCATATTGTTATATTTATGGTGATATTCACCTTGCAATAATATGTATTTTATTTCAGGATCATCACATGCATGACAAGAGTAGATCCTAGCTTATGTTCCCTTTTTGAGATCTAGGTTCTAGGGAGTATACCCTTGTATTTTGTAAACATGAAAATGGTTGTATAACTTAATTTGTATAATAAATGTTTAAACTTGATTGGATGAATTTAACGTTGTAGTTTATATAACCATATTTTATGTCTATGTATTTATATTTATTTAAATTATCCGTCCATAATGATATTTTTGTTATATCATGCATATCATAAATATTATGGTTGATAGGTGTCAGTATAATTGTGGAATTGAAGCCCAAGTTGATTGGGTCGGGAATTAAGTTATGAGATGCGAACTGTTAGAAGTGTAAACAGGTTACATGTTAGTAATTTGGGACCTTCCGGTATAGGGGGAGACTCTGTCGAAATTCCGGTAGATGTTAACACGAAGACCATGAATATGTATATATATAAAAAAATAACTATGTTTTTCTATTGACATGAGATTGTGGTTTTATCCCAGAAATGGGGGATGTTACACTAATGGACCCCCTTTAGGTGGCCTTATATGAAGCTCACTTATAATTGACCCAAATAAGTAATAATAACCCAAAAACTAAGAAGAAAATTATAAAAATTATAAAAATCTAAAAATTACCATCCTAAATATGCTAGAATCAGATTTGTCACCCTTAAGAAGTCCTAAATAAACTAGGAAAATCTAATTTGGAAAATTTATGTTGCTGCCCCTTCAAGGTCCTTGATTAGCTTGGATTTCCTTGTTTAACTTGGACAAAAAAAAACAAATTTCCTCATTTGTTGCTGATTTAATTACTTTCCTTCCTAAGTTAGAAAAAGCATTACATAGTCCTCTCCTCTTTAGGAATAAGATATTAGGGGTGAGCAAAAAAACCGATTAAACTGAGAAAACCAGAAAAAAATAACTGAAAAAACCGAACCGAAAAAAAAACAAATTAATTGATTAAAAAATCACAAAAAATTTCCGGTTCGGTTCGGTTTTGGTTTCTAAAGTCTGAAACTGATTGAACCGAACCGGTTCAACCAGCCAGGAAAGCAAGTATAAATATAATGTTTTCTAACCCTAAAGTAACATTCAGCCATCAGCCGCCCCCCTCCCTTCTCTACATATCTCTCCCTTTACTCAACAAATGGCTCACTCCACCCTTGAAGATGATTTCAAGAGAAACGACCTCCCTTGCGGCACCGAAAAGACTAAGGTATTGCTTCCTTTATGTTTCTTTTTAAAGTAGGACAACCTATTCTGGTGTTTGTGATTTTGTTTTTTGGGGCTAATGTTTGGGTTTTGGGTTTTTCGCCTGATTTACAGGGTTAGGTTTTGTCTGGATCGCCTCAATCAACGCTATGTGCAGTTGGACGCAGGTGTGGTTGTAGACAAGGGTCTAGCCATGGAAGCTCGAATGGGTCTTCACCTCCAGCAACTTGGGATCTGCTATACGAGGCTGCAGGACAAGTAGAGAGGATAAGAGTGAACAACGAAGAAGGATGTTGCTTTAACAGCCAAAGTAGAGGACTATCGGGTCCACCAAGAAAACCCCCTCCAATCTCTATTCCATAAAAAAATCCCATCTCCGACATTAGTCTCTACCAACAGCAGCAGTCCCTTACTTACCAAAAGTAGGCATCTCAAGTAATTTGCCAAACAGTGCCTTATTGTACTTTCACTTATTTCTTCTTAGAGATTGAAGAGAGGTTCCTACTTTTGTTGATTACTAATTGAGGCTTATACTTTGTTTGTTTCTTATTCAAATTTCAGCATCTAAGACGACAAGTGATGCAGCAGCAGGGTGTTTGGGAAGGGCAAAACAACATTTTGGGGACTGGAGTATTGTTTCCTCAAAAGCCACATCAGACCTAGCCAGTGGTCCAAAACAGAGGGAGGAATATTACTAGTGTTGGTAGAGGACCATTGGGTTTGAACCGGTTTGGAAAGGGAAAAAACCAAACCGAACTGAACCGAAATTAATCGGTTTGAACCGGTTTTTGGTTCGGTTCAAAAAATTAAAAGAAAAATTCGATTTGGTTATTTATTTTGGTTCAAAACCAGACCGAACCAAAAATGCTCAGTCCTATAAGATATGGCCAATTTCCTTACTTAATTAGGAGAATAAATTTCTGACTTTTTATCCTTGTAGCATTAGGAAAAAAAACAAGCCTAACAAGGTTGGTATTGGGCTGGACACATTAACCCCTTGTTCCACACGAATTGGGCTCTTCTTGGACCTGAACTAGATGAATTAAAGGCTGTCCTTCATGCTTCTTAAATGTCTCAAGCCCCACTAAGTCCATTTTGCTTCATATGTTCTGAACAAGCCCATTCAATGCTTCTTTAAGCTTCTTTGCCCTAGCTTTTGTAAGTGGCCCAATTGGGACCTCCAATGGGTCATTGGCATGATTACGCTTGGTGTTGAGCTGATCCGCATCATCCGCTCTCTCTTCAAAAGGATTCGACCTCAAATCATCATCTACATCAAACATTAAAGGTAACACTAACACCATACTCACCTAGCAAATCAACTTTATAAGCATTGTCATTGATCCTCTCAAGGATCTGAAATGGCTCATCTCCTCGTGGTTGTAGCTTTGATTTTTCATGGGCCGGAAATCTCTCCTTGCACATATGCACCCAAACCCAATCGTCGGGCTGAAAGACAACATGTTTGTGCCCCTAGGCGTTGGTCATATACACATGATTCCTCTTTTCAATCTATTTCCGCACACTCTCATGAAGTGTCTTCACCACCTATATTTTACGATTACCATCCAAACTAACCCTTTCATCAACAGGCAAGGGAATCAAATCCATTGGAGTTAAAGGGTTAAATCTATACACAATTTCAAATGGTGAAAATTCAATGGTAACACTACGATTATATGCAAACTCTATAAATGGCAAACAATCTTCCCAATTCTTTAAGTTCTTTTGAATGACAGCATGCAAAAGTTGTGTTAAGGTCCTATTAACTATTTTGGTTTGTCCATTTGTTTGGGGGTGACAAGTAGTTGAAAACAACATTTTAGTACCCAATTTTCCCCATAACACCTTCCAAAAATAGATAAGGAACTTAACATCTCTATCAGAAACAATGCTTTTAGGGACCCCGTGAAGTCGTGCTATCTCTCTAAAGAACAAATCAGCAATGTTAGTGGCATCATCGATTTTATGACATGGAATACTGTGTGCCATCTTTGAAAACCTATCAACAACAATAAAAATTGAATCCCTACCCCATTTTGACCTAGGTAAACCTAAGATGAAATCCATCGAAATGTCTACCCATGGTTCCTTAGGTACATCCGTACAAGCCATGTGGTTGAGTCCTAGACTTTGCTTTCCTACAAGTTATGCATTTATCACATATGCGTCGCACATATTTTTCCATTTTAGGCCATTAAAAATTCTCATGCAACATATCCAAAGTCTTAACAACACCAAAATGCCCCATCAAACCGCCGCCATGTGCTTCATGTACAAGCAATTCACGTATAGAACTTAATGAAACACACAAACGACTCTCTTTAAACAAATACCTTCAAGTTTATAGAACTTTCCAAAAGCTAAAGTTTCGCAAGCATTGTAAACATTAGCAAAATCATTATCATCCTTATACAATTCTTTTATGTGTTCAAATCCTAGAAATCTAGCATCTAAAGTAGATAAAGAACGTACCTGCATGAAAATCATCCATAATTGTTTCTTTTCCTTACTTATACTTGATCACATACGGAAATGTTTCAATAAATTCCACCCATTTAGCATGTCTCCTACTCAATTTACCTTGCCCTTTCAAGTGCTTCAATGATTCATGATCAGAATGTATCACAAACTCCTTAGGCCACAGATAATGCGAAACGTCTCTAAAGTTCTTACAAAGGCATAGAGTTCCTTGTCATATGTAGGGTAATTCAGAGCTGCCCCATTAAGTTTTTCGCTGAAATATGCAATGGGCATCCTATCCTGCATTAACACAACTCTTATACCAATACTTGATGCATCACATTCAACTTCAAAAGCTCTCGTAAAGTATCGCAAAGCTAAAACAAGCGCTAAACAAAATTTATCTTTCAACAAATTAAAAGCCTTATCCTGTTTATCATTCCATTTGAATCCAACAGAATTTTTCACAATTTCAGTTAAAGGTGCAGCAATAGTACTAAAATCCTTCACAAACCTTCTATAAAAACTAGCAAATCCATGAAAACTACCTCACTTACCGATTTTGGTGTAGGCCAATCCCGGATGGCCTTAACTTTCTCCTCGTCCATCTCGAAACCTTGCACAGTTACGACATAGCCAAGAAACATAATTTCCTCCATGTAAAAGATACACTTCTTAAGATTAGCATACAATTGCTCACTACGTAAGACACTAAGTACATTACGCAAATGATGAAGATGCTCATTTAGGTTCTTGCTATAAATCAAAATGTCATCAAAATACACAACAACAAACTTACCTATAAACGCATGCAATACATGATTCATTAAACGCATAAACGTGCTAGGCGCATTTATAAGTCCAAACGGCATGACTATCCATTCATACAAACCTTGCTTAGTCTTAAATGTAGTTTTCCACTCATCTCCCTCTTTCATCCTAATCTGACTCGTTCACACTTTTTATGTCAATCTTAGAGAAAATAGATGATCAATGTAACTCATCTGCAATGTCATCAAGCCTAGGAATAGGATGTCAATACTTTACCGTTATGTTATTGACAACAAGACAGTCGACACACATCCTCCATGTTCCATCCTTTTTAGGCACAAGTAGCATTGGCAAATCACAAGGACTCATACTCTCATGAATATACCCCTTCATCATGAACTCATCTACTTGCCTTTGAAGCTCCTTCGTCTCCTCGGGGTTGCTTCTATAGGCTGAACGGTTACGAATCGCAGCTCCGGGCATAAGGTCAATTTGATGTTTAATCCCCTTAATGGTGGTAATCCATTAAGGATGTCTTTAGGGAATACATAATCAAACTCCTGCATTAAAGATACAGCCATACTA
This sequence comes from Populus nigra, assembly GCF_951802175.1. NCBI lineage: Eukaryota > Viridiplantae > Streptophyta > Magnoliopsida > Malpighiales > Salicaceae > Populus > Populus nigra. The sequence continues at coordinate 11,564,206 of NC_084854.1, forward strand.
GGAATAGCAGAATCAAGATCGTTAATGTTAAAATAAGTCTTCTTATACACAAGTAAGATCATCGGCTTATTAGTGAAAAACACAGATCCCATTTGAGCTCCTTTTGCATAAAAATTAGGTTGTTTCTTTAATTGTTCAACACTATTATCATCACACAAGCTTACTTTCTTCACTCCTCAGGTTTTACCTCCACTCTCAACCGATTTAATTAATGATTTAGGTTTAGCCGAATCTTATGGTTTTCTCTCACCATTGTCCTCACATGAATTTTCACTCTTCCCATCCTCACATTCCTTTTTTTTTAATTTTATTTGATCATCATACACTTATTTTAGAGAAAGAGATACAAGAGTTCCCATGCTCACAATCCTTTTTTTAATTTTATTTGATCATCATACACTTGTTTTGGAGAAAGAGGTACAAGAGTAATGGTTTTACCATCTTTTACAATAACGAACCTATTTCTAAACCCATCATGAATCACTTTCTGATCAAACTGTCATGGTCGCCCCAAAAGTAAGTGACTAGCATGCATTGGGACTGCATCACACAAAATCTCATCAGAATACTTCCCAATAGCAAACTCAATCAATACCTCCTTAGTAACCCTCACTTCACCACATTCATTCAACCATTGCAATCTATAAGGCTTATGATGCTTAATACAACTCAGATTCAATTTCTTCACAAGAGTATCACTAGCTACATTAGCACAATTACCTCCATCGATTATTATACTACATACCTTGTTTTGGATGTGACATCGAGTGTGAAATATATTTTCCCATTGCTGATCTACATTATCTTCTTTGATTTCCATGTTTAGGGCACGCCTTATAACCAAGGCCTCCCCCTTAACAGGATATGCAATCTCCTCATCACTACAACCCACCAAAGGTGGAATCTCTTCACTTTCAGATTCAACCTCCCCATTGCCCCTTGTTAGCATAACTGTTACGGATCAGCCCAACACCAAGCGTAATCATGCCAACGACCCATTGGAGGTGCCAATTGGGCCAATCACAAGAGCTAGGGCAAAGAAGCTTAAAGAAGCATTGAATGGGCTTGTTCAGAACATATGGAGCAAAATGGACCTAGAGAGGCTTGAGACATTTAAGCAGCATGAAGGACAACCTTTAATTCATCTAGTTCAGGTCCAAGAAGAGCCCAATTCATGTGGAACAAGGGGTTGATGTGTCCGACCCAATACCAGCCTTGTTAGGCTTGTTATTTTTCCTAATGCTACAAGGATTAAAAGTCAGCAATTTATTCTCCTAATTAAGTAAGGAAGTTGGCCATATCTTATTCCTAAAGAGGGGAGGACTATTTAATGCTTTTCCTAACTTAGGAAGGAAAGTAATTAAATCAGCAACAAATGAGGAAATTTGTGTTCTTATTTGTCCCAAGTTAAACAAGGAAATTCAAGCTAATCAAGGACATCAAAAGGGGCAGCAACACAAATTTTCCAAATCAGATTTGTCCTAGTTTATTTAAGACTTCTTAAGGGTGACAAATCTGATTCTAGCATATTTAGCATGCTAATTTTTGGATTTTTATTTTTTATTATTATTTTCTTCTCAGTTTCTGGGTTATTATTTTGGGTCAATTGTAAGTGGGCTTCATATAAGTCCACCTAAGGGGGGTCCATTAGGGTTTCTTTAAGTCTAGAGTGAGTCCATATAAATAAAGGTATAACCAAACATATAAGGTTACACAATTTTCAGATCAATAAACTTCTTTGCTGCACTTATTATGTGATGGTGGGATAATCTCCCTTCCTTGGTTCTCTAAAGAACTGAAAACGACTTATCGAAGAACAACTGTCTTCATGGCATCATCCTTATACTTCTCGTTCACGAATCAATATTCATTGGGAGGGGGTCTCCGTTTCCAATAGTGGTGGTGCCTAGGTGCAAGTTATCTTTATGTCACACTCCTATCAAACCTGATTTACTTGGCTTTCCGGGAATTGGTGTCTTTGCGTGTGGGTTGCGTGATCACGAGGTTCGCATCATTTGGTATCAGAGCTTGGCTCCATTAATCAGGTTATATCCTTCTGAAATTTTCATTTCTTGTTGATTCCGCAAAAAAATAAAAATTCCTTAGTATCCAATTTCTTCTTCTCCTTGAATTTGCAGCATATATAAAAAAACAAATTGTTATTTCATTATGTTATTGTTCAAAATATATCAGTAGCATCAAAAACAAAAAAAAACAGAGAAAAGAGAAAAGCAAAAAAAAAATTGTTCAAAAAGACGTTTATTGGATTATGCCGCAAAAAACTAAACAAGAGAAAATTGGATCAAATCAACTCGTAATTAGCTCAAATTTGATAATCTAATTACCGGGGTCCTAATCGCACCACATATAAAATTTGGGGTCAATTGGATATCGTTTGCTTGGGGTTTCAAATTCGGGTCTAATCAAGTCTGATTCATAACGTTTTTGCGTTAGTATTTCAAACCTTGTCGTAAATTGTTCAAACTTTATATTCTGTCTATTTGGGTTGATATCACACCATATCTGAAATTTTAACTCAATTGGACATCATTTACTTTAGGTTCCAGATTCAGACTTAACTCTTCGTAAACAAGTCAGTTTTGCGTCAACTTTTGAAATTCGCTTGCTTTCTGTTGTTTTTGTTTCTTGCAGTTTATATTTCATCATATCCAACATATTTGGGTGTTGTTTCATGATTTTGCATATTTTTTGTTTCTGTTTTCATTCGAGTCTTTAGTTTCGTTCATATTTCGGATAGACTCGCTTGCTACTCGCGAGACTATCATCGCAATTTTGTTCCGCTTGTTTTCTAGTTTTTATTGCTTCTTGAGTCATATATATATTTGGATTGCGCTACCAAGTTGGTTCTATTTGGTGTTGGTTTCAGTTTCACAAGAACCGCAAGAAGGTGAGACGAGAGGTGTGAGCGTGTGAGGATATTAGGAGTGTTTGAGCGAAACACGAGTGACGTGAGGATAATTTTTTTTTTTACCACTAACCAATTTTTGCAGGTACTATCATGTCAGATCAAACCAACACACCACCCCATCCTGAGGGAGAACTTACGTTCCAAATGCAAGCCATGACACAAATGATGGAGAGGATGAATTTTGTGATGGGAAATGTGTGTGACAGACTTGATAGGGTGGAGAAACGTGGTAACGAGGCTGGTACAAGGCCGAACCACTTAAGGCCAAAAAGGATACTCATACGGATGGGAAAGGTAAATCTGAGTCTCAACCTACTCGTGATAGAGATATTAAATGCTTTAAATGTTTAGGGAAGGGGCACATTGCATCTCAGTGTCCAAACCAAAGAGTTATGCTTACAAGAGACAATGGGGAGGTTGAATATGAAAGTGACAAATCTGAAAGTGAAGAGATGCCACCTTTGGTGGCTTGTAGTGATGAGGAGATTGCATATCCTGTTGAGGGAGAGGCCTTGGTTATAAGGCGTGTGCTCAACATGCAAATCAAAGAAGATGATGTAGATCAGCAACGGGAAAATATATTTCACACTCGATGTCACATCCAAAACAAGGTATGTAGCATGATAATTGATGGAGGTAGTTGTGCTAATGTTGCTAGTGATACTCTTGTGAAGAAATTGAATCTGAGTTGTATTAAGCATCCTAGGCCTTATAGATTGCAATGGTTGAATAATTGTGGTGAAGTGAGGGTTACTAAGCAGGTTTTGATTGCATTTGCTATTAGGAAGTATTCCGATGAGATTTTGTGTGATGTAGTCCCAATGCATGCTAGTCACTTACTTTTAGGGCGTCCATGGCAGTTTGATTGGAAAGCGATTCATGATGGGTTTAGAAATAGGTTCACTATTGTAAAGGATGGTAAAATCATCACTCTTGTACCTCTTTCTCCAAAACAAGTGTATGATGATCAAATGAAATTAAAAAAGGAATGTGAGGATGGGAAGAGTGAAAATTCATGTGAGGACAATGGTGAGAGAAAACCATCAAATTCGGCTAAACCTAAATCATTAATTAAGGGGGATTGAACATCAAATTGACCTTGTGCCCGGAGCTTCGATTCCTAACCGTCCAGCCTATAGAAGCAACCCCGAGGAGACGAAGGAGCTTCAAAGGCAAGTAGATGAGTTGATGATGAAGGGGTACATTCGTGAGAGTATGAGTCCTTGTGCTGTGCCAGTGCTACTTGTGCCTAAAAAGGATGGAACATGGAGGATGTGTGTCGATTGTCGTGCCGTCAATAACATAACGGTAAAGTATCGACATCCTATTCCTAGGCTTGATGACATGCTAGATGAGTTACATGGATCATGTATTTTCTCTAAGATTGACCTAAAAAGTTGGTACCATCAAATTAGGATGAAAGAGGGTGATGAGTGGAAAACTGCGTTTAAGACTAAGCATGGTTTGTATGAATGGTTAGCATGCCGTTTGGACTTACAAATGGGCCTCGCACGTTTATGCGTTTAATGAATCATGTATTGTGTACGTTTATAGGTAAGTTTGTTGTTATGTATTTTGATGACATTTTGATCTATAGCAAGAACTTAAATGAGCATCTTGATCATTTGCGTAATGTACTTAGTGTGTTGCGTAGTGAGCAATTATATGCTAATCTTAAGAAGTGTACCTTTTGCATGGAAAAAATTGTGTTTCGTGGCTATGTCGTAACTGCGCAGGGTATCGAGATGGACGAGGAGAAAATTAAGGCCATCCGGGATTGGCCTACACCAAAATCGATAATTGAGGTAAGGAGTTTTCATGGACTTGCTAGTTTTTATAGAAGGTTTGTGAAGGATTTTAGTACTATTGCTGCACCTTCAATTGAAATTGTGAAAAAGTCTGTTGGATTCAAATGGAATGATGAACAGGATGAGGCTTTTAATTTGTTGAAAGATAAACTTTGTTTGGCATCTGTTTTAGCTTTGCCAGACTTTATGAGAGCTTTTGAAGTTGAATGTGATGCGTCAGGTATTGGTATAGGAGCTGTGTTAATGTAGGATAGGAGGCCCATTGCGTATTTTAGCGAAAAACTTAATGGGGCAGCCTTGAATTACCCTACATATGACAAGGAGCTCTATGCCTTGGTAAGAACTTTAGAGACGTGGCACCATTACCTGTGGCCCAAGGAGTTTGTGATACATTCTGATCATGAATCATTGAAGCACTTGAAAGGGCAAGGTAAGTTGAGTAGGAGACATGCCAAATGGGTTGAATTTATTGAAACCTTTCCGTATGTGATCAAGTATAAGAAAGGGAAAGAAAACATTGTGGCTGATGCACTTTCGCGCAGGTATGTTCTTTTATCTACCTTGAATGTTAGATTTCTAGGATTTGAACACATAAAAGAATTGTACAAGGATGATAGTGATTTTGCTAATGTTTACAATGCTTGCGAAACTTCAGCTTTTGGAAAGTTTTATAGACTTGATGGATATTTGTTTAAAGAGAGTCGTTTGTGTGTTCCATTAAGTTCTATGCGTGAATTGCTTGTACGTGAAGCACATGGAGGTGGATTGATGGGGCATTTTGGTGTTGTTAAGACTTTGGATGTGTTGCATGAGCATTTTTATTGGCCTAAAATGAAAAAAGATGTGCAACGTATATGTGATAAATGCATAACTTGTAGGAAAGCAAAGTCTAGGACTCAACCACATGGCTTGTATACCCCTTTGCCTGTACCGAAAGAACCATGGGTAGACATTTCGATGGACTTTGTATTAGGTTTACCTAGGTCAAAACGGGGTAGGGATTCGATTTTTGTAGTTGTTGATAGGTTTTCAAAGATGGCACACTTCATTCCATGTCATAAAACTGATGATGCAACTAACATTGCTGATTTGTTCTTTAGGGAGATAGTACGGCTTCACGGGGTCCCTAAGAGCATTGTTTCTGATAGAGATGTTAAATTCCTCAACTATTTTTGGAAGGTGTTATGGGGCAAATTGGGTACTAAACTGTTGTTTTCAACTACTTGTCACCCCCAAACAAATGGACAAACCGAAGTAGTTAATAGGACCTTAACACAACTTCTGCGTGCTGTCATTCAAAAGAACTTAAAGAATTGGGAAGATTGTTTGCCATATATAGAGTTTGCATATAATCGTAGTGTGCACTCTACTACTGAATTTTCACCATTTGAAATTGTGTATGGATTTAACCCTTTAACTCCAATGGATTTGATTCCTTTACCTATTGATGAAAGGGTTAGTTTGGATGATAATTGTAAAGCACATGTGGTAAAAACACTTCATGAGAGTGTGCGGCAACAGATTGAAAAGAGGAATCGTGTGTATGCGACCAAAGCCAATAAGGGGCGCAAACATGTTGTCTTTCAGCCCGGCGATTGGGTTTGGGTGCACATGCGCAAGGAGAGATTTCCGGCCCTTAGGAAATCAAAGCTACAACCACGACGAGATGGGCCATTTTAGATCCTTGAGAGGATCAATGACAATGCTTATAAAGTTGATTTGCCAGGTGAGTATGGTGTTAGTGCTACCTTTAATGTTTCTGATCTTACTTTGTTTGATGTAGGTGATGATTCGAGGTTGAATCCTTTTGAAGAGAGAGGGGATGATACGGATCAGCCCAACACCAAGCGTAATCATGCCAACGACCTATTGGAGGTGCCAATCACAAGAGCTAGGGCAAAGAAGCTTAAAGAAGCATTGAATAGGCTTGTTCAGAACATATGGAGCAAAATGGACCTAGAGGGGCTTGGGACATTTAAGCAGCATGAAGGACAGCCTTTAATTCATCTAGTTCAGGTCCAAGAAGAGCCCAATTCATGTGGAACAAGGGGTTGATATGTCCGGCCCAATACCAGCCTTGCTAGGCTTGTTATTTTTCCTAATGCTACAAGGATTAAAAGTCAGCAATTTATTCTCCTAATTAAGTAAGGAAGTTGGCCATATCTTATTCCTAAAGAGGGGAGGACTATTTAATGCTTTTCCTAACTTATGAAGGAAAGTAATTAAATCAGCAACAAAGGAGGAAATTTGTGTTCTTATTTGTCCAAGTTAAACAAGGAAATTCAAGCTAATCAAGGACATCAAAAGGGGCAGCAACACAAATTTTCCAAATCAGATTTGTCCTAGTTTATTTAAGACTTCTTAAGGGTGACAAATCTGATTCTAGCATATTTAGCATGATAATTTTTGGATTTTTATTTTTTATTATTATTTTCTTCTTAGTTTTGGGTTATTATTACTTATTTGGGTCAATTGTAAGTGGGCTTCATATAAGTCCACCTAAGGGGGGTCCATTAGGGTTTCTTTAAGTCTAGAGTGAGTCCATATAAATAAAGGTATAACCAAACATATAAGGTTACACAATTTTCAGATCAATAAACTTCTTTGCTGCACTTATTGTGTGATGGTGGGATAATCTCCCTTCCTTGGTTCTCTAAAGAACTGAAAACGACTTATCGAAGAACAACTGTCTTCGTGTCGTCATCCTTATACTTCTCGTTCGCGAATCAATATTCGTTGGGTGGGGGTCTCCGTTTCCAATAGTGGTGGTGCCTAGGTACAAGTTATCTTTGTGTCACACTTCTATCAAACATGATTTACTTGGCTTTCCAGGAATTTGTGTCTTTGCGTGTGGGTTGCATGACCACGTGATCACGAGGTTCGCATCAATAACTCTTCAGTTTGGACACTAAGATGCAATGTGCCCCTTTCCTAAACACTTAAAGCATTTAATATCTCTATCACGAGTAGGTTGAGATTCAGATTTACCTTTCGCATTCATATGAGTATCCTTTTTGGCCTTAGGTGGTTCGGCCTTCGCATAAGGCTTTGGTTGGACAACCCCCTCTCTCATCAAATTCAGCCTCTATGTTGAGGAAGATGAAGCCGAATTGGCCTGAAAACGTGTACTGCCCCTTCTCTTTATTTGCCTCTCCACCTTCGTTGCCATATGGACCATGTCCTCCAATTCCACACAATGTTGTAATTTTACAACATTCGCAATGTCCCTATTCAGCCCATTTAGAAATATAGCCATCGTAGCTTTCCGATCCTCAATCATATTGGCCCGAATCATGGCGATCTCCATCTCCTTGAAATACTTATCCACTGACCTAGAACCTTGATTCAAACCCTGCAATTTCATATATAAATCTCTATAATAGTGGTTAGGCACAAATCGTCTTCTCATCAACACTTTCATCTCTTCCCACAACGCTACCGGCCTCTTTCCATTCCTCCTTCTACTAATCACATTCTGATCCCACCAAATCAGAACATAATCCATGAATTTGATGACTACCAATTTCACTTTCTTCGCCTCCGAATAATTATGGCAATAAAAAATCCAACCCACCATTTTCTCCCACTCCAAATATGCGTCGGGATCGTTTTTACCTTGAAAAGAAGGTATTTTTAGTTTGATAGCATCCAAATCACCATCTAAATTAGCATGTCCCCCAACACTACTGAAATTTTCCCTTTGGCCGAATTGGCCCCTAGTTCTATTCCCAAAATCCCTTCGGTTTCTAGGCTGCCGAAAACCTTCCCGATGGCCCATGGCCTCATCTTCAAAACCACCATCACCAATATCATCAATGTCATCTATTAAATACTCATAATCAGCCCACCTTGGCCTTTTGGCCCATGGCCTCATCTTCAAAACCACCATCACCAATATCATCAATGTCATCCATAAAATACTCATAATCAGCCCACCTTGGCCTTTTGGCCCTACTACCACTGTTTGCTTTCGGTTCAGCCCCAAGCTTCCTCACATCTTGGGTGTTTGTACTAGCCTCGTTACCACGCTTCTCCACCCTATCAAGTCTATCACACACGTTCCCTATCACATAATTCATCCTCTCCATCATCTGCGTGGCTTGCATTTGAAACTTAAGTTCTCCCTTGGGATAGGGTGGTGTGTTTTGATCTGACATGATAGTACCTGCAAAATTGGTTAGTGGTAAAAAGAATATCCTCATGTCGCTCGTATTTCGCTCAAACACTCTTAATATCCTCACATGCTAACACCTCTCGTCTCATTTTCTTGTGGTTCTTGTAGAACTGAAACCAACACCAAATAGAACCAATCTTAGCAGAGCAATCCAAATATGTATATACGACTAAAGAAGCAATAAAAATAAGAAAACAAGCAAAAACAAAACTGCAATAATAGTCTCGCGAGTAGCAAGCAAATCTATCCGAAATACGAATGAAACTGAAGACTCGAATAAAAATAGAAATGAAATATGCAAAAAACGATGAAACAACACCCAAATATGTTGGATATGTTGAAGATATACAGCAATAAATGAAAATAATAGAAAGAAAGTGAATTTCAAAAGTTGACGCAAAACAGACTCGTTTACAACATGTCTGAATCTGGAACCTAATGTAAATAATGTCCAATTGAGCTAAAATTTCAGATATAGTACAATATCAATCCAAATAGACAAAATATAAAGTTTGACCAATTTACAAAAAGATTTGATATACTGACGCAAAAACATTATGAATCAGACTTGATTAGACCCGAAATTGAAAACCACAGCAAATGATATCCAATTCACCCCAAAATGTATATGGGGTTTGTTTTGGACCCCAGTAATTATAGTATAAAATGTAATCTAATTCCGAGTTGATTTGATCTAATTTTCTCTTGTTTAGTTTTCTGGAGCAGAAACCAATAAACATCGTTTTGAACGATTTTTTTTTCTATTCTTTCTTTTTTTTATGCTACTAATATATTTTGAACAACAATAGAATGAAATAACAATATTTTTTTATATGCCGCAAATTCAAGGAAAAGAAGAAATTGGAGACTAAGGAATTTTTGCGGAATCAATAAGAAATGAAAATTTTAGAAGGATATAACCTGATTAATAGAGCCAAGCTCTGATACCAAATTATGTGAAGCTTGTGATCAAGTGGTGACGCAACCCACACGCTTGTGGGTTGTGTGAGTAGGTGATCACGAGGTTCGCATCAATATGTACCACAAGATAAATTTCATTCCATTCTTACTTTTTATCATTCTCATTTTTTGAGAAAAAATAATGACCCACAAGGTACTTGAAAGTGGTCTATATTGGCCTTCTATGTTTAAGGATGCATATAACTTTTGCAAATCATGTGAATAATGCCAAAGAACAAGTAATATCACTCAGAAGAACCAAATGCCTTTAACAAATATTCTTGTAAGTGAAATTTCTTATGTTTGGGGTATTTATTTTATGGTTCAATTTCCCTTTTCTTTTAGTAATCTTTATATCCTTCTTGCTATTGATTATGTGTCCAAATAAATCGAGGCAAAATCCTAACGAATTAATGATGTTGTTGTTTTAGATTTTGTCAGAACTCACATATTTGATAGGTTTAGAATCCCCAAAGCTATCATTAGCAATCATGGCACTCATTTTTGCAATCGTTCATTGGAAATGATGTGAACCTCATGATCACATGGACACGCAACCCATACGCAAATACACCAATTCCCAGAAAGCCAAGTAAATCAGGTTTGATAAGAGTGTGACACAAAAATAACTTGTACCTAGGCACCAGCACTATTGGAAACGGAGACCCCCACCCAAAGAATATTGATTCGCGAATGAGAAGTATAAGGATGACGCCACGAAGACAGTTGTTCTTCGATAAGTCCTTTTTCAGTTCTTTAGAGAACCATGGAAGAGAGATTATCTCACCAACACACACGCACACACACACAAAGTGCGGCAAACAAGAAGTTTTATTAATCTAAATTGTCTAACCTTACATGTCTGGTTATACCCTTATTTATAGTGACTCCAAACTAAAATAAACCATAATGGACCCCTTATGTGGACTTATATGATGCCCACTTACAATTAAACCCAAATAATATAAATAAACCCTAAACTAAGAAGAAAATAATAATAACAACTTAAATCGTCAAACTTTCCTACTTTATAGAATAATAAATCTTAATTTAATATCCTAAATATAATAGGATCAGATTTGTTACCCTTTAAAAATCCCATATAAGCTAGGAGAATCAAATCTGAAGGTAGAATTAATTCTGAAATCTTCTTTCCTTTTTTTGTAGCTTGGATGAATAAGGAATCCTTGTAAAAAAAGGATTCTAAAACATTTATGAATTCTTGCCACACTTGGAAACTATGTTGCAGCCCATTAAAGATCTTTGTAGAAATAGGAGATTTCGAAATAAGCTCCCACATCTTTTTAGAAAAAGAATCCTAGCTAAATACAAAGTCCATAAGTCAAAAGGAAGTAAATAACAAAATTCTTACAGCCTATGTTGACCCATGTTTCAATGCCTTCCTGAATTTTGATTGAATTAAAATATTAACCCAAGGTAGGAAAACATGTCAGGAGACTCCATGTAAACTTTCAGCCCGATCCAATGGTCGGATTGAGAATTATGACTGTTGTCGTAAAACTAGATAGTTGCACATTTTACATCAAAATCCGAATTTGACCTTGCCTGGATCGTATCAGGAAGCATTATTATGTAAAAACGATGTGACTCATTGGACTTCCACAACCTACCATCCTCAAACGAATGGCCAAGCTTAAATTTCAAATCGAGATATCAAATGCAACCTAACTTGCGAGATTGGAGTCTGCGACTTGGTGATGCACTTTGACCTTATCGGACTGCATACAAATCTATGAATGTCATCTTATAGGATGAATTATAGAAAAGTATGTCATCTACCAGTGAAGTTTGAACACAAAGCTTTTTGGGCATTAAACAATTTAACTTTCATTATGATGCTGCTTGGATTTTAAAAAAGTTGCAATTACAAGAGTTGGAAGAGATACAAAATGATGTATATGAGAATGCAAGGATTAACAAAGAAAAAATCAAAAGAGTCTTCATGACCGAATGATTACAAAAAAGGAGTTTCATGTTTGAGACAAAGTCCTTCTTTATCATTCGCTTTTGAAACATTTTCCCAGATAGTAATGCTCTCGTTGGATTGGATCCTTTATTGTTTCTATTGTTTTTTTCTTATGGTGCAATTGAAATTTCAAGTTTAGAAACAAAGTGCTCAAGGTCAATGGGCATCGATTGAAAACTTTCTATGAAGGTTGGACGACAAAAGTCACCACTTCCATGGAGTTAGTTGAACCATCAATGAGGCATGAGCATTTGATGTGTCGAGCCAATGACATAAAATAAAAGCGCTTATTGAGAAGCAACTCGAGAAAAAAAAAATCAAATTTGCTTTCTTTTTTCTTTATCTTTTATTTTTTGCATTTTATTTTATTTTTGTCGTTCTCCTATATTCCTTTTCTTTTATTTCAACATTGAGGACAATTTATGAGAATATTAAGAGAATTTTAGTTTTCTTTGTTGTTTCTAAAAAAAAAAAGTGTAAGTTTTATCTTTTGAACTCTCATTGGTTTATGAGAATATGAGTATTATGAGAATTAGTTGAGATAGATGACAATATAAATCGAATGAATGAGTGTGCATCAAAGTTTTAAATTTTAATTAGTCTAGGGATTGACTTTGAAAATATGTCATGTTGACTTTATAGTGTTGTATCAATGCAAGCTTTTGAGCCTTCACAATTATATCCTTTGATTGTGCATTCTTTCAATGATATGTATCTCTAGAACTTGCTTCATATCTTGTTGAGATTACATTCACATTACATGTGTGCATGAAGATTATAAAGGCATTAGAAACTTTAACCATTTGAGCCAAAAGGCCAACTTAAAACATATTATCCTTAGTAAGCCTCTTTTGAGCTTGTTTTATCTTTTCTTTGCTTTACCCATGTGTAAGCCTTAACTTTTTATATGTTTTCCTTTTCCCTTGGCCAAGGATTAGTAGAGCATATACTTGTTGACATCTCATAGGATTATGTGAAAAGAAAAAAAAAGTGATGATTGATGAAAAGAATGAGCAAAGTTGCCAAAGGTGAAAGAAAAAAAGAAAGAAAAAGAAAAGTGTTCCAGGTGTTCTCTTAAAATTTTATCTTGATGGTGCTTGAAATTGAAAGAAATTAAGTATTGGTGCTTAAAGATGGAAAATTGTACTTTGATGGAATATCTTCTTTCAAAAAATTATTTTTTTAGAATGCTCTACTTCTTTTGGTTTTAGCCTTTTCTTTTCCTTTCTTTTACCTCACCTTAACCTTAGCCTCATTACAACCAAAAAGTAAGACCTTTTGATTCATACATTGTTTGTAATATTTTAGTGATAAAGATGAGATTGAAGAGCAAGTTTATGGTAAAACATATTCATTGATTGAATTTGAGAGATTTAAACACATAAGCTTTAAACATGTGAGTGTATAAATGAGAGGACCTATCACTTTGGCATGATATACATTTCATTTAAATACCAACGATTAATTGAGTTTTGAAGTTTGCATGTAAATAAATTCATGAAAATTTATACCATTTATCCTTCTTGATTGTATTCTTGTTTATAATGCATATATTCTTGGACATTGATGGGAGATTAAGAGATTAGTCATAGTTATTTTATTTATTGAATTTAAGTTTGATTTTACCTCTCCCTTCTCGAGGATGAGCAAGAGCTAAGTGTGAGGGTATTTGATGCAACCATATTATTCGATAGTTTTACTCATATTTACCTAGTATTTTGCCTATGTTTTTTATATAAAATACCTTGATATTCTTTATTTTATGTTTTGAAGGCACTTTTGGATGTAAGATTAAAAAAGAAGTAAATTGGAGATAATTGATAGATTTGACCCCTAATCGATGTTTTGTGCAGAGCTTGAACTCTAGAGGTCGAAATGAAGTGATTCCAATGGCATTACAAAACTAACATCCATATTGGATAACCGGGATTGAATGATATGACTAATGGTATCCATATTGGATAACCGAGATTCAATGATGTGATTATCTTCGGCTAATGGTATCCTATCGGATAATAGGTACTCTTAAGTGATGTGATTAGTTTCGGCTAATGGTATCCATATGGGATAACGGGGATCGAATGATGTGATTAGCTTCGGCTAATGATGCTCACATCGGATAACTAGGATTGAATGATGTTATTAAATTTGGTTTGTGGTATCTCTAGTCGATCACCCAAAAGACACTAGAAAGCTAGTCTTGATCGTTAAGATCGAAGTTGGGTGACTAGGATGATTGAATAAGATTAACATTGGCTGATAATGTCAAAAGAAAATAACGTATCAATTATACTTATGATTAAATCATAAGAACCGCAGATATGATGAATATGGTTAAAAAGGCACAATCATTTGTGGAAGGATACTTAATGCACTAAGGGCTTCTAAATCGTAATGCATGATAATAAAGGGGACATTTATAGTCCAAGAAATAATGCAATGCTAGTCTTACGATGATGTGAAATGAAATCTTGAAAACAAAATTAGTAGGAATACAATGACAAGAACCTATCTATTTAAGTTGGTAATGTTATTTCTATTGCTCAATTATACTATGAGATTGTCGTTATGCTTACATTGAACTTAATTTGTAACAGGGACATCACATAGCCATGACATTTAGGAACTTCATCCTATGTATTTTGGGATTCTTTTGTTTTAAGCACATGTTTTTACAGGGATTCTTTTGTTTCCTTTGCTGCCTCATGGCCCAAATAAGGTTGTGTTGGACCCCTCTTGCACATGGATAAGATGTACTAGGGTCTCTTCTTGAAACTCTAATGGACCTTTCAATTTTGACTTGGTTGAAACATTTAAAACCAATGCATTCAATGCCTCTTTCAAAGCCTTTGTCTTGGACCAAGTCATTGGACCATTTGAAACATGTAATGGGTCCTTGCTAGTGTTTCTAAGCTGGTCCACATCATCCCTTCTCTCCTCGAAAGGATTCGACCTCGAATCAAAATATGCGTCAAACAACGTAAGATCAGCAACATTAAAGGTAGCACTAACACCATACTTACCTGGAAGGTCAATTTTGTATGCGTTGTCATTGATTCTCTCTAAAACCTGAAATGGACCATCACCACGAGGCTATAATTTTGATTTCCTTTGGTTAGGAAATCGTTCCTTACGCATGTGCACCTAAACCCAATCACCGGGTTGGAAAACAACCAGTTTACGTCCCTTATTTGCTTTAGAATAATGTTCTATTCACTACCTTAGTTTATCCATCTGTTTGAGGATGACATGTTGTCGAAAATAAGAGTTTAGTTCCCAACTTTCCCCATAAAGTCTTCCAGAAGTAGCTAAGGAACTTAACATCACGATCTGACACTATACTCTTAGGAATGCCATGCAAATGTACAGTCTCCCTAAAAAACAAGTCTGTGAAATGAGATGCATCATCCGTTTTATTACATGCAATGAAATGCGTCATTTTAGAAAACCTATCAACCACAACAAAAATAGAGTCTCTACCTTTCTTTGACCTAGGTAAACCTAAAACAAAGTCCATAGAGATATCTACCCAAGGTTCAGTAGGCACAAGTAATAGTGTATATAGTCCATGCGGTTGTACTCTAGATTTTGCCTTTCTCACAAATTCGTTGCACATCTCTTTTCATCTTTGGCCAATAAAAATGCTCATACAATACATCCAAGGTTTTCGCAACCCCAAAGTGACCCATTAAACCACCCCCATGTGCTTCACGAACAATAAATTCACGCAAAGAACTAGCAAGAACACACAATCTATTCTCTCTGAACAAATAACCATCCATCAAATGAAACTTACCAAAAGCCAAATGTCCACATGCATTATAAATCTCGGCAAAGTCAAAATCATTATCATACAATTCTTTGATATATTCAAAATCTAGCAATCCAGTATTCCTTGTGTGTAAAAGAACATACCTGCGCGAAAGTGCATCAACTATGATGTTCTCTTTGCCTTGCTTATACTTGATTACGTAAGGAAAAGTTTCAATGAATTCAACCCATTTTGCATGCCTCCTATTCAACTTATCTTGTCCTTTCAGATGTTTCAAGGACTCATGATCCAATGGATTACGAACTTTTTTTGCCACAAGTAATGTTGCCATGTCTCAAGTGCTCTTACCAATGCATATAGTTCTTTGTCGTAAGTGGGATAGTTCAAGGTCGCTCCACTTAACTTCTCACTAAAATAGGTAATAGGTCTCTGATCCTGCATCCAAAGAACACCTATTCCCATTCCAGATGCATCACATTCTATTTCAAATGCTTTCGTAAAAGTCAAGTAAAGCCAAATAGGTGCAGAATATAATTTATCTTTCAAAAGAACAAAAGCCAATTCTTGTTCCTCCTCCCATTTAAACCCAAATGACTTTTTAACAACTTCATTCAAGGGTGCAGCTATTGTACTGAAATCTTTCACAGAACGCCTATAAAAACTAGCTAACCCATGAAAACTCCCTACCTCACTTATCGATTTGGGTGTAAGCCAATCCAGGATGGCCTTAACTTTCTCCCCATCCATCTCGATACCCTGTGTAGTTACGACATAGCCAAGAAACACAATTTTTTTCATACAAGAGGTACATTTCTTAAGATTAGCATATAATTGCTCACTACGCAACACACAAAGTACATTACGCAAATGATCAAGATGCTCATTTAAGTTCTTGCTATAGATCAAAATGTCATCAAAATACACAACAATAAACTTACCTATAAACGCATGCAATACATGATTCATTAAATGCATAAACGTGCTAGGCGCATTTGTAAGTCCAAACGGCATTACTAACCATTCATACAAACCATGCTTAGTCTTAAATGTTATTTTCCACTCATCACCTTCTTTCATTCCAATTTGATGGTACCACTTTTCAAGTCGATTTTAGAGAAAATAGAGGATCCATGTAACTCATCTAACATGTCATCAAGCCTAGGAATGGGGTGTCTATACTTTACCGTTATGTTGTTGATAGCTCGGCAATAAACACACATCCTCTATGTTCCATCCTTCTTAGGCACAAGTAGCAGGGGTACAGCACACGGGCTCATACTCTCACGAATGTAGCCCTTTTCCATCAGCTCATCAACTTGCCTTTGAAGCTCCTTCGTTTTCTCGATATTGCTTCTATAGGCTGGTCGGTTAGGAATTGAAGCTCCGGGTACGAAATCAATCTGGTGCTCTATCCCCCTCAATGGTGGTAATCTGCTAGTAATATCATCGGGGAACACATCATCAAACTCCTGCAACAAAGCAATAGCAACACTAAGCACAATATGATCAAGATCATTAGTATTAAAGTATGCCTCTTTGTACACAAGTAAAATCATTGACTTGTTAGTGAAAAATACATATCTGACCTAACCCTCTCTAGCATAAAAATTGGGTTATTTCTTTAGTTTTTCCACACAATTCTCCTCACCCTTCCTGACTTTTTTCACTCCTCTTGTCTTACCTCCACTTTTGGCTAGATTTGGGTGTTTTTGAGTAGTGGTCGAATGGTTTGATTTGTTTGGAGTGTTGGCTGAATATTTGTTTGTGTTTGGATGGGTGGCCAAATGGGTTGTAGTGGTTTGAGTTCTAGTCGAATCTGATGGTATTCTCTCTCCCCTTGTTCCTCACCTTGATTTTCTCTCCCCATCGCCTCATGTTCACTTTTTAGCTTTATTTGATCATCATACACTTGTTTGGGTGTAAGAGGTACAAGAGTGATGGTTTTACCATCTTTTATAATGGTATACCTATTTTTAACCCCATCATGAATTGCCTTCCTATCATATTGCAATGGTCTCCCCAACAAGATATGACTTGCTTGCATTGGTACCATGTTGCACAGAACTTCATAAACATTGATGCGGATCAGCCCAACACTAAGCGTAATGATGCCAACGACCTATTGGAGGTGCCAATTGGGCCAATCACAAGAGCTAGGGCAAAGAAGCTTAAAGAAGCATTGAATGGGCTTGTTCAAAACTTATGGAGCAAGATGGACTTAGAGGAGCTTGGGACATTTAAGGAGCATGAAGGACAGCCTTTAATTCATCTAGTTCAGGTCCAAGAAGAGCTCAATTCATGTGGAATAAGGGGTTGATCTGTCCGGCCCAATACCAGCCTTGTTCGGCTTGTTTTTTTCCTAATGCTACAAGGATAAAAAGTCAACAATTTATTCTCTTAATTAAGTAAGGAAGTTGGCCATATCTTATTCCTAAAAAGGGGAGGACTATTTAATGCTTTTCCTAACATAGAAAGGAAAGCAATTAAATCAGCAACAAAGATGGAAATTTGTTTTCTTATTTGTTCAAGTTAAACAAGGAAATCCAAGCTAATAAAGGACATCAAAGGAAAGGGGGCAGCAACACAAATTTTTCAAATCAGATTTTTCTTAGTTTATGTAGGACTTCTTAAGTGTGACAAATCTGATTCTAGCATATTTAGGATGGTAATTTTTGGATTTTTATTATTTATATTATTTTCTTCTTAGTTTTTGGGTTATTATCACTTATTTGGGTCAATTATAAGTGGGCTTCATATAAGTCCACCTAAGGGGGGTCCATTAGGGTTTTTTTAAGTCTAGAGTCAGTATAAATAAAGGCATAACCAAACATGTAAGGATACACAATTTTCAGATCAATAAACTTCTTTGCTACACTTGTTTTGTGTTGGTGGGATAATCTCCCTTCCTTCGTTCTCTGAAAAACTGAAAACGACTTATCGAAGAACAACTGGCATCGTGGCTTCATCCTTATACTTCTCGTTCGCGAATCAATATTCGTTAGGTGGGGGTTTTCGTTTCCAATAGTGCTGGTGCCTGGGTACAAGTTATCTTTGTGTCACACTCCTATCAAACCTGAATTACTTGGCTTTCCGGGAATTGTTGTCTTTGCGTGTGGGTTGCGTGATAACGTGATCATGAGGTTCGCATCATTTGGTATCACAGCTTGGCTCCATCAATCAGGTTATATCCTTCTGAAATTTTTGTTTCTTGTTGATTCTGCAAAAAAATTCCTTAGTATCCAATTTCTTCTCCTCCTTGAATTTGCGACATATAAAATTTTTTTTGTTATTTCATTCTGTTATTGTTCGAAATATATCAGTAGCATCAAAAACAAAAAAAAGGAGAAAAAAGAAAAGCAAAAACAAATCGTTCAAAAAAGACGTTTATTGGATTTTGCCGCAGAAAACTAAACAAGAGAAAATTGGATCAAATCAATTTAGAATTAGTTCAAATTTGATACTCTAATTACTGGAGTCCTAATCATACCATATATCAAATTTGGGGTCAATTGGATATCATTTTCTTTGGGTTTCAAATTCAGGTCTAATCAGGTCTGATTCATAATGTTTTTGCGTCAGTATATCAAACCTTATCGTAAATTGCTCAAACTTTATATTCGGTCTATTTGGGTTAATATCGCACTATATCTAAAATTTTAACTCAATTGGACATCATTTACTTTAGGTTCCAGATTCGGACTTGTCGTAAACGAGTCTGTTTTGCGTCAACTTTTGAAATTTGCTTGCTTTCTGTTGTTTTCGTTTATTGCAGTTTATTTTCATCATTTTGCATTTTTTTTGTTTTTCTTTTTATTCGAGTCTTTAGTTTCGTTCATATTTCAGATAGACTCGCTCACTACTTACGAGACTATCATCGTAGTTTCGTTTTGCTTGTTTTCTAGTTTTTATTGCTTCTTGAGTCATATATATATTTGGATATGTGTGTAATAGACTTGATAGGGTGGAGAAACGTGGTAACGAGGCTGGTACAAGCACCCAAAATGTGAGGAAGCTTGGGGCTGAACCTAAGCAAATAATGGCAGTAGGGCCAAAAGGCCAAGGTGGGCTGATTATGAGGATTTTGAGGAGGCCGTTGATGATATTGGTGATCGTGGTTTTGAGGATGAGGCCATAGGCCATCGGGAAGGTTTTCGGCAGCCTAGAAACCGAAGGGAGTATGAGAATAGAACTAAGGGCCAATTCGGCCAAAGGAAAAATTTCCGTAGTGTTGGGGGACATGCTGATTTAGATGGTGATTTGGATGCTATCAAACTGAAAATACCTTCTCAATGTAAAAATGATCCCAAGGCATATTTGGAGTAGGAGAAAAAGGTGGATTGGATTTTTGATTGCCATAACTATTCGGAGGCGAAGAAAGTGAAATTAGTAGTCATTGAATTCACGGATTATGCACTAATTTGGTGGGATCAGAATGTTATTAGTAGGAGGAGGAGTGGAGAGAGGCCGGTAGCGTCGTGGGAGGAGATGAAAATGTTGATGAGAAGGCGATTTATGCCTAACCACTATAGAGATTTGTATCTGAAATTGCAGGGTTTGAATCAGGGTTCTAGGTTCGTGGATGAGTATTTCAAGGAGATGGAGATGGCCATGATTCGGGCTAATGTGATTAAGGATCGGGAAGCTACTATGGCTAGATTTCTAAATTGGCAGAATAGGAACATTGCGAATGTTATAGAATTACAACATTGTGTGGAATTGGAGGACATGGTCCATATGGCAACGAAGGTGGAGAGGCAAATAAAGAGAAGGGGCAGTATGCGTTTTCAGACCAATTCTGCTTCATCTTCCTCAATATGGAGGTTGAATTTGAAGAGAGAGGGGGCTATCCAACTAAAGCTTTATGCAAAGGCCGAACCACCTATGGCCAAAAAGGATACTCATACGGATGGGAAAGGTAAATCTAAATCTCAACCTACTCGTGACAGAGATATTAAATGCTTTAAGTATTTAGGGAAGGGGCACATTGCATCTCAGTGTCCAAACCGAAGAGTTATGCTTACAAGAGATAATGGGGAGATTGAATCTGAAAGTGACAAATTCAAAAGTGAAAAGATGCCACCTTTGGTGGGTTGTAGTGATGAGGAGATTGCATATCCTGTTGAGGGAGAGGCCTTGGTTATAAGGCGTGCGCTGAACATGCAAATCAAAGAAGATGATGTAGATCAGCAACGGGAAAATATATTTCACACTCGATGTCACATCCAAAACAAGGTATGTAGCATGATAATTGATGGAGGTAGTTGTGCTAATGTTGCTAGTGATATCCTTGTGAAGAAATTGAATCTGAGTTGTATTAAGCATCCTAGGCCTTATAGATTGCAATGGTCGAATGAATTTGGTGAAGTGAGACTTACCAAAAAAATTTTGGTGAAGTGAGGGTTACTAAGCAGGTTTTTATTGCGTTTGCTATTGGGAAGTATTTTGATGAGATTTTGTGTGATGTAGTCCCAATGCATGCTAGTAAGTCACTTACTAGATGGAGGATGTGTGTTGATTGTCGTGCCGTCAATAACATAACGGTAAAGTATCGACATCCTATTCCTAGGCTTGATGACATGCTAGATGAGTTACATGGATCATGTATTTTCTCTAAGATTGACCTAAAAAGTGGGTACCATCAAATTAGGATGAAAGAGGGTGATGAATGGAAAACTGCATTTAAGACTAAGCATGGTTTGTATGAATGGTTAGTCATAATCAAACATGTAAGGTTACGCAATTTTCAAATCAATAAACTTATTTGCTGCACTTGTTGTGTGTTGGTGGGATAATCTCCCTTTCTTGGTTCTCTAAAGAACTGAAAACGACTTATCGAAGAAGAACTGGCTTCATGGCGTCATCCTTATACTTCTCGTTCGCGAATCAATATTCGTTGGGTGGGGGTTTTCGTTTCTAATAGTGCTGGTGCCTGGGTACAAGTTATCTTTGTGTCACACTCCTATCAAACCTGATTTACTTGGCTTTTAGCTTTCCGAGAATTGGTGTCTTCGCATGTGGTTTGCGTGACCATGTGATCACGAGGTTCGCATCATGGAAACTATGTTGCAGCCCAATAAAGATCTTTGGAGAAATAGGAGATTCCCAAATAAGCTGCCACATCCTTTTAGGAAAAGAATCCTAGCCAAATAGGAGGTCCACAAGTAAAAAAGAAAGTAAATAACAAAATTTGTACAGCTTTTGTTGACTCGTATTGCGATGCCTTTCTGAACTCCGATTGATCTAAACTTTTAACCCAAGGTAAGACAACATGTCAAGAGACTCCATGTAAATTTTCAACCTGATCCAATGGTTGGATTGAGAATTATGACTGTTGCTGTAAAACTGGATAGTTGCACGTTTTACATCAAAATATGAATTTGATCTTTCCTGGATTGTATCAATTTTGGTGTTGTTAAGACTTTGGATGTGTTGCTTTAACATTTTTATTGGCCTAAAATGAAAAAGGATGTGCCACGCATACATGATAAATGCATAACTTATAGGAAAGCAAAGTCTAGGACTCAACCACATGGCTTGTATACCTCTTTGCTTGTACCTAAGGAACCATGGGTAGACATTTCGATGGATTTCACTTAGGTTTACCTAGGTCAAAACGGGGTAGGGATTCGATCTTTGTAGTTGTTGATAGGTTTTCAAAGATGGCACACTTTATTCCATGTCATAAAACCGATGATGCCATTAACATTGCTGATTTGTTCTTTAAGAAAATAGTACGACTTCACGAGGTTCCTAAGAGCATTGTTTCTGATAGAGATGTTAAGTTTCTTAGCTATTTTTGGAAGGTGTCATGGGGAAAATTGGGTACTAAACTGTTGTTTTCAACTACTTTTCACCTCAAACAGATGGACAAACCGAAGTAGTTAATAGGACCTTAACACAACTTCTGCGTGCTCTCATTCAAAACTTAAAGAATTGGGAAGATTGTTTGCCATTTATAGAGTTTGCATATAATCATAGTATGCACTCTACTTGATGCAACCATATTATTCAATAGTTTCACCCACATTTAACTAGTGTTTTGCCTATGTTTTATATATAAAATGCCTTGATATTCTTTGTTTTATGTTTTGAAGGCACTTTTGGATGAAAGATGCAAAAAGGAGTAAATTGGAGATAATTGGCAGATTTGACCTTCAGTCGATGTTTTGTGCAGAGCGTGAGCTCTAGAGGTTGAAATGAAGTGATTCCAGTGGAATTAAAAAGGTAACATCCATACCTTTCTGGACATCTAAGGCAAGAAAATAAAATAAGGAAGAGCATGGAAATCGCAGCCTTCAAAGTCAAATCTCGCAATCTGCCAGTGTTGACCTTTGGCCATTCCAACTTCAATATCTGGAGCTACAGAAGTCCAATTGATGCAAACTCAATTTTGTTGGATTCATGACTCAAAGTTATATAAACGCTCAAAATTTCAGCCAAAAAAGATGTCATATGAGGGAGATATGATTTTTCAAAGATGACATCTAAATTCTGCCAGCAAACAGGTTTCGTGAAGAAACGAGTCCAAATGACATTCCGAAGCATTTAAACCGATATCCAAGTTCTTATTTCAGCAATTTAGCTCCTCTAAATAAAAGCTTGAAGATTTCATGCAAGGCTATTTCTCCTTTTTAGGAAAATAGTTATTGAAGTACTTAAATGTAAACAGTCTACTTAATGGAGGACTATTTTGTAAAATAGAGACCTAGGGTTTCCTAGGATATAAAAAGAATGAGAGAAGAGAAGGGGAGCAGCCAGCCAAGGAGAGAAAAACGCCCCCTTCCTCTAAGAAACCCTAAATTATGCATTCTTTCTTCTTTTTGATTAGTTGTTCAACAAACATGCAAGGCTAAACACTTTTTCTTGGTTGCAAGGATACGGAAACCTTCGGATTTCAAGAACTGTGAGATTTATTTTACCTTTTCTTTTCAGTTTATATGATGAATATGTTTGTTCTCCTATGCTTATTTTTCCTATGATTGTTTATTTTAATTGCTAGAGCGGACTCTAAGTTATTATTGTAGACAATCTATTGTTAAGTTTGATATCAAAACCGGAGTTGTGGTATATGAACTTGTGAAGCAACTGAGTTTAATAATTGTGGCGGATCTACGTTATTAATCTTAGGGAGAACATTCAATCAAATCAAACATAGACTGCGGACAGTTATGTTTTCTTGATTAATCAACTTATCTAGTTCTTAAGGCTGCCATTGAATTAAATTACTAGTGCGGACACTGTGGTTGTTTGATGGTTAGGGCTAGTTATACGGCGGATAACGTCCAACCCCCCCCCCCCAAATTGCATATCATCTAGCATAAAAATCTGACTTGAATCTTCCTCGTGGGATCGACCCCTTGCTTGCTCTATACTATCTTGTGTGTTGTGTTTGAAGCTAGGGTAATTAATTTGTGCGACCGCGACATCGCAACAAATTTTGGCGCCGTTGCCGGGGAAGTAATTTTAGTTGATTCTTGTGCTATTATTTTTATTTGCTGTGATTGTTATTTCTTTTTCTGAAAAAAAAAAAAAAAACAGAATTTTTGTTTGCTGCGGTACTGTTCATTACGGCA
The DNA here is from genome assembly GCF_951802175.1 of Populus nigra. Classification (NCBI taxonomy): domain Eukaryota; kingdom Viridiplantae; phylum Streptophyta; class Magnoliopsida; order Malpighiales; family Salicaceae; genus Populus; species Populus nigra. The sequence continues at coordinate 11,588,409 of NC_084854.1, forward strand.
GCGGTACTGTTCAAAACAGATTTTTTGGTGGAATTAGGTATCGGCCATTTGTTTCCTGAAGGGAAACGACGTTCTAAACAGGACTAGTGGTAAACCACTAGCCCCACCCTACCGAGGCCAAATTCCGCTGTTTTCTAGGGTTTTTAGGCAGTTTTTGTTTTCTACCGTAGGATTTTCATACAATTTGCATTGTTTTCGATCTCTTGTGTGGTTGGTTTATTTTGAATTTTCTTGATGATTTATGCCAATAACCCGTTCTACTAATCAAATTCAAGTTCATTTGGATCTCGAAATAGAAAAAACTTTACGCAGGTTACGAAAAGAAGCTCGCCTTAACACCATGGCTGTTGCACGACAACCAACACTCAAGGAGCTTGCTGCTCCTAACGTGGAAAATCAGCCATTGTGCATAAACATCGACAATAATGTAAACTTTGAGCTCAAATCTGGTTTTATACATTTGCTACCAACTTTCAATGGTCTTGCAGGAGAAGATCCTCATACTCATCTCAAGGAATTCCATATGGTTTGCGTTGGCATGAAACCGAATGGAGTTGATGAAGAACAGGTTAAGTTGAAAGCTTTCCCTTTCTCTTTAAAAGGGGCAGCAAAGGTATGGCTTTTCTCCATTCTCCCAGGTTCAATTGGAACGTGGAATGGCATGAAGAAGATCTTCCTTGAGAAGTATTTCCCAGCATCTCGAGTTGCCAACATAAGGAAAGAAATATGTGGGATTCGACAATCTCATGGAGAGACACTTTCCGAGTATTGGGAAAGATTTGAGCAACTGTGCATTCAATGCCCTCATCATCAAATACCCGATCAGCTGCTCATTCAATATTTCTATGAAGGATTGATGCCTACTGACCGTAGTATCATTGATGCTGCAAGTGGAGGGGCATTGGTAGATAAGACACCCGAGGCTGCACGCCAATTGATCTCAAACATGGCAGCCAACTCGAAACAATTTGGCACTCGTGGAGACTTTGCAAATAAACGAGTAAATGAGATAAGTATTTCTAACCTTGAGAATAAAGTTAATGATCTTACTTCTCTTGTGCGTTCTTTGGCTTGTGGCAATGTACAGCAGGTGAAAGTTTGTAGCATATGCTCCTTACAAGGACATGCTTCAGATATGTGCCCAACAATGCAAGAAGATTACATTGAACAAGCTAATGCAGTTGATGGAGCATTCAATGGACAACCTCAGCGTAAGTATGATCCTTTTTCCCACATGTACAATCCTGGATGGAGAGATCATCCCAACCTACGGTATGGGAACCAGCCTCAACAAGGCAATCAAGGCCGACAATTCCATCCCCATGGATTTCAGCCCCAACAGAATTATCAAGCAAGACAACCCCCTTCATTCACAAACTCCAATGTTATGGGGTCGTCATCTAGTGATGATCTTCGTGAGATGATGAAAACTTTGGCTTCTAACACTGTGACCTTGCAACAAAATGTCATGTCTTTTCAACAGGAAACAAGGTCAAGTATTCACAACTTGGAGAAGCAAATGGGGCAAGTAGCTTCAAGTGTGGGGAAATTGGAAGCACAAATGAATGGAAAATTGCCCTCCCAAGCATTGAATCCAAAAGAGAATGTTAGTGCGATCATGCTGCGAAGTGGGAAAGAACTTGAAGAGAAAAGGTCGAAACAAATTGAGATGGAGGAAGAAGAAGAGATAGAAACTGAATTGAGTACAAAAAAGAAACATCCTTCTCCTTCACAAATTGAAACCACGACCAACACTCTAAAGGTAAGTCCTCAATCAATGACTTCCAGTTTTAAAACAATTCCACCCTTTCCTGTGAGTTCTTCTAGGTCAAAGAAAGAGGACAAAGAAAAAGAGATTTTAGAGGTTTTCAAGAAAGTAGAACTCAACATTCCTTTGCTTGATGCTATCAAGCAAATTCCCAAGTATGCAAAATTCTTGAAGGAGTTGTGTACTACTAAGAGAGCTTTCAAACTGAAAGGTCATGAAACAGTAAGTATGGGTGAAGTTGTATCTGCCGTTGTTCAAAAGAATCTGCCTTTGAAACAAAAAGACCCAGGTGCGTTTACTATCCCATGTGTTATTGGTAATGCTAGTTTTAAAAGAGCTTTATGCGATTTAGGTGCATCCATTAGTGTTATGCCCAAACATGTTTATGATTCTCTTAGTCTTGAGCCTTTGAATAAAACTAGCATTGTAATACAACTTGCGGATCGTAGTTTTGTTTACCCACTTGGTGTGATAGAAGATGTCCTAGTTAAGATTGATAGTTTGGTCATTCCATGCGACTTTTATATTCTTGATATGGAACATGATTCTTGTGATTCATCAAACAGCACTCCTATATTGTTTGGGAGACCATTCTTGAAAACTGCCAATACAAGGATACATTGTGGTAAGGATACTTTGTCTATGGAAGTAGGAGATGAAAAGATTGAATTTAATTTTCATGATGCAATGAAATATCCTTATAGCAATGTTTATTCTATCACATGCTATGACCAAGTTGATAAGTGTGTGCAGCAAGTTTTTGATTTTGATTGTGAGGATGGATTAAGCGTAGCTTTGAGCTATGGCTATGATTTTACCGAGATAGAAGAGATGGAGAGGCACATATGTGTTCCCCAAAACGTGCACGAATCAGCATTGGCTTTGCAATCATTGCAAACTGTTCCCCATGGTAATGTCTTTGTTGATTTAGTACTCTTACATAAAAAGCTTTTGCCATCTATTTTACAGGCACCCGAGTTAGAATTGAAACCTTTGCCCGATAATTTGAAGTATGTATTCATTGGCGACAACAATACACTTCCCATTATTATAGCATCAGGTTTGACAAATACGCAAGAGGAAAAACTTGTGAAATTGTTATGTGATCACAAGACGGCCATTGGATGGACTTTAGCTGACATCAAGGGCATTAGTCCCTCAATGTGTATGCATCACATACTATTGGAGGACAATGTGAAACCAACAAGGGAAATGCAAAGGAGGTTGAACCCGCCTATGATGGAGGTAGTGAAAGCTGAAATTTTAAAACTGTTAGATGCAGGAGTCATTTATCCCATCACGGACAGTAAATGGGTTGCGCCAATCCATGTGGTGCCTAAAAAGACCGGAATCACGTTGGTGAAAAACAAAAATGATGAGCTCATTCCTACTCGCATCTCGAGTGGATGGAGAATGTGTGTTGATTACAGAAAGCTAAATCTTGCTACACGCAAAGATCATTTTCCATTACCATTCATGGATCAAATGCTTGAACGCCTAGCATGTAAGTCTTTTTATTGCTTTCTTGATGGATATAGTGGATACAATCAGATTGTTATTAATCCTGAGGATCAAGAAAAGACTACATTTACATGTCCATTTGGTACATATGCATATAGGAGAATGCCCTTTGGTCTCTGTAATGCACCTGCAACTTTTCAAAGATGCGTGATGAGTATTTTTTCTGACTATGTTGAAAGAATAATTGAGGTTTTCATGGATGATTTCACGGTGTATGGTGATTCTTTTGATAACTGTCTAGAAAATTTATCTTTGATCTTGAAAAGGTGCATTGAAACTAACCTTGTCTTAAACTATGAGAAGTGTTATTTTATGCTAGAACAAGGAATAGTTCTTGGGCATGTTGTGTCTTCACGTGGATTAGAGGTTGATAAAGCTAAAATAGACGTTATTTCATCATTGCCTTACCCCTCCTGCATGAGGGAAATTCGTTCTTTTCTTGGCCATGCAGGTTTCTATCGACGCTTTATTAAAGATTTCTCAAAGATTACAGCACCCTTGTGCAAACTATTAGCCAAAGAAGTGGATTTTGTGTTTGATCAAGCATGTAAAGATGCCCATAATGAGCTTAAGAGGCGTGTCACATCTGCCCCTATCATCCAACCACCAAATTGGGATGAGCCTTTTGAGATAATGTGTGATGCAAGTGACTATGCGGTAGGGGCTGTCCTTGGGCAAAGAATTGGGAAGAATTTGCATGTTATCTCGCCTATGCTTCCCGCATGTTGGACGGTGCACAATGCAATTACCATACAACTGAGAAGGAACTTTTTGCAGTGGTGTTTGCTCTTGAAAAATTTAGGTCATATCTACTTGGTACAAAAGTCATTGTTTTTACTGATCATGCAGCTTTAAGGTATCTTTTGAAGAAAAAGGAGTCCAAACCAAGATTGATTAGGTGGATCTTGCTTTTACAAGAATTTGATCTTGAGATCAAAGACAAAAAAGGTGCCGAAAATCATGTGGCTGATCACTTGAGCCGACTAAGGACTGAGGATATACAAACCGAAATAATAAGAGAGACATTCCCCGATGAGCAGTTGTATGTGTTACATTCCTCTACAAGACCATGGTATGCTGATTTGGTGAACTATTTAGTCACCAAAGAATTCCCTCCAGGTTTGTCTACATTCCAAAAAGACAAGTTACGAGCTGATGCTAAATATTATTTTTGGGATACTCCTTATCTGTGGAAATTTTGTGTGGATCAAGTAGTTAGGAGATGTGTACCACAAGATGAATTTCATTCCATTCTTACCTTTTGTCATTCTCATTCTTGTGGTGGGCATTTTGGAGCAAAAAGAACGGCCCACAAGGTACTTGAAAGTGGTTTTTATTGGCCTTCTATTTTTAAGGATGCATATCATTTTTGCAAATCATGTGAAAAATGCCAAAAAACAGGTAATATCACTCACAAGAATCAAATGCCTTTAACAAATATTCTTGTGAGTGAAATTTTTGATGTTTGGGGTATTGATTTTATGGGTCCATTTCCTTCTTCTTTTGGCAATCTTTATATCCTTCTTGCTGTTGATTATGTGTCCAAATGGATTGAGGCGAAAGCCACACGAACTAACGATGCTAAGGTTGTTTTAGATTTTGTCAAGACTCACATAGTTGACAGGTTTGGAATCCCTAAAGCTATCATTAGTGATCGTGGCACTCATTTTTGCAATCGTTCAATGGAAGCATTGTTACGCAAATATCATGTGACTCATCGAACTTCCACAGCATACCATCCTCAAACGAATGGCCAAGCTGAAATTTCAAATCGAGAAATCAAGTCCATTTTGGAGAAGACAGTGCAACCTAACCGGCGAGATTGAAGTCTACGACTTGGTGATGCACTTTGGGCTTATCGGACTGCTTACAAATCACCTAAAGGAATGTCACCTTATAGGATGATTTATGGAAAAGCATGTCATCTACCGGTGGAGCTTGAACACAAAGCTTTTTGGGCCATTAAAAAATGTAACATGGATTATGATGCTGCTGGGATTGCAAGAAAGTTGCAATTGCAAGAGTTGGAAGAGATTCGAAATGATGCTTACGAGAATGCAAGGATTTATAAAGAAAAGACTAAGAGTCTCCATGACCGAATGATTACAAGAAAAGAGTTTAATGTTGGAGACAAAGTCCTTCTTTATCATTCGCGTTTGAAACTTTTTCCTGGAAAGTTACGCTCTCGTTGGATTGGACCATTTGTTGTTTCTAATGTTTTTTCTTATGGTGCAGTTGAAATTACAAGTTTAGAAACCAACAAAGTACTCAAGGTCAATGGGCATCGCTTGAAACCTTTCTATGAAGGTTGGACGACAAAACTCACCGCTTCTGCGGAGTTAGCTGAACCAATCTATGAAGAATAAGCATGCAACATGTCTAGCCAATGACATAAAACAAAAGCGCTTACTGGGAGGCAACCCAGCACAAAAAAAAAAACAGATTTGCTTTCTTTTTCCCTTGTCTTTTATTTTTCGCATTTTACTTTATTTTTGTCATTCTCCAATATTCCTTTTCTTTTATTTTAACATTGAGGACAATGTTATGTTTTAAGTGTGGGGGTATTGGGAGAATGTTGGTTTTCTAATTTTGGTTTTCTTTGTTATTTTTCAAAAAAAAAAAAAATTATGTTTGATCTTTTGAACTCCCATTGGTTTTTGAGAATATGAGTATTATGTATGAGAATTAGTTGAGATAGATGAAGATATAAATCGAATGAAGGAGTGTGCATGCAAGTTTTAAGGTTTAATTGGTTTAGGGATTGACTTTGAGAATATGTCATGTTGACTTTATAGTGTTATACCAATGCAAGCTTTTGAGCCTTCAACATTATATTCTTTGATTGTGCCTTCTTTCAATGATATGTATCTTTAGAACTTGCTTCATATCTTGTTGAGATTACATTCATATTACATACATACATGAAGATGATAAAGGCATTAGGAATTTTAACCATTTGAGCCAAAAAGCCAACCTGAAGCATATTATCCTTAGTAAACCCCTTTTGAGCTTGTTTATCTTTTCTTTACTTTATCCATGTATAAGCCTTAACTTTATATATGTTTTCCTTTTCCCTTGGCCAAGGATTAGTAGAGCATATACTAGTGATATTTCATGGAATTATGGTTGGAAATTATGTGAAAAGAAAGAAGAAGTGATGTTTGATGAAAAGATGGGCAAAGTTGCCAAAGGTAAAAAAAAAAAAAAAAAAAAAAACAGAAAAAAGAAAAAGAAAAAGAAAAAAGTGTTCCTTTATGTTCTTAAGATTTTATATTGAAAAAGCTTGAAATCAAAAGAAGTTAAGCATTGGTGATTAAAGATGGAAAATTTATGTGCTTCGATGGAATATCTTGTTTGAAATATCATTTTTCAGAATGCTCTACTTTCTTTGGTTTGAACCTTTTTCTTTTACTCTCTTTTACCTCACCTTTACCTTAGCCCCATTACAACCAGAAAATAAGACCTTTTGATTCATGCATTGTTTGTAATATGTTATTAATGGAGATGAGATTGAAGAGCAAGCTTATAGTAGAACATATTCATTGATTGAATTTGAGAGATTTAAACACATAAGCCCTAAACACGTGAGTGTTGGAGTGTATATCAATGAGAGGACCTATCACTTTGGCATGGCATAGATTTCATTTAAATCCCGACGATTAATTAAGTTTTGAAGTTTGCATGTAAATAAATTCATGAAAATTTATACTCTTTATCCTTCTTCATTGTGTTCTTGTTTATAATGCATATATTCTTGGATATTGATGGGAGATTAGAAGATTAGTCATAGTGATTTCATTTAATTTAACTTCAATTTGGTTTTACCTATCCTTTCTCGAGGACGAGCAAGAGGTAAGTGTGGGGGTATTTGATGCAACCATATTATTCAATAGTTTCACCCACATTTAACTAGTGTTTTGCCTATGTTTTATATATAAAATGCCTTGATATTCTTTGTTTTATGTTTTGAAGGCACTTTTGGATGAAAGATGCAAAAAGGAGTAAATTGGAGATAATTGGCAGATTTGACCTTCAGTCGATGTTTTGTGCAGAGCGTGAGCTCTAGAGGTTGAAATGAAGTGATTCCAGTGGAATTAAAAAGGTAACATCCATACCTTTCTGGACATCTAAGGCAAGAAAATAAAATAAGGAAGAGCATGGAAATCGCAGCCTTCAAAGTCAAATCTCGCAATCTGCCAGTGTTGACCTTTGGCCATTCCAACTTCAATATCTGGAGCTACAGAAGTCCAATTGATGCAAACTCAATTTTGTTGGATTCATGACTCAAAGTTATATAAACTCTCAAAATTTCAGCCAAAAAAGATGTCATATGAGGGAGATATGATTTTTCAAAGATGACATCTAAATTCTGCCAGCAAACAGGTTTCGTGAAGAAACGAGTCCAAATGACATTCCGAAGCATTTAAACCGATATCCAAGTTTTTATTTCAGCAATTTAGCTCCTCTAAATAAAAGCTTGAAGATTTCATGCAAGGCTATTTCTCCTTTTTAGGAAAATAGTTATTGAAGTACTTAAATGTAAACAGTCTACTTAATGGAGGACTATTTTGTAAAATAGAGACCTAGGGTTTCCTAGGATATAAAAAGAATGAGAGAAGAGAAGGGGAGCAGCCAGCCAAGGAGAGAAAAACGCCCCCTTCCTCTAAGAAACCCTAAATTATGCATTCTTTCTTCTTTTTGATTAGTTGTTCAACAAACATGCAAGGCTAAACACTTTTTCTTGGTTGCAAGGACACGGAAACCTTCGGATTTCAAGAACGGTGAGATTTATTTTACCTTTTCTTTTCAGTTTATATGATGAATATGTTTGTTCTCCTATGCTTATTTTTCCTATGATTGTTTATTTTAATTGCTAGAGCGGACTCTAAGTTATTATTGTAGACAATCTATTGTTAAGTTTGATATCAAAACCGGAGTTGTGGTATATGAACTTGTGAAGCAACTGAGTTTAATAATTGTGGCGGATCTACGTTATTAATCTTAGGGAGAACATTCAATCAAATCAAACATAGACTGCGGACAGTTATGTTTTCTTGATTAATCAACTTATCTAGTTCTTAAGGCTGCCATTGAATTAAATTACTAGTGCGGACACTGTGGTTGTTTGATGGTTAGGGCTAGTTATACAGCGGATCCGTTAACTAACCAATGTTAAGAAGAGATAAATATTCAGAATATAAATTGATGTTTCGTTTCCATGATCAGTTCTGATTTCTGTAGGTGGATGTGTGCTTGTGACCAAGGTTTGTTCTCTTGATAATTTTCTGATTTTATTAAATTTAGTTTGATAGTTTTCTGTTTTCTTTTGCTTTAGCCTAGATAACGTCCAACCCCCCCCCCCCAAATTGCATATCATCTAGCATAAAAATCTGACTTGAATCTTCCTCGTGGGATCGACCCCTTGCTTGCTCTATACTATCTTGTGTGTTGTGTTTGAAGCTAGGGTAATTAATTTGTGCGACCGCGACATCGCAACACTACTACTGAATTTTCACCATTTGAAATTGTGTATGGATTTAACCCTTTAACTCCAATGGATTTGATTCCTTTGCTTGTTGATGAAAGGGTTAGTTTGGATGGTAATTGTAAAGCACAGGTGGTGAACACACTCAATGAGAGTGTGCGGCAACAGATTGAAAAGAGAAATCGTGTGTATGCGACCAAAGCAGGGACGCGAATATGTTTTCTTTCAACCCGACAATTGGGTTTAGGTGCATATGCGCAAGTAGAGATTTCCGGCCCATAGAAATCAAAGCTACAACCACGAGGAGATGTTGTCTTTCAGCCCGACGATCCCGAGGCTTATTTCGAGTGGGAGAAAAAGGTAGATTGGATTTTTGATTGCCATAGCTATTCTGAACAAAAGAAGGTGAAATTAGTGATAATTGAGTTTACGGAGTATGCATTGATTTGGTGTGATCAAATTGTAATCAGTTGGAGAAGGAATGGGGAGCAACCTGTTCAGACTTGGGGGGAGATGAAAGTCTTAATGAGGAGACGATTTGTGCCAAATCACTATTACAAAGAGTTATATCTGAAGCTCCAAGGTCTGTAACTGGGGTAAGGAGTTTTCATGGTCTTACTACCTTTTATAAAAGGTTTGTAAAGGACTTTAGTACTATTGCAGCACCTTTGAATTGAATTTAAGAAAAAATATGTTGGATTTAAATGATGAATAGGATAAAGCTTTTAATTTATTGAAGGAAAAACTTTATTCGACCCTTGTTTTAGCTTCACTAGATTTTACAAAAGCTTTTAAAGTTGATTGTGATGCTTCAGGTTATGTATAGGAGCTGTGTTAATGCAGGATAGGAGACCCATTGCATATTTTAGTGAGAAACTTAATGGGGCAGCCTTGAATTACCTTACATATGACAAGGAGATCTATGCCTTGGTAACCACTTTAGAGACATGGCAACATTACCTGTGGCCCAAGAAGTTTGTGATACATTTAGATCATGAATCATTAAAGCACTTGAAAGGGTAAAAGTAAGTTGACTCGGAGACATGTCAAATGAGTTGTATTTATTGAAACCTTTCAGTATATGATCAAGTAGAAGTAAGGTAAAGAAAACATTGTGTTTGATGCACTGTCATGTAGGTATGTTATTTTATCTACTTTATATGCTAGATTTCTAGGATTTGAACATATAAAAGAATTGTACAAGGATGATAGTGATTTGCCTGTACTTGTAGGAAAGTAAAGTTTAGAACTCAACCACATGGCTTGTATATCCCTTTCCCAGTACCTAAAGAACCATGAATAGACATTTCAATGGACTTCGTCTTAGGTATGCCTAGGTCAAAACGGGATAGGGATTTGTTGTTGTTGATAGGTTTTCAAAGATGACACACTTCATTTCATGTCATAAAACCGATGATGTAACTAACATTTATGATTTGTTCTTTAAGGAAAATGATATAGTTCGGCCTTGTGATACAACCCAAGCAAGGTCAAATTAACATTTTGGTGTAAAATTTTCTACTGTCCAGTTTTACGCTATTGAGCATAACTCCAAATCCAACCGTTGGATCAAGCTGAAACTTTATCAGAACATTCCAAAGGTATTTGTCTATATTGGGGTACATTTCCAAGGGAATCGGAGGTCAAAAAGGACTTGTAATATAGGTCAGAATAGGCTATATGAATTTTGTTATTCTGTCCTTTTGACCTGTGGACTTCCTATTTGGACTTTTTCTGAAAGGAAGAGGCAGCTTGTTTTGAGAATTTTCTAATTCCACAAAAATATTTAATGAGCTGAAACATAATTTCTATGGGTGGCAACAATTTATTAATGTTTCAGAATCCCTTTCTTATAAAGATTCCTTATTCATCTTAGCTACATAAGAAAAGAAGAGCTGATACTATTTAATGACAAATTAGTTATTTTGTTATTTTTTTTTCATGTATAGGCTTAATTAAAACTTTGTTTTGAGCAAGGATCCAAGGCTTGTTTGGATTAGGTTTGGGCTTTTCAGTTTAGGGTTTTGGGTCAGTTTTGTATGTGAGTCAGTTTAGCCCACAATGGTAGATCCATTAGACTTAATTTTTCAAGAACTATTTAAACTCATGTAACAAAAATTTCAGCAGCCATTGATGAAAATTACTTACGATTTTTTCAGTTTTAACATGTGAGAGTGATTCTTGCATTCTTCAGTTCTTGAACGAACTAAATCTGACTTATCAAATATTAACTAGCTTTGTGGCATCATTCTATTTCATTCCAATAGTGTTGGTGCCTTGGGCCAGGTTTTTATTGTGTCACACTCCTATCAAACTTTATACAACTTTTTGAGATCAGATCTCAATCTTGATTGTGGGTTGCGTTACCACGTGATCACGAGGTTCACATAAGTTGGTATCAAAGCTAGGCTAAAAAACAAGTTCATATCCTTCTGTTATTTTCATTTTTTGTAGTGTTCATTTAAGTTTTTCAGTGTTTGCGTCATTCATCTTCATGTTCTTTGTGTCCGCGTCATTGAAGAAAAAAAGGGTTATATATCATCTTGTTAATAATATATATATATATATATATATATATATATATATATAAATGAGAGATTAGATGAAATTTGAAGGATGATTCAATTTAGTCGTAGAAACACAACTCTTAGTTAACCATAAGCAAACCACATCAAAATCAATTTAAAATTCATATTTTATCTATTGGGTGTACGATCACGTCATATATCAAATTTTGGGTTATTCTGATATATTTTGCTCAAGCTTTTAATTCGAGGTTCAATTCTGCCGTAAAAATACAACTTTAAGTGAATTATATGAAAATAACCTCAGTATCAATTGAAATTTCATATTATATCTATTGGGAGCGATATCGCAACATATATAAAATTTGAACTTATTTTGATATCGTTTGCTTGAGGTTTTAATTCGAGGTTCAATTTTGCCGTAGAAACACTACTCTTAGTGAACCATAAGCAAACCACATTAGAATAAATTGAAAATTTATATTATCTGTATTGGGGGTGAGATAGAACCGTATATTAAATTTGGGGTTATTTAAATACTGTATATTAAATTAAAGGACATTTGGATAGCGTTTTCTTTAGGTTCCAGAATCAAGTCTATTTTGCGTTATCTTTTAAAACTTGTTTTGTATCCGTTGATTTTGTTCCTAGCAGTATATTATCATCATATTTGGGATATTTGGTTGTTGTTTGAGCCATTTTATGACTTTCACATTTGTTTGTTTTCGATAACTTCTTCCAAACAAAAGTCAAAAGTATATACACAAGTGGTTAGTACGGTGCGCTTATCTAAAATTCTTGTCAGTCACTGCTTCTATACAAGAAAGATGTTAGCAATAAGGGAATTTAGAAGGCTTAAACAAGAGGCTAATGAAGTGGCTACTAATCTTATTTAAGATTCGAGGGTGAATCTTCTTGAAGAGGGAGAGAATGATACGATTCAGCCTTGTGATACAACCCAAGCAAGGTCAGATTCGGATTTTGGCATAAAATTTTCTACTGTCCAGTTTTATGCTATTGAGCATAACTCCAAATCCAACTGTTGGATCGAGCCGAAATGTTACCAGAAGATTCCAGAGGTATTTGTCTATGTAGGGGGTGAATTTTCAAGTGAATCAAATTTCAGAAAGAACTTGCGATATAGGTTAGAACAGGCTATACAAATTTTGTTATTTACTTCCAATTTAGTAAGGATCATTTTTCTAAAAGGATGTCGTGGCTTGTTTTGAGAATTTTCTAATTCCAGAAGAATCTTTAATGAGCTGAAATATAATTTCCAAGAGTGTTAATGATTCATTAATGTTCCAAAATCCTTTCTTATAAGGATTCCTTATTCATTCTAGCTACACAATGAAAGAAGGGTTGATGTTACTTAATGAAAAATAAATTATTTTTATTATTTTCTTTCATGTTTGGGATTAATTAAAACTTTGTTTTGAGCTAAGATCCAAGGTTTGTTTGGTCAATTTTGTATGCGGGTCAGTTTAGCCCACAAGGGTAGATCCATTAGGGTTAATTTTTCAAGAACTATTTAAACACATGTAACCAAAATTTCGGCAGCCATTAATGAATATTACTTCTAAATTTTTTAGTTTTTATGTGAGAGTGATTCTTGCAGTCTTCAGTTCTTGAACGAACTGAATCTAACTTATTGAAGATTAACTAATTTCGTGACGTCATTCTACTTCATTCCAATAGTGTTGGTGTCTTGGAACAGGTTTTCATTGTGTCACACTCCTATCAGACCTTTTTTTGGCTTTCTAGAATCAGATCTCAATCTTGATTATGGGTTCCATTACCACGTGATCACGAGCCAGTTTTGGAATGAAGTAGAATGATTCCACGAAGCCACTTAATCTTCAATAAGTCAGATTCAGTTATTTAAGAACTGAAGAATACAAGAATCACTCTCACAAATTTAAAACTAAAAACATTCAGAAGTAATATTCATCAATGGCTGTCGAAATTTAGATTACATGTGTTTAAATAGTTCTGAAAAATTAAAACTAATGAATCTACCCTTGTAGGCTGAACTGATCCACATATAAAACTAGCCCAAAAATCCTAAATTGATAAACCCATAACCTGATTCAAACAAGCCTTGGTTCCTAACTGAAACCAAAGTATTAATTAAGTCTAAACAAGCCTTGGGTTGGAGTTAACAAAAATAAACATAAAGCTCATAAGTCTTTATTTGCCTAATGATCCTATAAATCAATATGTCATTAAAAACCACCAACCATTATTTTCTTGTGTAGCTAGGACGAATAAGGAATACTTATAAAAAAAGATTCTAAACCATTAATGAATCTTGACCACACTTGAAAACTATGTTGCAGCCCATTAAAGATCCTTGTAAAACTAGGAGATTCCGAAAACAAGCTCTCACATCCTTGTAGGAAAAGGGATCCTCGCCAAATAGGAAGCCCACAAGTCAAAAAGAAAATAAAAAAATTTGTTTCCTATATCGCAAGTCCTTCCCGAACTCCAATTCATCTGAAAGTTTCCCCTACATAGAAAAATACCTCTGAAATCTTCTGGTAAAGTTTTAGCTCGATCCAACAGTTGGATTTTAAGTTATGCTCAATAACGTAAAATTGGATGGTAGGAAATTTTATGCCAAATTTTGAATCTGACATTGGTTGGATCGTATTACTCTCTTCAATCAGTGATAGTCCATTTGAAAGGAAAGGAATGCTCGACTGTATGGTGAGGCTCCTACAAAGATATTGTTATGTGTATAGTTTGTAAAGTTCATCTCTTTCGCAATATGACCATTACAAATATTAATAGCAGTCTTTGTATTCTATGGGGATTATCTGATGATATTTTTATAACTTGTGATGCGGATCAGCCCAACACCAAGCATAATCATGCCAACGACCCATTGGAGGTGCCAATTGGGCCAATCACAAAAGCTAGGGCAAAGAAGCTTAAAGAAGCATTGAATGGGCTTGTTCAGAACTTATGGAGCAAGATGGACCTAGAGGGGCTTGAGACATTTAAGGAGCATGATGGACAACCTTTAATTCATCTAGTTCAGGTCCAAGAAGAGCCCAATTCGTGTGGAACAAGGGGTTGATATGTCCGGCCCAATATCAGCCTTGTTAGGCTTGTTTTTTTTCCTAATGCTACAACAATAAAAAGTCAGCAATTTATTCTCCTAATTAAGTGAGGAGGTTGGCCATATCTTATTCCTAAAGAGGGGACGACTATTTAATGATTTTCCTAACATAGGAAACAAAGTAATTAAATCAGCAACAAATGAGGAAATTTGTTTTTGATTAGTACTTAAAAGTGCATTTTTATCAAGGTTTTATATCATCATTTTGCACTTGAAGTATCAATAACTCCTTAACTAAAGCATGTTTTATAATAACATATCTAATAATATAAGATACCTTTAATTTATGGTAAATGTTCATCTTAAATGCAGGCCTATCACATAAATAAAAGAATTGATTGATGAGTTGAAGTACTGAAATTGAAAGGACAAAGAGATAGCCAAACATAGAAAAGAGATGTTGGTGCAGTCCAAATTGGAACATTGTTCGGTAATCGGGTCATATCTGGAGTTGTAGATCTCAGATTTAGGTCTACTTTATATGGATGGAAAGGTAAGACATAGGCCTACAACTTTCATGAGAGCCCAAGATTTAACAAGGCCATTTTCAAGTCCAAATTGTAGCAACAACGAAGAAGTCCGAATCTGTCCTGTAGCCCGGACACTGTTCAGTGTTTCACCCATATCTCGAGTTCTAGAAGTCCAAATGATCTCACATTTTTACCCTGGAAACATGAGACAATTTCCTAGAACTTTCATGATTGAAGTCTGTTCAAATTATGACGTTATCAATGACGTTTTTGGTAGACAAGAAGATAAGAATTGCCACTAAGTCAAGATGTGGTCACCCATTCATCAATTAGTCAACAAATCAATAGTTCTGAATTTTGGCCTACAAAAGAAGGCATTTGCCATGTATTTAGGCATATTGGTGTTCAGATCAAGATCATGCTCTTGCTCTCTCTTTTGTAATACTTAAGTTTTGTTTATATTAATCTCTTATTTATGCCTTTCATTTCCTTTTCTTTACTTAGTTAACTTATTTCTCATTTATGTTCTTATCTTGTTTGTTTATGTTTCTTTCTTTCATTTGTGTATCTAAGTTAATTATGTCAAGGTGAAAAGGGTACACTAATGGTGTAAAAATAAGTATAATATAAACTTAACATGAACCTTAATGTTTAATACTAACATGCTATATATTTGTTATCTTGTTTACTTTTAATACTTTGCTTGTTAAATGGTTAATCTAGATTTATGTTGTTTAACTCTTGGTACAACAAATACCTGGCACTTTCATAGCCCATATTATATGGTATAACCGACACCTGAGCTATGAAAGGAACTTGATTTGTTGTTAACATAAGTTATAATCATGAATGCCTGACAACATTTACAAGTATTAGCATTATTCGAATAGGATAACTAATGTAATCTTGTTAACAATTTATAATCTGATTGGAACCTCCTTTGTGTGTGGTTTCCACTTGAATAATAAGAGTTTATACTATACTTGTTTGAAATACCATTAGTGGATCCTCTAACCTTGACATTTGTTGTTATCATTGTTTAATCCTTACGTTAATCTTCCATTTCAAAGTTCTCATTAACTTCTTCTTCTTCTTCATCTTTATTTTTATCATTATTAATAGTATTATTGGTATTATTATTATTATTCTACTATTATTACTATTACTAGTATTAGTATTACTACTACTACTACTACTACTACTACTACTATTATTATTATTATTATTATTATTATTACTGTTACTGTTATTGTTATTGTTATTGTTGTTGTATCATTGTTGCTTATAATTTATACAATTAACCTCCTTGTGGTTCGACTCCGGTCTTGCCGGGTTATTTATTACTTCGACACTCTTGCACTTGGGAAAAGACATCAATCTTTTGGTCATGTCAGTTTTCTTATTTGTCCAAGGTAAATAAGGAAATCCAAGCTAATCAAGGACATCAAAGGAAAGGGGGCAGCAACACAAATTTTCCAAATCAGATTTTTCCTAGTTATGTAGGACTTTTTAAGGGTAACAAATCTGATTCTAGCATATTTAGGATGATCATTTTTTGATTTTTTGATTTTCTTCTTAGTTTTTGGGTTATTATTACTTATTTCGGTCAATTGTAAGTGGGCTTCATATAAATCCACCTAAGGGGGGTCCATTAGGGTTTCTTTAAGTCTAGAGTCAGTATAAATAAAGGCATAACCAAACATGTATGGTTACATAATTTTTAGATCAATAAACTTCTTTGCTGCACTTGTTGTATGTTGGTGGGATAATCTCCCTTCCTTAGTTCTCTAAAGAACTGAAAACGACTTATCGAAGAACAACTAGCTTCGTGGCGTCATCCTTATACTTCTCGTTCGTGAATCAATATTCGTTGGGTGGGGGTTTCTGTTTCCAATAGTGCTGGTGCCTAGGTACAAGTTATCTTTGTGCCACACTCCTATCAAACCTGATTTACTTGGCTTTCCGGGAATTGGTGTCTTTGCGTGTGGGTTGCGTGACCACGTGATCATGAGGTTCGCATCATTTGGTATCAGAGCTTAGCTCCATTGATCAGTTTATATCCTTCTGAAATTTTCATTTGTCGTTGTTTCCGCAAAAAAAATAAAATTCCTCAGTGTCCAATTTCTTCTTCTCTTCATTTTGCAGCATATCAAATATATATATATATATATATATATATATATATATATATATATATATAGTTATTTCCTTTGGTTCCTGACCAAAATATATCAGTGCCATAAAAAAAAAGAGAAGAAAAAGAAAAAGAAAAAGAAAAGTCGTTCAAAAAGGCATTTTTTTTTGTTGCTGCTGCAGAAAATTAAACAAAGGAAAATTTGACCAAATCAACTCAGAATGAGCTCAAATTTGATTTTGTTATTACTGGGTCCCTAATCGCACCACATATAAAATTTGGGGTCAATTGGATATCATTTGCTTTGGGTTTTAAATTCAGGTCTAATCAGGTCTGATTCATAAGTTTTTGTGTTAGTATATCAAACCTTATCGTAAATTGCTCAAACTTTATATTCTGTCTATTTGGGTTGATATCGTAGTATATCTGAAATTGTAACTCAATTGGACACCATTTACTTTAGGATCCAGATTCAGACTTAACTCGTCGTAAACGAGTCTGTTTTGCTTCAACTTTTGAAATTCGCTTGCTTCCTGTTGTTTTCATTTGTTGTAGTTTATTTTCATCATATCCAACATATTTGGGTGTTGATTCATCATTTTGCATATTTTTGTTTCTGTTTTTTATTCAAGTCTTCAGTTTCATTCATATTTCGGATAGACTCGCTTGCTACTCGCGAGACTATCATCACAGTTTCATTTTGCTTGTTTTCTAGTTTTTATTGCTTCTTGAGTCATATATATATATATACTTGGATTGCGCTGCCTAGTTGGTTCTATTTGGTGTTGGTTTCAGTTTCGTAAGAACCGCAAGAAGGTGAGACGAGAGGTGTGAGTGTGTGAGGATATTAAAAGTGTTTGAGTGAAACACGAGCGACGTGAGGATAATTTTTTTTAACACTAACCAATTTTTGCAGGTACTATCATGTCAGATCAAAACAACACACCACCCCATCCCGAGGGAGAACTTACGTTCCAAATGCAAGCCATGATGTAGATGATGAATTTTGTGATGGGAAACGTGTGTGACAGACTTGATAGGATGGAGAAACGTGGTAACGAGGCTAGTACAAGCACCCAAAATGTAAGGAAGCTTGGGGCTGAACCGAAAGCAAACAATGGCAGTAGGGCCGAAAGGCCAAGGTGGGTTGATTATGAGGATTTTGAGGAGGCCGTTGATGATATTGGTGATGGTGGTTTTGAGGATGAGGCCATAGGCCATCGGGAAGGTTTTCGGCAGCCTAGAAACTAAAGGGATTATGGAAATAGAACTGGGGGCCAATTTGGCCAAAGGGAAAATTTCCATAGTATTGGGGGACATGCTGATTTAGATGGTGATTTGGATGCTATCAAACTGAAAATACCTTCTTTTCAAGGTAAAAACAATCCCGAGGCATATTTGGAGTGGGAGAAAAAGGTGGATTGGATTTTGGATTGCCATAACTATTTGGAGGCGAAGAAAGTGAAATTAGTAGTCATCGAATTCATGGATTTTGCACTGATTTGGTGGGATCAGAATGTTATTAGTAGAAGGAGTGGAGAGAGGCCGGTAGCACCGGAGGAGATGAAAGTGTTGATGAGAAGGCGATTTGTGCCTAACCACTATTATAGAGATTTGTATCTGAAATTGCGAGTTTGAATCAGGGTTCTAGGTCCGTGGATGAGTATTTCAAGGAGATGGAGATCGCCATGATTCGGGCCAATATGATTGAGGATCGGGAAGCTACTACGTCTAGATTTCTAAATGGGCTGAATAGGGACATTGCGAATGTTGTAGAATTACAACATTGTGTGGAATTGGAGGACATGGTCCATATGGCAACGAAGGTGGAGAGACAAATAAAGAGAAGGGGCAGTACATGTTTTCAGACCAATTCGGCTTCATCTTCCTTAATATGGAGGCTGAATTTGAAGAGAAAACGGGTTGTCCAACCAAAGCCTTATGCAAAGGCTGAACCATCTAAGGCCAAAAAGGATACTCATACGGATGGGAAAGGTAAATTTGAATCTCAACCTACTCGTGATAGAGATATTAAATGTTTTAAGTGTTTAGGGAAGGGGCACATTGCATCTCAGTGTCCAAACCAAAGAGTTATGCTTACAAGAGACAACTGGGAGGTTGAATCTGAAAGTGATAAATCTGAAAGTAAAGAGATGCCACCTTTGGTGGGTTGCAGTGATGAGGAGATTGCATATCCTGTTGAGGGAGAGGCCTTGGTTATAAGGTGTGCGCTGAACATGCAAATCAACGAAGATGATGTAGATCAGCAACGGGAAAATATATTTCACACTCGATGTCACATCCAAAACAAGGTATGTAGCATGATAATTGATGGAGGTAGTTGTGCTAATGTTGCTAGTGATACCCTTGTGAAGAAATTGAATCTGAGTTGTATTAAGCATTCTAGGCCTTATAGATTGCAATGGTTGAATGAATGTGGTGAAGTGAGGGCTACTAAGCAGGTTTTGATTGCCTTTGCTATTGGGAAGTATTCTGATGAGATTTTATGTGATGTAGTCCCAATACATGCTAGTCACTTACTTTTGGGGCGTCCATGGTAGTTTGATCGGAAAGAGATTCATGATGGGTTTAGAAATAGGTTCACTATTGTAAAGGATGGTAAAACCATCACTCTTGTACCTCTTTCTCCAAAACAAGTGTATGATGATCAAATCAAATTAAAAAAAGAATGGTGAGAGAAAACCATTAGATTCGGCTAAACCTAAATCATTAATTAAACCGTTTGAGAGTGGAGGTAAAAATCGAGTGAAGAAAGTAAGCTCATGTGATGATAGTAGTGTGGAAAAACTAAAGAAACGACCTAATTTTTATACAAAAAGATCTCAAATCAGATCTGCATTTTTCACTAATAAGCCAATGATCTTACTTGTGTACAAGGAGGCTTATTTTAACACTAACGATCTTGATTCTGCTATTCCTAGTGTAGCTGTTTCTTTGATGCAGGAGTTTGATGATGTATTCCCTGAAGACATCCCTAATGGATTACCATCATTAAGGGGGATTGAACATCAAATTGACCTTGTGCCCGGAGCTTCGATTCTTAACCGTCTAGCCTGTAGAAGCAACCCCAAGGAGACAAAGGAGCTTCAAAGGCAAGTAGATGAGTTGATGATGAAGGAGTACATTCATGAGAGTATGAGTCCTTATGTTGTGCCAATGCTACTTGTGCCTAAAAAGGATGGAACATGGAGGATGTGTGCTGATTGTCGTGCCGTCAATAACATAACGGTAAAGTATCGAATCCTATTCCTAGGCTTGATGACATGCTAGATGGGTTACATGAATCATGTATTTTCTCTAAAAAAGTGGGTACCATCAGATTAGGATCAAAGAGGGTGATGAGTGGAAAATTGCATTCAAGACTAAGCATGGTTTGTATAAATGGTTAGTCATGCCGTTTGGACTTACAAATGTGCCTAGCACGTTTATGCGTTTAATGAATCATGTATTGTGTGCGTTTATAGGTAAGTTTGTTGTTGTGTATTTTGATGACATTTTGATCTATAGCAAGAACTTAAATGAGCATCTTAATCATTTGCGTAATGTACTTAGTGTGTTGTGTAGTGAGCAATTATATGCTAATCTTAAGAAGTGTACCTTTTGTATGGAAAAAATTGTGTTTCTTGGCTATATCGTAACTGCACAGGGTATCGAGATGGACAAGGAGAAAGTTAAGGCCATCCGGGATTGGCCTACACCAAAATCAGTAAGTGAGGTAAGGAGTTTTCATGGACTTGCTAGTTTTTATAGAAGGTTTGTGAAGGATTTTAGTACTATTGCTGCACCTTTAACTGAAATTGTGAAAAATTTTGTTGGATTCAAATGGAATAATGAACAGGATAAGGCTTTTAATTTGTTGAAATATAAACTTTGTTCAGTGCCTGTTTTAGCTTTGCCAGACTTTACGAGAGCTTTTGAAGTTGAATGTGATGCGTCAGGTATTGATATGAGAGCTGTGTTAATGCAGGATAAGAGGCCCATTGCGTATTTCAGCAAAAAACTTAATGGGGCAGCTTTGAATTACCCTACATATGACAAGGAGCTCTATGCCTTGGTAAGAACTCTAGAGACGTGGCAGCATTACCTGTGGCCCAAGGAGTTTGTGATACATTCTGATCATGAATCATTGAAGCACTTGAAAGGGCAAGGTAAGTTGAGTAGGAGATATGCCAAATGGGTGGAATTTATTGAAACCTTTCCGTATATGATCAGGTATAAGCAAAGAAAAGAAAACATTGTGGCTGATGCACTTTCACGCTTGTATGTTCTTTTTTCTACTTTGGATGCTAGATTTCTAGGATTTGAACACATAAAAGAATTGTACAAGGATGATAGTGATTTTGCTAATGTTTACAATGCTTGCGGAACTTCAGCTTTTGGAAAGTTTTATAGACTTGATGGATATTTGTTTAAAGACAGTCGATTGTGTGTTCCATTAAGTTCTATGCATGAATTGCTTGTACGTGAAGCACATGAGGGCGGGTTGATAGGGCATTTTGGTGTTGTTAAGACTTTTGATGTGTTTCATAAGCATTTTTATTGGTCTAAAATGAAAAAAGATGTGCAATCATATATGATAAATGCATAACTTGTAGGAAAGCAAAGTCTAGGACTC
This sequence comes from Populus nigra, assembly GCF_951802175.1. Taxonomy (NCBI): domain Eukaryota; kingdom Viridiplantae; phylum Streptophyta; class Magnoliopsida; order Malpighiales; family Salicaceae; genus Populus; species Populus nigra. The sequence continues at coordinate 11,610,072 of NC_084854.1, forward strand.
AACCACATAGCTTGTATACCCCTTTACCTGTACCTAAGGAACCATGGATAGATATCTCGATGGATTTCGTCTTAGGTTTACCTAGGTCAAAACGGGGTAGGGATTCAATCTTTGTAGTTGTTGATAGGTTTTCAAAGATGGCACACTTTATTCCATGTCATAAAACCAATGATGCCACTAACATTGTTGATTTGTTCTTTAGGGAGATAGGACGACTTCACGAGGTCCCTAAGAGCATTGTTTCTGATAGAAATGTTGAGTTCCTTAGCTATTTTTGGAAGGTGTTATGGGGAAAATTGGGTACTAAACTGTTGTTTTCAACTACTTGTCACCCCCAAATAGATGGACAAACCGAAGTAGTTAATAGAACCTTAACACAACTTCTGCGTGCTGTCATTCAAAAGAACTTAAAGAATTGGGAAGATTGTTTGCCATTTATAGAGTTTGCATATAATCGTAGTGTGCACTCTACTACTAAATTTTCACCATTTGAAATTGTGTATGGATTTAACCCTTTAACTCCAATGGATTTGATTCCTTTGCCTATTGATGAAAGGGTTAGTTTGGATGGTAATTGTAAAGCACAGGTGGTGAAGACACTCTATAAGAGTGTGCGGCAACAGATTGAAAAGAGGAATCGTGTGTATGCAACCAAAGCCATTAAGGGGCACAAATATGTTGTCTTTCAGCCCGGCGATTAGGTTTGGGTGCATATGCACAAGGAGATATTTCCGGCCCATAGGAAATCAAAGCTACAACCACGAGGAGATGGGCCATTTCAAATACTTGAGAGGATCAATGACGATGCTTATAAAGTTGATTTGCCAGGTGAGTATGGTGTTAGGACTACCTTTAATGTTTCTGATCTTACTCTGTTTGATGTAGACGATGATTCGAGGTCGAATACTTTTGAAGAGAGAGGGGATGATGCGGATCAGCCCAACACCAAGCGTAATCATGCCAACGACCCATTGGAGGTGCCAATTGAGCCAATCACAAGAGCTAGGGCAAAGAAGCTTAAAGAAGCATTGAATAGGCTTGTTCAGAACTTATGGAGCAAGATGGACCTAGAGGGGCTTGGGACATTTAAGGAGCATGGTGGACAGCCTTTAATTCATCTAGTTCAAGTCCAAGGAGAGCCCAATTCGTGTGGAACAAGGGGTTGATATGTCCGGCCCAATATCAACCTTGTTAAGCTTGTTTTTTTCCCTAATGCTACAAGGATAAAAAGTCAGCAATATATTCTCCTAATTAAGTAAGGAGGTTGGCCATATCTTATTCCTAAAGAGGGGAAGACTATTTAATGATTTTTCTAAAATAGAAAGGAAAGTAATTAAATCAACAACAAAGGAGAAAATTTATTTTCTTATTTGTCCAAGGTAAACAAGGAAATCCAAGTTAATCAAGGACATCAAAGGAAAGGGGGCAGCAACACAAATTTTCCAAATCAGATTTTTCCTAGTTATGTAGGACTTCTTAAGGGTAACAAATCTGATTCTAGCATATTTAGGATGATAATTTTTGGATTTTTATTATTTTTATTATTTTCTTCTTAGTTTTTGGGTTATTATTACTTATTTGGGTCAATTGTAAGTGGGCTTCATATAAGTCCACCTAAGGGGAGTTCATTAGGGTTTCTTTAAGTCTAGACTCAGTATAAATAAAGGCATAACCAAACATGTAAGGTTACACATTTTTTAGATCAATAAACTTCTTTGCTGCACTTGTTGTGTGTTGGTGGGATAATCTCCCTTCCTTAGTTCTCTAAAGAACTGAAAACGACTTATCGAAGAACAACTAGCTTCGTGGCATCATCCTTATACTTTTCGTTCGCGAATCAATATTCGTTGGGTGGGGGTTTCCATTTCTAATAGTGCTGGTGCCTAGGTACAAGTTATCTTTGTGTCACACTCCTATCAAACCTGATTTACTTGGCTTTCCGGGAATTGGTGTCTTTGCGTGTGGGTTGCGTGACCACGTGATCACGTATCCACCTTGACACCATTAGATTTCCTTATTTTCTAAGAATAGTTAATCAAATTCATTTTCCCATCCCTTGGGGGGTTATGTTGATGCTATAGAACCTCATCAACATCATTAGTTTTCCTTACCAGGATCGACTAATCAAGTTCAAGTAAATGTTGATATCAATGTAACCTATTGATAATGTTAGCTTTCTAAATCTTATAATGGCTAATCAAGTCCCTTATGACACTTTAACTTATCATTTGGTAATACCGATGTCAAAGAACCTACCTGACATAATTAGCCTCCATATCAAAAGAAGTTCATCAAGTTTTCCATTCATTTCCTTTCTTTTTTCCACTTGTTGATTTTCCATACTAATACTAAGAACATAAGAAAGTAAATCTAACAATTGTATTGGTGCAAAAATTATAAAATATAGGTGTGAGACACCTACTTCTATGTGTGAGATATCCCAACACCAACTCTATTGTGTAGTCTAAGTTCCAAAATGTCCCTTATCAATATAGGACCAACTCATTACAATCAATTTTTTTTTGTAAATTTAGGAACTATGTCTAAGTTCCACTGCATTACAATTTTCCCCATGACACATTCCACATCATGAACTAAATATTTTTCTTCAGTTGTTATGCAACTTTCATCATTTATCCATACACTAAATGCTTTAACAACACATTAAACACATCATTAAAATCAACAAAACTCATCTTCTTTTCCTTAATGTTGGTTGAAACATATAAAAAAGAAACATAATTCATTTTTGAAATTCCATTTAATTTCACATTGCCTATTAATCATTCATAATCAACAACACACCTTTTTAAATCAAAGATAATATTTCAATCATCTTAATCACATAACCATTTCACCATTTCATAACACATACATTCATTCTAGATTTCATTAATGATTTATTAAATTTCTATAACTATTTTTACTTAGTGCCATTTTTTTTAGGTTGAATTTAATACTTCTTTGGAATAAATTATCAAGCCATTATGAAATCACCTCTTATACTACCATGACTTTATTAAGATGCAATTTATATCATTAATTTAATTCAAAGATATTTTTTATTATCTTTTTATTTTGGCTAGCCACGTATAACCCATGCCACCATGATTTTTTCGAAGTTTTTCCATATTTTCACACCCATTACAACCCATAATACCCCAATTAACCCAATTCCACATATAATTGCATTTTCCCCTAATTCTTTCCCAAGAACCTTAATCCATTTTTTCCCCTAAAATTCTATTCTAACATGTATAGTTAGGTTCTAAGAAGACTTATCAATAATTTGAACTTCAAAATACAACCAATCAAAATTTTTGCTCTCCTCCTTCTTCCTTTGCTTTCTTTTACTATGCTCATTTTCCCTCTCTTGAATCCCTTTTAATTTGGAGTTTAGGTGTTTCTCTCCTTCATAAACAAATTTCATTAACTCTTAAACCCTAAATCTTCTCATAATTTCAAAGAAAAAACAAGAAGATTTTGAAGAAAACCCCCTTTCTACACAGCTGATTGTCAGCCTCCCTTATAAATAAAAGGGTGAGGTTGACTTTTTATATTATTACCCCCCTCTCTTATTCCTTTTTTAGTTATTTCTAAAAAATTAAATATTACAATTTAACCCCACTTTGATTTTTATTTATATTAATTCTAAAGCTAATCTATTAACATGAAACTTTGTTATTATTATTATTATTATTATTATTATTTATCGGGGCTTATACTAAGAATAACTTTCATAACTGTCACAAGTGTCTTTTCATAGACATAAATAATCTCTCTATAAAAGATCCTTATGCATGCTAGTTTAATGTACTTGTCATTAAATAAGTAATTATATATTAGCTCTATGTATATCTTATACCTCAACATATGAAAATAACTTTTTTCTTCTATAAAAAAGAACATAATATGTATCAATTTTAATAGTTGTGATTAAATCTAATCTTAATATAATATTAACTAAGAACATTTAAGGACAATACTTTAATGCAATAATAATTCTCATAATTATAAATTTAACTTTTTATAAAAAATATTTTGATCCCAATAGCTTCATCTTTACTATATCAAATGATTATTGAAAATAAAATTGCTTATATATATATATATATATATATATTCAATGTCATGTGCAATCCTTCAATTTGCTGCATGACATACAAATTTGACATATATTTTTCTAGACAAGCACTTTTGTTTTGTTATTTTATTTTGATATTTACTATTATTTATTTTTTTAATGTTTAAGACGTGTTATGATTTTATTGATTTATAGATGATATTTAACACAATTACTTAGTTTTCACTAATATAAGTAAATAACCCAAATAAAAACATAAAGTTGAAATTAAGACTAGGTGCCTCTTTAAGAGTAGTAAATATTGTTTTTCAAAGTATTTTTTGTTGGGAAATGTATTAAAGTAATATTTTATTATTATTTTTTAAAATTTATTTAAAGCTAAAAATTTAAAAATTTATTCAATTGCAATTTCAAACACTCCCATGTTATAATAATAATAATAATAATAATAACACAAGACAAAAGTTCAAATATCCCACGATTGTCAACCCAATTAATTCATGATCTCACATTTCAAATGGACTTTTTAGATACATTAAATGCTCACAACTGCGCTTACTGTTAATAGTGGTTTATTTTTATATGTGGAACCAAACACGCCTGCTGGTCCATAATTTTTCTTAATATTTTCATTGCTGTCCGCACTGTGCATGATTGCAGCAGGAATAATGCTTTTATGCTCCTAGTTAATCATTTGTTAAAAAAAGGCTCTTATCTATGCAATGTTGGTGGTAACAACTCCTTATTGCCACTCCACACCTAACTTTTATGGACCAAATTAACCAACCCAGAAATGGAATAAGTACATGTTGTCTTCCCCAGCTGCCATGAGTTGTAATGCTCTTCAATGACGCTCATTGATGTTCTTAATTTATAAGCTCACGTGTAGGAAGGGGGCCATCACAAAGGAACTCAATTCAACCAGTATATATTAGTTCCAATTTCCAAATGAGACATCGGTACGGAGAGCTTGCTATTTATCCGGACCAGAGGAGAGCCTATCATTTATCAGTCGTTAGCTTAGGGATGGTCTAGCAGTAATGGCTCTGTACCCCATCTTGGACTACCAATCTATTTTTTCCCGCAATGGTCATCTGCAGGGATCATGCATGAACTTCACTGACAACTCTTTTCCTCCATCAATCTTTCATAATCACCATCAATCTTTCATAATCACACTAATACTTACATCGGAAGTCCGGACACGACCACAGAGGCTCTAATATCTTTTGATCGGACTCACCAACAACGCCATTTGAAAGGGTATTTTCATTTAGGAACACCATTTGATAAAAAAAATATTGGCCGAATAGAAGAATTTTTTTTTTTATGAAATAACACACTTTGATACATATTGCAATTGAAAAAAATAAAACATTTAAAGTTATCAACTTGATCATTAAATTAAAGTTCACATATTTACTTAAGGTTTTTATTACTCAACTAGGGTTACATTTGCTTGATTTAATAATAGAGACAACCTTAATATACAAGGGTTTTTCCTTCTAAAATTTTAATATTTAACTCCTTCATTCTTCAAACTTTCCTCCCCATTACTCAATCATGGTCACAATGTCACCAGGTATTCCTATCAAGTAGGTGAAACGAAATAACATTTCAAGATGTGAGCATGAGAGCAAAGGTACAAATCAGAATTTCAACTACATAGTAGATACAGAAAATAGTAATTTCAAAAGAGAGTTGCTATATGACAGACTACAGTCTTGAGAATTGACTGCAAATAGGAGCTTAGCATTCAAATCCGTGGGCATATAAACAGATACAAACATTGAATCAACACAAACGGTTTCAATCCTTGTAGTCTAGACTCTAGAATACAAGTGCCTCATAATTTATGGGATTTGCTGAGTGCCTCCAGCCCATAAAGTAAAAATACCACATAACGTGTTAAATGGAACCGTGCGAAGGAGAAAAAGGAAGCACTTCAATTAGCAATGTGCAACCCACCTTGAGAGAGAAGGAAAACGAAACACCTAAGAATCTGCCCAACAAAAACAACACATCAGTTCACTGTTTTCTGCAACTCTGCCACAACACAAGAATATCTGAAGACAAATCATGCAAGGCGAATAATTGATATTTGATAGAATTCTATTCCCAAGTGACAGTAACTAGAAAACTAATATATGGACAAGCATGGCTCCCAACTTGGTGAAAGGGGATTTCTAGCCCGAAGAAATCTCATCAGTATGGGTGCAACAAGATGTCCTTTCTACAGTAGATTTTACTGAATCAACATTAAACCTTCTCCTCCACTGTCATTGCTCCTGGTATTTTTGGTCTAGAGCAATTCAACGGTACGAAGTTTCAACCAGAATCTCTTAAAGATTTGTACCGTCAATGGCTATACAACTCAGGGAGGTTAGTTTTCTCTGCAACCTTGTGGACTGGCAAAAAATAATCTCTTGTTCAATGGCGTGCAACCGAATTGAGCATCTCCTTCTCAATTCGGTTGTATAGAATTTCAGCTTGGATTCAAGCCATACAAGAGAGTTTCACATATACAGTGTATGCTTTGACTAAAGGATCATACGGTATTAAATTGTGGACCAAACCTGCTAAGAAGCACATGTTACTATGGTCTGATTTTTAGCTTCAACCCTTGTACTTAATCTTAGTTAGTCATAATCTATATGACTGACTTTCTTTTATTAACAATACTCCCTCTCATTTATCAGAAAAAAAATGATGGAAGAACATTGGTATTTGTCTTAAAGGTGCACGTTGTTGTAGTGATGTTCACAAAGCAGGAAAAATTGACACCCAAGACCGGCTTCAGTACATAATTTATCCTTGTTTAGCTTCCAGCTCAAATGGACTTAAAAAAGACAGGGTTTGTTAACCGAATTCTGCATAGAACAAACGAGACTTTGGATATGATAGATCAATAATTCAAGATTGAGTTCAGAAGTCCAAACATACATGTTTTAAAACTTCATCAAAATTCAACAAGCCCTTCAATAAACGGCCTAGCAGCATTCTCCAGAAAAAGAAAAGAAGGCCTAGCCAAAAATTCAAGCTAATTTACCTGAATAAATTTAATCTACCTTTTAATATGTCAGCTACAACTTGAACGAATAATTGCAGAACTCATTTGCTTGAACTTAAAATATTTAATCATGTACATAATATAGAATATGACTAATCCCATAATTTATAGTTTCTTTTCAATTTTCCTCAACTGGAAATTAATATACCCGATTACAAATATTAAATTATAATTTAATCCAGGCAGAAGTGATTAAAGGAATATCGATTAAACTAAAAAAAAAAAAAATGAAAAACAATGTAAAGGGAAAACCTTTTTTAAGAAGAAGAGTGTTTGCCCTCACACTGAGGACTCTCATCAAAATTCTTGGAAGGATATTTAGCAGTAATCATCCCAACTTCAAAAACCAAATTGTCTCCACTAGAACTAATTCCCGTTATCGACCACCATTTAAAAAAAGCCCGAACCCGGATCCCATCCAGTTCCGCGATCCGACCCTCAACAATCTTCCCACTAACCCTTTTGGAGTACGTGGCTAAGTAATTGTCAGGAGGGAGCGTTATCTTACACGCGCCACCAAGATCGACGGAGAATTTGCCAGAAGTCTGGTTGAAAGTGTAGTTTTTTACGGAGGAAGGGAGGAGCCCGATTGGGAAGCCGTAGTTTGTGAGCTCGGTGTGGGCGGCAGTTGGGGGTTTCTGTTTTTCTGATTGAGAGGTAAAGGTGATTGGTAGGAGGATGAGAGAGATGAGAAAGAAAAGCTTGGTCATTATGATTTTTTAATCTTTTTGGATTGATTTTATATTTTGAAGGTTTTGGGTGCTAGATCAGAGATTTTCTTTTCTTTTCCTGTTGGATTGTTGGTTAAGAGGAAGAAGATAAACGAAAAGGATGTCGTCATGGATGATATTTGACCACGTAAACCGGTAACAACGCGTCACTTTTTGGTGGTGTTTTGGTATTATAGTAATATTTGATTTTAAAATATTTTAAAATTTACTTTTTATATTATTATGTTAAAATGATTTAAAAAAATAAAATAAAAAATATTTTTTAAAAAAAACATGGCCGAGCTACAATAAAGCTTCATTATTGTTAAAGATATGCCAACTCTCAACTTCGAGTTTTTTTTTTTCGCTGTAACAAACTCGAATAAAAGCTTTGATAAATGAAATTTTATAAAATTTTGAACAAACTTTAATAACAAAGATTAAATGATGTAAACCTCGTGATTGGAGTCCCCCTTCATGCGGATCATACTACATTGTTGCGAAAAAGGCTTAGTTACGCAAGAGTTTGCATTGAGATAGATGCTTCGAAGATATTGGTTAAGGAATATGATCTTCGCTGTCCAAATGGGTTATTCATAACAATTTCAGCTGAGTACGAATGGATACCGTCGAAGTGCAGTAATTGCAATGTCTTTAGACACACCACAACGCTATGTGCTACTAATAACATTGATAATCTTAAAGTGGTGGCAAAGGGTAAGAGGAATCTAGGAGCTATAAACTCTAAATCTGCGGATAACAAGCAGAATCAGTTTCAGTGGCAGGTAGTTGGTAAACGAAACAAGGGTTCTGTGAGTGGGGAGAATGCTCCCTTGGCATCTAAAGTGGGTAATTGTAATGAGAATGGTTGTTCAACATCTGGTATACATATGTCTGATTATAATATGAATGATCATGCGACATCAGATGTGCGCAATGCTGCTTGTCATGAAAATGAAAATCCTTCCTCTCCTCTTGTCTTGAAGAGTTTACGAGAAGACATGAAACATGAGCAAGGGGCTGCAAGTACTGCTTTAGATCAAGATATGGACGCAATGGGAGGTGATACAGATGGGGAACGAACCGATAAGGAGTTAACGTCAACGATCTTGACAACCCCTCAAACCCTGAATTCCACCGAAAGGGAAACTATTAATCAGTTAGCTATTAAGGCTAGAGACTCTCTAGAGAAAAAGAAAATGGGTTCAAAAGCCTCTTCAAAGAAGAATAAGAAATCTAGCTCTTCTCCAGGAGGCACGTCAAGGTAATCTTTGTGTTGCTATTTGTACTCCTCTCTATTTTCCTATGATTATTGGATGTTGGAATATTAGAGGTTTGAATGATCCTATAAAGCATTCAGAATTGCGTCGGCTCATCCATCAAGAGAGGATATCTCTTTTTGGTCTGGTTGAAACTTGAGTTAAAGACAAGAATAAAGATAATGTTTCTCAACTTCTTCTGTGTTCTTGGTCCTTCTTGTATAATTATGATTTCTCTTGTCGTTGTCGTATTTGGGTTTGTTGGAATGCTGATACGGTGAAGGTGGATGTTTTCGGAATGTCAGACCAGGCTATTCATGTTTCTGTCACTATATTAGCTACCAATATCAGTTTCAATACTTCAATTATTTATGGAGACAATAATGCTTCCTTACGTGAGGCATTATGGTCTGATATAGTGAGTCGTAGTGATGGATGGGAGTCAACCCCGTGGATTCTTATGGGTGACTTTAATGCTATCCACAACCAGTCGGACAGGTTAGGAGGGTCTACTACGTGGGCTGGTACTATGGACAGATTGGATACATGTATTCGAGAAGCGAAAGTAGATGATCTTCGGTATTCAGGTATGCATTATACTTGGTCGAACCAATGTCCTGAGAATCTGATTTTGCGGAAACTAGATAGAGTGCTTGTCAATGAGCAGTGGAATCTGAATTTCCTATTATCGGAAGCGAGATTTTTGCCTTCGGGTATGTCAGACCATTCTCCTATGGTGGTAAGGGTTATTGGCAATGATCAGAACATAAAGAAACCATTCAGATTCTTCGATATGTGGATGGATTATGACGAGTTCATGCCTTTGGTGAAGAAGGTATGGGATCAGAATTCGAGGGGTTGTCCAATGTATCAGCTGTGTTGCAAACTAAGAAAGCTAAAGCAGGAATTGAAACTTTTCAATATGACTCACTTCTCCAACATTTCAGACAGAGTTAAAGATGCAAAAAACGAAATGGATAAGGCTCAACAGGCTCTGCATACAGCGCATGAGAATCCAATTTTGTGTATGCGAGAAAGGGATGTTGTTCGTAAATACGCTTCTACCATCAGGGCTGAAGAGAGTTTTTTCAAACAGAAGGCAAGGATACAATGGCTTAGCTTGGGGGATCAGAATACTAGCTACTTTCACAAATCAGTAAATGGAAGACATAATAGAAATAAGCTTCTATCACTTACAAGGGAGGATGGAGAGGTTGTCGAAGGACACGAGGCAGTCAAATCAGAAGTAATTGCATACTTCCATCGTATGTTAGGAGTGGATCAGATGCCTAGGGTTCTGAACGAGGAAGTGATGGAATCAGCAATTAACTTAAAACTGTCCTCAACGCAACAGCAAGTACTCGCACAAGATGTAACAAGGGAGGAGATTAAGCATGCTATGTTTAGTTTGAAGAACAACAAAGCCCCTGGTCCGGATGGCTTTAACGCAGGTTTCTTCAAAAGAATGTGGCACATAGTTGGGGAAGATGTAATCAACGCTGTTAGATCCTTCTTTCAGACTCGTAGAATGCTTAAAGAAATGAATGCTACATCCATTTCCCTTATTCCTAAAGTTGCTAATCCTATAAGGTTGACAGATTTTCGTCCTATATCTTGCTGCAATACAGTGTACAAATGCATCGCTAAGATTCTAGCTGGGAGAATCAAAGTTGTTTTGCCATCTTTAGTTGGTCCATATGAATCTGCTTTTATCTCAGGACGGAGAATCAATGATAACATTCTTTTGTCTCAGGAACTAATGAAAGGCTATCATAAATCTACGGGACCTGCTCGTTGTGCTATGAAAGTTGATCTGATGAAGGCTTATGACTCGGTGCAGTGGGATTTCGTTGACTTTATGTTAATAAAAAAGGGATTCCCTAGAACAGTCATTGATTGGATCATGGTTTGTGTTACATCATGTCAATTCTCTATCAACGTTAATGGTGAGCTTGCAGGTTACTTTCAAGGGGGAAGAGGGCTGAGACAAGGGGATCCATTGTCCCCATATTTGTTTGTTCTATGTATGGAAATCCTTTCGGGGCTATTTTGCAAGATGAGTGCCAACCAAGAATTCAAGTTCCACTGGAGATGCAAGAAGGACAACATTTCTCATCTTTGTTTTGCTGACGACTTGATGATTTTTAGCAACGGGGATGTAAACTTAATTCGTATGATCAGAACTATGCTCACAAAGTTTCAAGATCTATCAGGTCTGTATCCAAATCCAAACAAAAGTGACATCTTTTTGAGCAGTGTGTTAAATGCTGAGAGGGAACAAATTATTCATATTCTTGGGTTTAGAGAGGGGGAGCTCCCTATGAAATATTTGGGAGTACCTCTTCTCTCGTCCAGACTAAAGGTTGTTTATTGTAAGGGCCTCGTGGATCGAATCACCTCTAAAGTTCGACATTGGACTTGTAGAACACTCTCGTATGCAGGACGGGTACAACTGATTAATTCTGTCTTATTTTCCATACAGGTCTATTGGGCATCTCTCTTTTTATTACCTGGGTAAGTAATTAAAAATATGGAGCAAATTATAAAATCCTTTCTTTGGTCAGGTTCAGATATGAGAACTACTGGGGCTAAAGTGGCTTGGGATCAGGTATGTCTTCCAAAAAAGGAGGGGGGCTAGGAATAAAAAGGATAACAAAATGGAACAAGATAGCTTTGTTGAAACACATTTGGAACCTGTGTAATGACTCAGATGGCTCAATATGGTCTACTTGGATCAGATCCAATCTGTTGCGAGGTAGGAATTTCTAGACAATCAAGACGCCACAAAATTGCTCCTGGGCTTGGGGAAAGATTCTAAAGCTCAGATCCTTAGCATGGCCGAAGATGAAGTACATCATAGGAGATGGAATGACAACCTCTCTATGGTTTGACAATTAGCATCCTCACAGCCCACTCGCGGATTCTTACGGGGAAAGATTCATCTATGATTCAGGTATGGCCAAGAACGCGAAGGTGAATGTGCTAATTCATAACTCAGAATGGAAAACTCCTACCACCCAAGCTATTGGTTGGCACCCCATTATAGAAGTTATTCCTTCCAATTCTAATCCTCAGATGGGGCAACAGGATGAGATAGTTTGGTTGGATTCACCAAATCATAAATTCTCGGTCAAAGTAGCTTGGGAACAACTAAGACGTCATCGTCAGATGGTTGAATGGCATGACATTGTGTGGTTCAAGAATGCTGTTCCAAGACATTCATTTCTTCTATGGATGGCTGTCCAACAGAAACTCACAACTCAAGATAAACTTCATCGGTTTGGTATACATAGTCCCAATAGATGCTCACTCTGTCTCCGCAACAATGAGGATCACAACCACTTGTTCTTTGAATGCTCCTATACTAAAGCAATCTGGTGGGATGTTTGTGACAGATGCGACATTCCAAGAATGATAAAAGGCTGGGATGAATGGATTAGATAAGCCACAGTCTCTTGGCATGGCAAGAGTTTCATCAATTTTTCTCGTAAACTGAGTTTCGCAGCTACAGTATACCATGTATGGCAAGAACAGAATGCAAGGATCTTTGCTGGAATGTCTAGAATTTCGACTTTAGTCTTTAATCAAATCGAATGTATCATTCGTGATAAGCTTGATTTGATAAGGAATGTCGTACCAACAAATGAAAACAAAAGGATCCAACTAGCTTGGAGGGTGAATAACATAGATTCTTAATTTGTTAGTTAGCTGGTTGTATTGGTTTCCCTAACGAATCTAGTGAGGTTTCAGTTTTATGGTCGGTGGCTAGCATGTAGCCATCTGTTGTTTTATGTTTATGTTATCATTGTAAATCTGGGGTATGCCCCTTATAATGTTTGTATCTTCATCTATTAATACATACGTCAACTTACCAGAAAAAAAGATGTAAACCTCGTGATTACGTTGTTATGCAATCCATAATTAAGATTAAGATTTGATTTTGAAAGCCGAAAGAGGTCTAATAGGAGTGTTACACAATGAAAAGATGTCCTAAAACACTAGCACTATTGGAATGAAGTCAAATGACGCTACGAAGCTAATTAATCTTCAACAAGTCAGATTCAGTTTGTTTAAAAATTAAAGAATGCAATAATCTCTCTCACATGTTAAAAATAAAAAATTCAAAAGTGTTATTCAATAATGGTTCCCAAAATTTAAGCTTACATGTGTTTAAATAGTTCTGAAAAATTAACTGATACGATTCAGGAAAGGTCAAATTCGGATTTTGACATAAAAAGTGTATCTATCCAGTTTTACAGCAACAGTCATAATTCTCAATTCGGCCATTAGATCGGGCTGAAATTTTACGTGGAGTCTCCTGACCTGGTTTCCTACCTTGGGCTAAAATTTCAAGTCAATTAGAGTTTAGAAAGGCATCGAAACACGGGTCAACAGAGGGTGTATGAATTTTGTTATTTACTTCCTTTTGACTTGTGGACTTCCTATTTGGCTAGGATTCTTTTTCTAAAAGGATGTGGCAGCTTATTTTGGGAATCTCCTAATTCTATTAAGATCTTTAATGGGCTGCAATATAGTTTCCAAGTGTGGTGGATTCGTAAATGTTTTAGAATCCTTTTCTTACAAGGATTCCTTATTCATCCTAGTTACAAAAAGGAAAGAAGACCTCAGAATAAATTCTATTTTCAGATTAGATTTCCTAGTCTATTTTTTAACTTCTTAATGGTGATAAATCTAATTCTAGCATATTTAGGATGGTAATTTTTGGATTTTTATTATTTATATTATTTTCTTCTTAGTGTTTGGGTTATTATTACTTATTTGGGTCAATTGTAAGTGGGCTTCATATAAGTCCACCTAAGGGGGGTCCATTAGGGTTTATTTAAGTCTAGAGTTAGTATAAATAAAGGCATAACCAGACATATAAGTTAGACAATTCAGATTAATAAAACTTCTTGTTTGCCGCACTTTGTGTGTGTGTGTGTTGGTGGGCTAATCTCCCTTCCTTGGTTCTCTAAAGAACTGAAAACGACTTATCGAAGAACAACTGGCTTTGTGGCGTCATCCTTATACTTCTCGTTCGCGAATCAATATTCATTGGGTAGGGGTTTCCGTTTTCAATAGTGCTGGTGCCTAGGTACAAGTTATCTTTGTGTCACTCCTATCAAACCTGATTTACTTGGCTTTCCGAGAATTGGTGTCTTTGCATATGGGTTGCGTGACCACGTGATCATGAGATTCACATCATTGGGTCTCCGTTTCCAATAGTGCTGGTGCCTAGGTACAAGTTATCTTTATGTCACACTCCTATCAAACCTGATTTACTTGGCTTCCCGGGAATTGGTGTCTTTGCGTGTGGGTTGCGTGATCACGAGGTTCGCATCATTTGGTATCAGAGCTTGGCTCCATTAATCAGGTTATTTATCCTTCTAAAATTTTCGTTTCTTGTTGTTTCGGCAAAAATTCCTTAGTGTCCAATTTCTTCTTCTCCTTGATTTTGCAGCATATCAAAAAAATAAAAATAAAAATTAGCTATTTTATTCTATTATTGTTCAAAATATATTAGTAGCATAAAAAAAAAAGAGAAGCAAAAAAATCATACAAAAAGACGTTTATTGGATTATGCCGCAGAAAACTAAACAAGGGAAAATTGGATTAAATCAACTCAGAATTAGCTCAAATTTGAGAATCTGATTACTGGGGTCCTAATCACACCATATATTGAATTTTGGGTCAATTAGACATCGTTTTCTGTAAGTTTCAAATTCAGGTCTAATTAGGTCTGATTCATAACGTTTTTACGTCAGTATATCAAACCTTATCGTAAATTGATCAAATTTTATATTTTGTCTATTTGGATTGATATCGCACTATATCTGAAATTTTAACTCAATTGGACATCATTTACTTTAGGTTCCAGATTCCGACTTAACTCGTTGTAAACGAGTCTGTTTTGCGTCAACTTTTAAAATTCAGATTCTTTCTGTTGTTTTCATTTCTTGCAGTTTATTTTCATCATATCTAACATATCTGGGTGTTGTTTCATTGTTTTTCATATTTTGTTTTTGTTTTTTATTCGAGTCTTCAGTTTCGTTCATATTTCAGATAGACTCGCTTGCTACTCGGGAGACTATCATTGCAGTTTCGTTTTGCTTGTTTTCTGGTTTTTATTGCTTCTTGAGTCATATATATTTGGATTACGCTATCAAGTTGGTTTTATTTGGTGTTGGTTTCAGTTTCGCAAGAACAACAAGAAGGTGAGACGAGAAGTGTGAGATTGTGAGGATATTAAGAGTGTTTGAGTGAAACACGAGCGATGTGAGGATTTTTTTTCCACTAACCAATTTTTGTAGGTATTATCATGTCAGTTCAAAATAACACACCACCCCTTCCCGATGTAGAACTTCAATTCTAAATGCAAGCCATGACGAAGATGATGGAAAGCATGAATTTCATGATGGGGAATGTGTGTGACAGACTTGAGAAGGTGGGAGAACATGGAAACATGGCTGGAACATGTACCCAAGACATGAGAAAGGTTGGGGTTGTGCCGAAATCAAACAATGGCAGTGGGGCCGAAAGGCCAAGGTGGGCTAATTATGAGGAGGACATTGATGATATTGGTGATGGTGGTTTTAAGGATGAGACCATAGGCTATCAGGAAGGTTTTTGGCAGCCTAGAAACCGAAGTGATTTCATGTATTTTGATGAGGTGCTATGGCGAAAGAAAAGGCAGATTCAAAAGGAGAGGTGGTATCAAAGGGAGCGAAATAAAGAGATTAGTGTTCTAAAAACAGAATCCAAGAGTTTATCTTGTATTCTATGGGAGATGAAGCAAGAACTTGATGTGTTAACGACATCAATCAATGCCCAACAAGCTTCAGAAAGAGAGGAGGAAAAATGTTACAATGATGATATACAAAATAGAACGGCTGCAACTTTCATCCAAAGTTGTTGGCGACAATTGTTGGCAAGAAAAGAACTCCAAAGGCTTCGAAAAAAAGGTAAGGAATTTTCCATTCAACTTGTTGGTGATTCGAGGACGAATCATCTTGAAGAGAGAGCGAATGATACGATTCAGGAAAGGTCAAATTCGGATTTTGACGTAAAAAAGTACATCTATCCAGTTTTACGACAACAATTATAATTTTCAATCCGACCATTGGATCGGGCTAAACGTTTACGTGGAGTCTCCTGACATAGTTTCCTACCTTGGGCTAAACTTTCAAGTCAATCGGAGTTCGGAAAGGCATCGAAACACGGATCAACAGAGGCTGTACGAATTTTGTTATTTACTTCCTTTTGACTTGTGGACTTCCTATTTGGCTAGGATTCTTTTCCTAAAAGGATGTGGCAGCTTATTTTGGGAATCTCCTAATTCTATAAAGATCTTTAATGGGCTACAACATAGTTTTCAAGTGTGGCAAGGATTCATAAATGTTTTAAAATCCTTTTCTTACAAGGATTCCTTATTCATCCTAGCTACAAAAAGGAAAGAAGACTTCAGAATAAATTCTACATTCACATCAGATTTCCTAGTCTATTTTGTGACTTCTTGGTGATAAATCTGATTCTAGCATATTTAGGATGGTAATTTTTGGATTTTTATTATTTCTATTATTTTCTTTTTAGTGTTTGGGTTATTATTACTTATTTGGGTCAATTGTAAGTGAGCTTAATATAAGTTCACCTAAGGGGGGTCCATTAGGGTTTATTTAAGTCTAGAGTTAGTATAAATAAAGGCATAACCAGACATGTAAGTTAGACAATTCAGATTAATAAAACTTCTTATTTGCCGCACTTTATGTGTGTGTGTTGGTGAGATAATCTTGCTTCCATAGTTCTCTAATGAACTGAAAAATGACTTATCGAAGAACAACTATCTTCGTGGCATCATCCTTATACTTCTCATTCGTAAATCAATATTCGTTGGGTGGGGGTTTCCGTTTCCAATAGTGCTGGTGCCTAGGTACAAGTTATCTTTGTGTCATACTCCTATCAAACCTGATTTACTTGACTTTTTAGGAATTGGTGTCTTTGCATGTGGGTTGCGTGACCACGTGATCACGAGGTTCACATCATTAAGAGGATATTGACCACTTATTTTTTATTGCACTTTCTCCCGCTGCATCTGGTATTATCTTTGTTCCATATGCTTCATCCCATTTGGGAGTCAATTATGAAACAACACCATCTCATGGCTCTCTAATTTGGATAGCGATCATTCCCTTACATCTGTGATTATTAGATTGATGCTAGTAGCCATAACAGTTTACTACATTTAGAAAAAGAGGAATGCTCGGCTCTACAGAAAGACTCCTCGCAACTCTATTATGATTTGCACGATTATTGTTAACTGTATTGTATCTAAAGTTAATCTCCTTCGTAATATGGCCAATACGGATACTAATAGAAGGCTTCATATTACTTTGAGATTTTCTGATGATGTCTTCTTCTATTTTTTAGCTTGTTCTATTTGATTTTATTAAGTGTATACCCTTGGTTCTTTTGTTTTGTTGTTTTGGGGTTAGCGGGTTTTGTCCGCTTTCCCATTCTTAGTGGGGTTTTGTCCCTTTGCATTTTTCTGGTTTTTTTAGTGATATACTTACCTTATCCAAAAATAAACATTAAAGGTAGTACTAACACCATACTCACCTGAAAGATCAAGTTTTGTAGGTGTTATCATTATTCCTCTCTAAAACTTGGAATGGACTATAACCATGAGGGTATAACTTTGATTTCCTCTAGTTAGGAAACCGTTCCTTATGTATGTGCACTGAAACCCAATCACTGGGTTGGAAAATAATTTGTGCATAGTTCTATTATAAGCAAACTCAACAAAGGCAAACATTCTTCCTAACTTTTCAAATTCTTTTGAATAACAACACACAAAAGTTGGGATAAAGTTTTATTTACTACCTCAGTTTGTCAGTCTGTTTGATGATGACAAGTTGTCAAAAATAGGAGTTTAGTTCTCAACTTTCTCCATAAAGTCTTCCAAAAGTAGCTAAGAAACTTAACATTACAATATGACACTATACCTTTCTAAAAAACCTATTAATCAAACAAACAATCTCCCTACAGAACAAGTCTGGGATATAAGATGCATCATCAGTCTTATGGCATTATAAAAAACCTATCAATCACAACAAGAATAGAGTCTCTACCTTTCTTTGACTTAGGCAAACCTAAAACAAAATCTATAGAGATATTTACCCAAGGTTTAGTAGGCATAGGTAATGGTGTATACAATCCATGCGATTGTACTCTAAAAACAATGCACTATTCACATATTCGTTGCATATCTCTTTTCATCTTTGGCCAATAGAAATGTTCATGCAATACATCCAAAGTTTTTGCAACTCGAAAATGACCCATTAATTAAACCACCCCCATGTGCTTCATGAAAAAGCAATTCATGTAAAGAACTGGAAGGAACACACAATCAATTTTCTTTAAACAAGTAACCATCCATCAAATAAAACTTACCAAAAGCTGAATGCCCATATACATTATATATTTTGGAAAAGTCAGAATCATCAGCATCCAATGCCTTTCACATATTCAAAGCCTAGCATTCTAGTACTCATAGTGTTTAGAAGAACATACTTGCAAAAAAGCATCAGCCACTATGTTTTCTTTGCCTTTTTTATACTTGATTACGTAAGGAAAAATCTCAATGAATTCAACTTATTTTTCATGTCTCCTATTCAACTTACCTTGTTCTTTCAAATATTTCGAGGATTTAAGATCTGAATGGATTACGAACTCCTTTGGCCACAAGTAATGTTGTCATGTCTCAAGTGCTCTTACCAAAACATATAGTTCTTTGTCATAAGTGGGATAGTTGAATGTTGCTCCACTTAACTTCTTACTAAAATAAGCAATGGGTCTTCGATCCTACATTAACACAACTCATATTCTTATTCCAAAAGCATCACATTCAATTTCAAATGCTTTCGTGAAATCGGGTAAAGTTAAAACAGGTGTAGAACATATTTTTTTTTCAAAATGGCAAAAGCCAATTCTTATCCCCCCCTCCACATTTAAACCCCACCGATTTCTTAACAACTTCATTCAATGGTGCATCTAATGTACTGAAATCTTTCATAAAACGCTTATACAAACTAGAAAACTCCTTACCTCACTTACTGATTTTGGTGTAGGCCAATCCACATGGCCGTAACCAAGGTTGTTAAAATCGTGATTTTAACATGGTACGGAAAATGCAAAACAAATTTGGATCGTAAAAACGGATCGTAAAATCATAAGGAATTTTAAAATACATTAAAACAAAATTCATGCTCCAAATAAAAATTCATACATAGTTCAAGCCTTCAAATAAAAATTCATACATAGTTCAAACATCTTAAAACATGGTTCAAATAAAAATTCATATATAATTTAAATAACTTTTCATTAACTAATAATTAACAAACTTAAAACAAACAATCTGCTGGTGTGTCATGTAAACTAAAACTACCTTCATTGCCTTTATCTTCCTCATTATTCCTCAGGCATTCATCAATATCATTAGCATCAAGAGTGCTACTACTACTAGTAGTACCAACACCAATACTACTAGTACCAACACCAATACTATGAACATTAGTGTTACTACTAGTATCAACACCAATATCATCAATTTGAATCTCCAAATCATCTTCAGTACCATGACTCTCCATTTCAGCATCATTAGGAATTTCTTCTTCATCACTTTCATCTTCATTACCATTTTGTCTTCGTGTTGCATTGTCAATAGCACCAAGCAAATCAAAGTTTGAATGTTTTTCTCCCTCGGTTGTCCAATCATTATCAGATAAAAGATCATCTTCTACACTAAAATCATCAGCTCTCCTTTTGACTTGGTTATCATTCAATTTCATATTACACATTACAAATACCAAGTCTTCATTTTTTTCAGGTGCAAACGATTTCTTCGTTTTGTATGAACCTAAATAAACAATTCAAATTTATAAGATTTTTATCAAATATTTCAACATTTAAAATAAAAAAATAAAAAAACTCACCATTTCAAATGCACTCCAATTACGCTCACATCCAGATGAAGTACAAGTTAAGCTTATAACTCGGATTGCAAACCTTTGTAATTCTGGACATTCATCCCCATAAGAATCCCACCATTGAGCTGGAGTTTTTTTTTATCTCTTGTTGTCTTGGTAGCGTCAATGCCAAACAACTCTTTTACATCCTTGAATGATTCAAGTTGTAAGTCAATTTTGCACCTGTCAATTGCATCAAGCACCATCCTTTCTAAGCATTGATATAATCTAATTTTAATGTTTCCATTGACCTTAAAATTAGGATTATAATGATAATGAGGATTCAAATAATAAGCTGCCTTAATACATATAGTGACATCATGTTAAAACTTGTTGTCTAAAACACAATTTTGAATTCGTTTCCCTTCTTCTATTCCTGCAAACCTACATGAACTCGTTTGGAAGTAAACATAGTCATCAGTTGTATTTTATGATCATTCAAACATCCTAGAGTCAAATATGTAGTAGCAAACTGAGAGGCAGCAGACCTAATCAAATCCCTTCCTTTCGTAAAGTGCCTTAGCATGGAAATAAGAATGGTTCTTGAATAAATATATGAGGTGATTCTCCTCCCCTTAGCAATAGTTACTTGATGAACCTCTAATTTCTTCTCAAAATCTTCTAATATCAAGTCAATATAATGGGCAGCACATGGTGTCCAAAACAAACTCTCTCTTTTTTCCATCAATAATTATCCCGTTGCCTTATAATTTTCAGCATTATCAGTGACTACTTGGACAACATTTTCCTCCCCAATCCTCTCCACAATGACATCTAACATCTCAAATACCTTATCAGCTGTCTTGGACATATTAGAAGTATCCACTGATGACAAAAAAAATTGTCCCTTTAGGACTATTAACCAAAAAGTTACAAATACAACATCTTTTTTATTTGTCCATCCATCAGACATTATTGAACAACCTGTTTTTTTCCATTCTAGCTTGTACTCAAGCAATTTCATTGTTCGATCCATTTCTTGCTTCAAATACTTCTCTCTAATATCATGGTAGAATGGAGGCTTGAAACCTGGCGCATTCTTTGCAATCATTTCAAGTGCCTTAATAAACTCAGGGTTTTTTACACGAATTAAATGGAATTGCACTAGTGTAGAAAAACCTAGCAATTTGTCGACATGCTTGTTCTCTCAATTGATTTAGAGTTGTTTGTGTACTTACACTCCCACTAGCTACTCTCTTTCCTTTGTCCTTGGAGCTAATTTCTTTTATTTCATCATCATCATTATCATTTCCGCTATATTGATGGGCCTTTCTTTTCTTTTCAGTTGCTTCTAGATTTTTCACTAAAACACAAGGTTGTCAATTCCGTTCCATTTCGCCCTGAATGGCCGAAATGTTCCATACCAATTCAAAAAACGGAACAAAACGGAACAAATTTCATCTCATTTTAAATCTCGGTCCGTTCTAGATTTTTCGGCTAAATTCCACCCGGAACGTTCCTGTTTCATTCCACATGTTCCGTTTCGCTCTTGAAAAGCCATTGAATCAAATTGAACCTTGTTCAATTTAATTAATTAAACCACCCAATTATAAAAAGTTCCTTTTCATTACAATTTTCAATAACAATGATATTGATAATAATATTGAAAATTATTATTACTATTTTCATTAACAATGATATTAATTTTTTAAAATTAGATTTATCACTAATATATGTGGTTTATATTCATGTTGTTTTTTTTCATGTTTATACTATGTAGGAATTTGAGCAAAACAAAGGATGCTTTAGATTCCATTAGCCTTGATAACATTAACCTAACTTTATATTTAAAATATTTGTGTTAAAACATTTTACTTTCATAATATTTTGATATTTTGTTTAAGTTGAATTACTTTAAGTTAAAGATCTATTTAATCTTGACTATTTAGAAATATTTTAAATTTAAAAATTATATTTGTTTGGCATTGTGTTTGTATTGCATAATTTATAATTAATTTATTTTGAATTTAAATTATGTTTGTTGAATATATATATATATATGAACAGTACAACCTCGAAACGGCACGCCGAAACACTTCGAAACTGAAACATTCCATTCCAATTGAAAAAATGAAACACCTACCGAAATGAAATTGACAACCTTGCTAAAACACCTAAAATCATCTGCTTAACATTTTCTGATACTTACTGACATGGCTCAACATCCTTACGAGTGCGAAACTTTTCTAGAATTCTTATCAACATCTATACCATGCTACCATCCCACATCAAGCCTATTACCATAAGCATTTTTTCTAGATGCCATAAGTTTAACAATTCAAGGATCAACTCAAATCAACCCTGTAATCAATTTAAACATTTTATGATTGTAATTAATTTTGATATTAATCATCCAGCTATTAAAAAAACTAATACTAAATTCAGAAACTAATACTATATTCAGAAACATTTAGATATTAAACATCCAGCTTTCAAAAAAGAATTACCATAATACTGAATTCAAAAACTAATTAAAATCAGTAACTTAGTTAACAATTTTGAGAAGTAAAACACTAAATCCAAAACACAGAATGACAGAATATAACATTATAACTCATGACTTACGTTTTTCTCCAAATGATTTATTTGTTGTTTGTAGTGTTTTCCTTCTTGTCCCGTAAGCTCTGAAAAATAAACAGTCAAAATCAGAACCCAAGAAAGAAAAGGCAAGTGAAACCATTTTCAAAATCAGAATCAGGAAAGAAAAGGCAAGTGAAAAGGGAAAAACTTGAAACACCTAAACCAACTGATGAGAGAATAAATTTGCGTAGGACAAACCGAGCACATAAAAAACAGAATCACAAAGCCTCAAGACAATTTCAGTTGTTTCTATCCCCATGCCTTCTGGAAGAAGAAAATTCATCCTCAATGTCTTCCACATCAAACCCAGAAAATTAAAGGGTCAGCAACCCCAAAAGATGGTGGAACTAACAAGAAATGAAATAGTGTGCACGTATAATATTCTAATGGCATCTTAAAGATTTGGGAGTCAATGAACATTTTTTAGTTATCGAAACACTGTTATCAAAACAAATGCACAGACTTGTTTAACAGACTTTGTTATCAAAATACTGTTATCAAAACAAATTCAAAGACAAATTTAATAAAACAAAACACTGCTAAACAGCAGTCAAACGTACTCAACTCAAGTATTTCCAAACGGTTAGCAAACACTGTTATCAAAAAAGTCACAAACTTGTTTTCGAAACTTAACCCATCAAATTCACAGACTTGTTTTTTGTTATCGAAACCTAGCCCATCAAAAAATAAAAATTCAAACAGTTGTGTAAATTGTAAAAGTCACAGTTCTCTGTAAATTCACCGTGACTGGGATTCGGTGAGAGACCTATGACACAGGGGACATGGGCATGTCTGTAATTTTACAAATAAATTACTCTAGACTCTAAATCGTGATGTTATTTGTAGAAAGTGAAAAAAGATAAATAGAATAACTTACGATGGCTGGTGAAGACTAGAGAGTCGCCGCTATTGTTGTCTGAAATCTGGATCTCATGGTGGCTGGTGAAAAAAAAAGGTTGTTGGTGGTGGACCGGTGGTTGATTGTTGGAACTTGAATGGTTGAGAGAAGGAGAATAAGGATTTCGTGACTTAGGGATTTTGATTTTTTCTTGTGCTGTGTTGTGTGAAAGTCGATGAAGAAAGATGAAGATTGAAGAAAGAACGTGTTAACTGTTTGCTTTCGTTCTGTGTGTGATTGTGTGTAGTGTGTACTGTGTAATAGCCAATAGGCCAATACTTGCTTGACACCTGGAGCTGGAGGGAACAGTGGCTCACAATCGCTGTTTTGAGCCGAACGTGTAAAATCGGTGGTGAAATCGTGTTTTTGCATGATTTCACCTGATTTTAACGATTTTAACGATTTTACCCATTTCCGAGTTTCGTGAACGATTTAGCACATTTAACCTATATTGACTCGTAAAATCGTACGATTTTATGAGTTGAATGTACGATTTTACGAGTTGAATCGTGATTTTAACAACCTTGGCCGTAACCTTCTCCTTATCCATCTCGATACCCTATGCAGCTACAAAATAACCAAGAAACACAATTTTCTCCATGCAAAAAGAACACTTCTTAAGATTGATATACAATTTCTCACTACACAACACATTAAGTATACTACGTAAATGATCAAGATGCTCATTTAAGTTCTTACTAATAGATTAGAATGTCATCAAAATACACAACCATAAACTAACTTATAAACACATGTAATACATGATTCATTAAATGCATAAACGTACTAGGTGCATTTGTAAGTCCAAACAACGTGATTAACCATTCATACAAACCATACTTAGTCTTAAATGCAATTTTCTTTTTAGGGGAAAATGTCTTGTTCAAGGAGTCGCCACCTAGTATTATGGTCACTAGGAACCCTAAACTAGTCAACAGAGATTCTATAGTACGGGACTGGTTATGCAAAAGGGAAGATGCTATCACCCCTTAAGCATCCTACCTAAGGCAGGCTACATTTGCAAGGATTCATATTCGAGTCCATACTCTACAGTTGTTACCTCACAAATAGCGACCATTATATCACCCGAAAGCCTTGTAATAAGGATGCTTACATGTTAAGCTTATCTCAGTGAATTTATGTAGGGATTTACCTAAAGGATAGGTTCTAATCTTTAAATGCATCAGGGTAGTTTTGCTATCTAGTCTCAAAGGTCTTACAAATACTCAATGATCGTCCTTGAAAGGTCGATATGAGGTTTACAAGCAGCGTGAAGATAGAGACCCTGAGTAATATCAGTTTGGCACATCGACAACTGTCGAGCAAACAATCATGCGAGAGTTGGATAATTTCGCGAGCCTTACCCAGGCTAAAGCCATTGGGGTGCCGTTACTCCTCCACTTATCTTAAAGTTGATACCCATATAATTTTAAAAATGAGATGAGCACTGCGTGAAGACCTCTAATATATATGCAAGATAGACATGAATAATTATGTGTGCTAAAACAGTAAAAAGGGCAAAAAATAAAAAAATAAAAAAATAAAAACTTGATAAACACAACATAGCAACAATAAAGAAAACAGTACGACAAATATGGTTTAGCAATAAAAAGACAAATGGTAAAGCTTAGTCCTAGAAGTCCCCAGTGGAGCCGCCATTTTGTCACACCCGGACATCGCGGCGACCTATTAAAAATTAATCACTCGATTGGAGAAAGAAACAAATATCTAGCATCTTGTTCTTTTTAGGGGAAAATATCTTGCTCAAGGACTCGCCACCTAGTATTATGGTCACTAGGAACCCTAAATTGGTCAACAGAGATTTCATAGTACGGGACTGGTTACGCAAAAGGGAAGATGTTACCACCCTTTAAGCATCCTCCTTAAAGCAGGCTGCATTGCTGGTTTTTGTCTACAATTGCTAAGAATTTGTTTCCTTTTTCCCTTTTTATCCTTCCTTCTATGTTCTTGACTCTGGCGTCAGTGAACAATTCCTACCTATATTTCCAACTCTGGCGTTGGTATCCAAAAAATACGATACTCCTAACTCTAGCGTTAGTGAATATTTTCGCAAAAGAATAAATTTGAAGAAAAAATTTTCTATGCCATTTTTTCTTGTTTATCCTTTATTTTTATTGACCCTTTTCAGATGGAAATAATAAAAAAAAAACATTGCATTACATATTTGCATTTAAAAATAATAGGCCACAGATTGAGCACATAACTTAAAAAAATATAAAATGCAAAGAAAAAAAATAAATCAAAGTGTCAGGGGCCCACAAATAAATAAACAAAGATCCCCAATTTTTTTTGAAATTTTCTGATATAAAAAAGGAGCTTGTTTGGTCATATATCAAACTAAAATAGGCATAAAAATTATGGTCAAGGCATAAGGGTGTGTTTTGCCAAACAAACTTTAGGTCGACTAGGCTTAAAGCCCAGACCCGACCCATTCCTTTTTTAGGAGCTGAGTCTAGCCCAGCCCACATGAGCTGGGTTAGACTCAGGCGGCCCAGCTCGGTTACTGGCCCAAGCCAGTGACCCGGCTGGGCAGCATGCACGCGTGGTTCAAACCACACATGCGCTGCACAAGGCAAAGGTAATTAAATTACCTTCACCCTGTTTTCTTCTTTTATAATGAAATGTGTAAAAACAAGGAGAAAAGGAAGGCCTTACCTGGCGATGACAAAGACGAAGGTGATAGTAATAGTTCGAGCACTCCTAGAGAATTCTCTCTTCTTCCTTCTCCTTTCGACTTCTCTTTTTTCTTTTCTGTTCGGTCTTCCCTCCCTCTGCTTTTTATTTGTTTATTAATAGGTTACTCTCTGTTTTCTCCTCTTTTCTTTTCGGTCCCTCTCCCTTGGCGACCCAATGCCCTTTTATAGGGGCCAGAATCCACTGGTTGTTCCCTAGTACGCCTCTTCTTTCCTTGGCAAAGGATAAGTCCTATGGGGACTTGGATATGTGATTCAATCCTTATCTTCCTTGGTGTTTATCTTCATGCGGGGATATTCTTGAAACATCGTGCTTTGGGTGGACTGGGACACCACAGTCCTGCCCCGACTAGGTTGTTGGTGGTGATCTCCTCCACGTTGTTGGTACCTCGTGGTGACGATGGACACGAGGGCGACGATGGACATGAGGTTGAGTTGATGGGCTGATGACGGAAGTCGTGGGTATTGCCATGTGTTTGGTGACTGGTTTTTTTCATTTTTACAGGGAGCTTTCCTCTGTTTTTTTGAGGAAGAAGACAGTGAACAGTAATTGACGAATGGTGTCGTTTTGGCTGGAAATGGCAATCTCTCAATTTGGTCCTCCAAGTTTCAACATTTTTTAATTGGGCCGCTAGACAAAATTTCGGCCCCTTTTACAAAATGATCCCTAGACCTTAATCACTTGTAATTTTATCCTTAGTTAATTCAGAAATTTAATATTAATTCAATTATGCCCCTGATTTCATTAATTAACTAATTCTAAGTCTAATTAAGTCCTCAAACTTATCCATTCTTCAATCAAATTCCTGATATCATTAATTAAATCCACTCAAAGTTTAACTGAACCCCATACCAATTAATTCTTTCAATTTCTTTCAAAACTAACTTCCAATTAACCTCTCAAAGCTTTCAATTTGTGTTATCTTGAGTCAAAACCTCAATTTTTCATTCATTTCATTTTTTTCATTTATGTTGTCCAAAATTGAGTTACGACAATTCTAATCAGGGTACCCACTTTTTAGATCAATCTTAAAGAAATTACATGATCCATGTAACTTATCTAACATGCCATCAAGCCTAAAAATAGGATGTCTATACTTTACCATTATATTGTTGATGGCTTGGCAATCAACACTCATCCTCCATGTTCCATCCTTAGACACCAATGAGACTGGCACAACACATGGGCTCATGCTCTTACGAATGTACCCCTTGTCCATCAGCTCATCAACTTGCCTTTGAAGCTCATTTCTCTCCTCATGATTACTTCTATAGGCTGGTCAATTAGGAATCACAGCCTCAGGTACAAGATTAATCTGATGTTCTATTTCCCTCGAGGTTGGTAATTCGCTAAGGATATCTTCAAGAAACAAATCTTCAAAGTCTTACAACAAAGAAATAGCAACACTAGGCATAACATGATCAAGATCATTAGTATTAAAGCACGCCTTTTTTAACACAAGTAAAATCATCAGCTTGTTAGTGAAAAATGCAAAATTGACCTCACCCTCTCTAGCATAGAAAATGATTTGTTTCTTTAGTTTTTCCATACAATTCCCATCATACTTCCTGACTTTCTTCACTCTTCTTGTCTCCACTCTCGGCCAATTTTAGGTGTTTTGGGTAGTGGACAAATGGTCTGATTTGTTTGGGGTGTTGGCCAACTGTTTTGTTTGTGTTTGGATGGGTGGCTGAATGGGTTGCAGTAGTGTTTTGGGTTCTGACCAACACTGATGGTTTCTCTCCCCTTGTTCCTTACCTTGATTTTCTTTCCCCATATCCTCATGCTCACCTTTTAGTTTTATTTGATCACCATACACCTATTTGAGTGTAAGTGATGATTTTACCATCCTTTACAATGGTATACCAATTTTTAACCCCCATCATGACTTGCCTTCCTATTATAATACCATGTCCTCCCCAATAAGATGTAACTCGCTTGTATTAGTACCATATCACACAGAGCTTCATCAATATCCCAATCAAAAACAGTACCGTAGCCTATTTAGTCACTTTCACTTCCTCACTACCATTCAAACATTGCAACCTATATGGTCTAGTATGTTTAACAATACACAAATTCATTTTACTAATAAGGGCAGTGCTAACCATATTAGTACAACTTCCACTATCAATAATCAAGTTGCACACCTTGTTTTGTACATAACATCACATATGGAAGATATTTTTCTTTTGTTGATCACTATCATCTTCCTTGACCTGAACCTGAAGTATACGCCTTATAACCAAGGACTCCTCAACAGGTAATGGTAATTCATCCTTAGTACAATCCTTCAATGGTGGCATGTCTTCACAATTTGATTTTTCACTCTTAGATTCCAAATCACCATTGTCTTTCATCACCATTATCCTCTTATTTGGACATTCTGAAGTGTAATGTCCAAGCCCCTAACACTCGAAACATTAACATCTCAAGTAAATTTTGGTTGAGAGTCAGATTTACCTTTGAGACCCCTAGAGGTTTCAACCTTAGCTTTAGGTGGTTCGACTTTAGTACGGACAAAAGGCTTTGGTTGAGCAGCCCCTTCTCTCCTCTAATTTGGCCTCCATGCTGATGAAGATGAAGCCGAATTAGTCTAGAAATATGTGCCGCCCCTTCCTGTATTTGCCTTTCCCTATTCGTCATCATATGGACCATATCCTCCAACTCCATATAATGTTGTAATTCCACCACATTCGCAATCTCCATATCCGGCCTATTAAGAAAGCTAGCCTTCGTGGCTTCCCTATCCTTAATAATGTTGGTCCAGATCATCATGATCTCCATTTCCTTATAATACTCATTAACTGACTTAGAACCCTGATTCAGACTTTGTAATTTCATATACAAATCCCTATAATAATAGTTAGGCACAAATCACCTCCTCATCAACACTTTCATCTCCTCCCACGACACCATTGGCCTTCCTCCATTCCTCCTCCTACCAATCACATTCTGATCTCACCAAATCAATGTGTAATCTCTAATTTCAATAACTACCAATCCCACCTTCCTCGCCTTCGAAAAGCTACGACAATAAAAAATCCAATCCACCTTTTTCTCTCATTCCAAATATGCCTCAGGATCGTTTTTACCTCGAAAAAGGAGGTATTTTCAGTTTGATAGCATCCAAATCACCATCCATGATTGTGCATCAAAAGTATCATTAAGTCTCTTATTTTACATATGTATTTATTATTTTTATTTGGGTTTTTTATAATAATTGATGTGCTTTTTAGTAATGAAGTTTCTTTTAATGTCTCGATAGGTTTTTGGAGCTTAAATGAATTATTTCAGAAAATTCAACGTCGGAATTCGGAACAAAGAATTGAAGAGAAATTTAGTTGAAGATTGAAGCAAATCTTGGTTCAAATAAGTGCTCCAAATTTGCCCCAAAAATCAATTCTAGTCCAATTCTAGAAAAGAATATCATATGATCTATTTCAAGCCCAAACATGCCTTATGTTGTAAGCAAACTTCAACCATCAAACACTCAAGGTTTCAATGTCAATCTTAGCCCAAATAATAGGTACATTTGTATCCTTATTTGATGCTTAAATTCAGCCCCAAATCAGCCCCAAATCAGCCCCAAATCACCCTCCAAATCAGCCCAAACACAATCCATGATCCTACATGTTCACACAATAAATAACATTTGATTTATTTGGGTAATTCATTGATCCAAGAGGGCAAGCACATGGATGGAAAGCTGGAGGGGACATTGTGACATTATTTTGGGTCAAAAGAAGAAAGAGACAACTCATAAAGGAGGAAGAAAAACGTGCACCAAAGTGTTCTCCAAGCTGGCCTGGGTTGATTTTCCAGAACACCTTTCGGTGTTTTGTCCATAACTTTTGACTCAGATGTCCAAATGAGCTGTTCTTTAATGATCTGGAAAGCTAACATAATGGCCTATAAATATGTCTCTAATAGCCATCTCCAGAAGAGGCTTCTAAAAGGGTCGAATTGCTGTCCAAAGTTAGAGTCAGATTTGTGTCCGAATTTTTACTGAAATTGTGTTGTGTTCTTCTTTATAGATTTCGGTTCTTTAGCTTGTAAAACTCATTATTTCAGTTTGATTCAAGTCATTTTATGTTTATTAAAGTGTTATTATATATAATCATGGTTGGCTAATCTTCTTCTTGGATCCAAATCAAGGATGATGGTGGTTGAGGTGAGTTCTTTAAGATATGAATGAA
The DNA here is from genome assembly GCF_951802175.1 of Populus nigra. NCBI lineage: Eukaryota > Viridiplantae > Streptophyta > Magnoliopsida > Malpighiales > Salicaceae > Populus > Populus nigra. The sequence continues at coordinate 11,640,608 of NC_084854.1, forward strand.
TCTTAATGTCTATCTTTTCATTTTCTTCATGAATGTTTATTATTGCAAAGAAATTTTAGAAATCATTTAGGTAATGTTATAATCTTGAATTTTTATGCACAAACCTTAGTTTTGGTATAGAGATTGCTTGGTTCAATGTCTTACTTAATATGAAAATACTTGTTCATTCTTAAGCAATAATCAATCTTCGTCTTTTTAAACTTCATTGTAATATCTTCCGATCTAATATCACCATCGTTGATATTAGGTTGAGTTATCTTATATATGTTGAAGGAATCACCAATACATCACCATTAAAATTGATTTGGACCAAGACTTACTTTTTCTTGTCATTTAAAATCTATTTACACTTTTTCATCTTTGAAAACAAATCCATCAATCATTTTCAACCAAGTTATTGTTAATTTAATTTCTCTTGAGTTTTGTTTTGTTACCTAGCTTAATTTCCAGATCTAGCTCTCTGTGGATATGACCTCGATCTTACCGAGTTAATTGCTACATCGCACACTCGTGCACTTGCGAGTTAAAACAAGCCGAACATAAAAAGCGGTCAAGCAATTTTGGCGCCGTTGCCGGGGAGCTAGCAAGCAAAGGTAACAAATTTCTATTTGATTATTGGAAAACAAAAAAAAAATACATAAAAATAAAAAATCAAATGGCTGGTTTTACCGCCTAAAAAAAATAAAATTTGACCTCAACTTTTCGGATATTGGACTGTGGACTGGACTATTAATTGTTGGATTTTTGTTGGTTCAACCATTTTTCTTTTATTGTCTATTCTAATTAGTTTATAATATTGATTGTTTATATTATAAGGCTGGTTGTACCGCCTCTTGTTTATTTTATTTTATTTTGTTGTTTATTGTTGTTATTTTTCTTATATTTATTGTCTGAAGTGCTTGCTCGGTACTACCGCCTTTTGTTTATTTTATTTTATTTTGTTGTTTATTGTTGTTATTTTTCTTATATTTATTGTTTGAAGTGCTTGGCCGGTATTACCGCCTTTTATTTTATTTTATTTTATTTTGTTGTTTATTGTTGTTATTTTTCTTATATTTATTGTCTGAAGTGCTTGGCTGGTACTACCGCCTTTTGTTCATTTTATTTTATTTTGTTGTTTATTGTTGTTATTTTTCTTATATTTATTGTCTGAAGTGCTTGCTCGGTACTACCGCCTTTTGTTTATTTTATTTTATTTTGTTGTTTATTGTTGTTATTTTTCTTATATTTATTGTTTGAAGTGCTTGGCCGGTATTACCGCCTTTTATTTTATTTTATTTTATTTTGTTGTTTATTGTTGTTATTTTTCTTATATTTATTGTCTGAAGTGCTTGGCTGGTACTACCGCCTTTTGTTCATTTTATTTTATTTTGTTGTTTATTGTTGTTATTTTTCTTATATTTATTGTCTGAAGTGCTTGCTCGGTACTACCGCCTTTTGTTTATTTTATTTTATTTTGTTGTTTATTGTTGTTATTTTTCTTATATTTATTGTTTGAAGTGCTTGGCCGGTATTACCGCCTTTTATTCATGCTTGTTATAATTATATTTTAATGTTTATTGTTGTTACTATTGCTTATTAGTTAGAGAGTGAATTTCTTAATTTGTTGTATTTTTATTTTTGAGCTATTACTTTATCTTTTACGTTTCATTTACTTTTATTTGCAATCTTTTTTTTTCTTTTTCTTTTTCTTTTCCTTTCCTTTCGTATTCATATAATTGTTATATTATTGTTTTTTTTATCATGGCTAATGTTGAAGATGTAGAGGGTGAAGGGAGTGTTCAAGGTAATGGACCTCCACAATTCAATGATCAACCTAATTTTCGAACTCTTAGAGAGTATCTTCACCCGGCTAGACAAAGTACACCTTCGTGTATTATCTTACCTCTTAACCAACAAGCTTTCAATTTGAAACCGGGCATGATTCAACTTCTTCCCACATTTCACGGTATGGATTCTGAAAATCCATACATACACATTAAGGACTTTGAAGAGGTATGTAATACTTTTATTGATAGAACATGCACCGAGGAAACTATTCGTCTTAAATTGTTCCCATTCTCTCTAAAGGATAAAGCCAAGCTTTGGCTAAACTCCTTGCGTCCTAGGTCTATAGGTACATGGAGAGAAATGCAAGCTGAATTTTTGAAAAAATACTTCCCCACTCATAGGACGGCAGCCTTACAACGTCAAATGATGAATTTTTCTTGTAGTCCAAATGAGTCATTTCACCAAGCTTGGGAAAGGTTCAAAGACTTGTTAAATGCATGCCCCCACCATGGTTTTGAGATGTGGAGGTTAGTGAGTTTCTTCTACGACTCTCTTACCGCAGATTTTAAAAAGCTAGTGTCAACCATGTGTAATGGTGAGTTTTATGACAAAGAACCAAGTGAAGCCTTTGATTTCTTTGATCAATTGGCTGAAAACACAAAGCAATGGGAGACTTCTCTCCCACTTCATGTTGAGTCTAGAAACACCATTTCTCATTCAAGTGGGAAGTTCCAATTGAAAGAGACTGATGACCTCAATGCTAGATTAGCCTCATTGGCTAGGAAAGTAGAGTCTCTTGAGATTAAAAAAGTGCATGTCATGAGTGAACAACAAGAGGAAAGTTGTGTTGTTTGTGAGAGCAAAGGGCATAGGACAACTGAGTGTCCTACCATTCCAGCCTTCAAGGAAGTGCTATATGGCCAAACTTCTGATTCAAGTAATGCTAGAAAGCCATTTTCAAACCAAGTAGGCAATCCCTACTCTGAGACCTACAATCCTGGATGGAGGAACCACCCAAATTTTGGATGGAGAAATGAGGGCCCTTCAGTACCTCAAACATTTCAACCTCCACCCCAACCATTTCATGCTCCCACACATAACACATACCAACCACCTCATAAGAGATCCCTAGAGGATACTCTTCAACAATTCATACAAACACAAGGAGGAATCAACAACCAAGCTTACAAATTTCAAGACCAGACCAATAGGACCTTAGATGACATTCGAAGTCAACTAACCAAGTTGACTCAATCACTAAGCATTCAAGAGAAGGGAAAGATCCCAGCTCAACCAATGCCAAATCCTAGAGGTCAGGTACACATGAGTGAATCCTCATCTAGTGAACCTTCAAACCATGAACAAGTCCAAGCCATCACTACCCTAAGAAGTGGAAAGATTGTTGACAAAGCTATAGGTTTTGGGATTCCTAGAAGTATTGTGGAGGAGGAATCTAGGGAAAGTGAAGAGGAAATCAAAACACAAGTGACAAATGAGAGCTTGAGTGACAAAGAAGGTGAGATAAATGAGAAAGAGATGAGTGAGAAAGGAGATGATTCAAGCAAAATTGGAGTCAAAGTGAGTGATTTAGAATTTGTTCCTAGAGCACCATTTCCACAAAGGTTAGGGAAACCTAAACATGATCTTATGAACTCAGAAATCTATGAATTGTTCAAACAAGTGAAAGTCAACATTCCACTCCTTGATGCAATTAAACAAGTCCCATCTTATGCAAAGTTCCTCAAGGACTTATGCACAGTCAAAAGGAGATTGAATGTGAAAGAAAGAGCCTTTCTAACTGAACATGCTAGTGCCATCATCCAGTTTAAGACCCCTCCCAAATACAAAGATCCTGGTTGTCCTACCATTTCATGCATTATTGGAAATCATAAGATAGACCAAGCTTTGTTGGATTTAGGAGCAAGTGTGAATTTGATACCCTACACTGTTTACGAACAATTAGGTTTAGGAGAAATCAAGCCTACTCGAATCACCCTTCAATTAGCTGATAGGTCAATCAAGATTCCCAGGGGTATTGTTGAGGATGTGTTGGTCCAAGTAGATAAATTCTACTTTCCTGTTGATTTTGTAGTGTTAGACACCGCACCAATTCAAGGTTCTAATGCTCCCATCCCAGTCATCTTAGGTAGACCTTTCCTAGCTACATCCAATGCTTTAATCAACTGTAGGAATGGGGTGATGAAATTGTCTTTTGGGAACATGACTGTGGAGATGAACATATTCAATGTCTCTAAACAAATTGGTGAACATGAGGACATTAGAGAGGTAGATTTGATCCAAACAGTTTGTCAAGAACACTTTGAGAGAGAGTGGATCAAGGATCCATTGGAGAGAACTTTAATTCATGATGAAAGATTTTATTCTTTGGAATGTGTTGATGAGGAAGTAAGAGAACTCGAGACTTATCTAGATCCAATGCCTCTTATGTCAATAGGTCAATGGACCCCATCGTTTGAGCCTTTGATTTCACCCCAAGTGAAAGCTGAGGCATCTCTTGTCCAACCTTATAAACCAGAAAGGAAGCCTTTACCGAGTGATCTTAAGTATGCATTTCTAGGGGAAGATGAATCATATCCTATTGTGATTTCATCAAAACTTAGCATAGAGCAGGAACAAGAACTTTTGAGAGTGGTGAGAAAACACAAAAAAGCAATTGGGTGGACTATTACTGACTTGAAAGGAATTAGCCCTCTTTTATGTACACATAGAATCTATCTTGAAGAAGAGGCTAAAACTGTGAGGCAAATGCAAAGACGATTGAACCCAAACATGAAGGAAGTAGTAAGATGTGAAGTGCTTAAGCTACTTGATGCGGGTATCATTTACCCCATTGCAAACTCAAAATGGGTTAGTCCAACCCAAGTTGTCCCAAAAAAATCTGGAGTCACGGTAGTGAAAAATGAAAATAATGAGCTAGTACCAACTAGAATCCAAACTGGATGGCGTATGTGCATTGATTATCGTAAGTTGAACATGGTGACTAGGAAGGACCATTTTCCACTTCCATTTTTAGACCAAGTGCTTGAAAGAGTAGCCGGAAGAGCTTTCTATTGTTTTCTTGATGGATACTCAGGTTACAACCAAATTGAGGTTTCTTTAGAAGACCAAGAAAAAACCACTTTCACTTGTCCTTTTGGTACCTATGCTTATAGAAGAATGCCTTTTGGCTTGTGTAATGCACCAGCCACTTTTCAAAGGTGTATGATGAGTATCTTTAGTGACATGGTGGAAAATTTTTTGGAAGTTTTCATGGATGATTTTTCAGTTTACGGGGATTCTTATGAGTTGTGTCTAATGCATTTAGAAAAAGTTCTTGAAAGGTGTGAAGAGAGCAATCTTGTACTCAATTGGGAGAAGTGTCATTTTATGGTGACACATGGCATTGTCTTAGGTCACATTGTCTCTTCAAAAGGGATAGAGGTAGATAAGTCAAAGGTTGAAGTCATTCAAAAATTACCTACCCCTAGGACTGTGAAAGATGTGAGATCCTTTTTAGGACACGCTGGTTTCTACCGAAGATTCATTCATTCTTTTAGTACCATTGCCAAACCATTGTGTAACTTGTTGTCACAAGATGTTCAATTTGATTGGACATCAAAATGTCAAGAAGCTTTTGAAAAGCTTAAAGGGTTGTTGACCACTTCACCAATCATGCAAGCTCCTGATTGGTCTTTACCATTTGAACTGATGTGTGATGCTAGTGATTTTGCGGTAGGGGCTGTTTTAGGACAAAGAAAAGATAAGAAGCCTCATGTCATTTATTATGCTAGCAAGACTTTGAATGATGCTCAATTGAATTACACTACAACTGAAAAAGAACTTTTAGCTGTAGTATTTGCATTGGACAAGTTTAGGTCTTATTTGGTTGGATCTCTTGTTATTGTTTTCACTGATCATGCAGCATTGAAATACTTGCTCACAAAACAAGACGCCAAGCCACGTTTGATTCGATGGATCCTCCTACTCCAAGAGTTTAACCTTGAAATTCGAGATAAAAAGGGAGTAGAGAATGTAGTGGCTGATCATTTGTCCCGTCTTTCAAGCTATGAGACCACAATTGATAAATCTCCAATAAATGAATTCTTTGCTGATGAAAATTTATTTTGTGCAGGTACTGTTTCCTACATTGGCTCTCCATGGTATGCTGACATAGCAAATTACCTAGCCACAAGTCAGATTCCTTCTCATTGGTCTAAACTTGACAAACAAAAATTCTTGCGCAACGTGCGTACCTTTTTTTGGGATGACCCCTACCTATTTAAATACTGCCCTGACCAAATTGTTAGGCGGTGCATCCCTGATCATGAAATTCCAAGTGTCATTAATTTTTGTCATGCATTAGCCTGTGGTGGGCATTTCTCTTCCAAGAAAACCACTGCCAAGATCTTGCAGTGTGGTTTTTATTGGCCCACCATGTTCAAAGATGTCCATGCCTTCTGTGTTGCATGTGACCGATGCCAACGACTAGGTAACCTTACTAGGCGTAACATGATGCCCCTAAACCCCATTCTTGTTTTGGAAATATTTGATTGTTGGGGGATTGATTTCATGGGACCTTTTCCAAGTTCATTTGGTTACCAATTCATCCTTGTAGCTGTTGATTATGTGTCTAAATGGGTGGAGGCCATTGCATCTCGAACTAATGACCATCGAGTTGTGGTCAAATTCTTGAAAGAAAACATTTTCTCTCGTTTTGGCATGCCCCGGGCTATGATTAGTGATGGGGGTAAGCATTTTTGTAACAAGCCTGTTGGGATTTTGATGAGAAAATATGGTGTAATTCACAAGGTCAGTACCCCCTATCATCCACAAACTAGTGGCCAAGCTGAGTTGGCAAATAGGGAGATCAAGAACATTCTAGAGAAAACAGTCAATCCAAACCGTAAAGATTGGTCCCTACGACTAGTTGATGCTTTGTGGGCATATCGCACTGCTTACAAGACCTCTTTAGGAATGTCTCCTTATAGGCTAGTTTATGGAAAGCCTTGTCATCTCCCTGTTGAGATTGAACACCGTGCATATTGGGCCATCCGGCAATTCAATGACAATGAAAATGAGGTTGGCAAAAATAGAAAGCTTCAATTGGATGAATTAGAGGAGCTGAGAAATGATGCATTTGAAAATGCAAAAATTTCAAAACATAAGATGAAAGCCTTGCATGATAAACATATTCTTAGAAAATCCTTTCATGTTGGTCAAAAGGTTCTCTTGTATAATTCACGATTACATCTTTTTCCTGGGAAGTTGAGGACAAAATGGATTGGTCCATTTGTGATTAAATCCATATCTGAGCATGGTGCATTTGAGGTAGAAAATCCTAAGAATGAAAATGTTTTCAAAGTAAATGGTCATCGATTGAAACCTTATCTTGAAAACTTTGTGGCTGAAGTTGAGACATTGGATCTTGAAGATCCAATACCATTGTAGTATCAGAAGTAATGAGTTTTTATTTTTATTTTTTTCATTTTTATTTTTATTTTTTTTCTCTTTCTTCCATCTCTTATATTTTCTTGTTCATGCATTAGGGACAATGCATTATTTTAAGTTGGGGGGTGTGAGGTTCTTTATTTTCAAAAAAAAAAAAAAAAAAAAAAAAACATCAATGTTTTCTTTTAGTTGTGATATGCAGGTAAAAAAAAAAATCAAGCAAGAAGTCAGCTCATGTCCAATTCAATCAGACGTTCATCCTTGAGAACAAAAGGGGAGTAACAGTTTTCTAATCTTTATACTTTTCTTCTCTTTCTTTTTTATATTGAGGATAATGAAAAACTTAATTTTAGATATTTGATTATGTTGAATGCTTGAGATAACCATGCTTGTTAAAAAAAAAAAACTTGCATTCGTATGTGAATGAGACTTGTTTAAGATCAACATTACATTTTTGGATTCATTATTGTGTTGAACATTGCATGCTTTAATTTGGGATAGATAATATCTTATAAAGCAAGATATAGCATACTTTTTTCTTAAGATTATTGAAGTACATCTTTCCTTGTAAAAGTTGTGTGAGTTGTGTGATTATGCATGAAAGATGAGTGTGATGCTTTACTTGTGATCATCCCTTTTCATCTAGTCCTAAACAAGGTTTAAGTAAATAGAGTAATCATTATTACACAAATGTGTACAAAGTTCTATCTACTCCAATGTTTTGAGTTGCTCAGTAACTAGGGGTATTCATCACAAATGTTTATCTTTACGTCAAACGGCAGCTTGAAATATGAGTATGCAAAGCACTTTAAGTTTGTGACTTTGTGAGTAACCGGGTGCATTCATCACAAATGTTTGTATTCGCGTCAAAAGGGAAGTGACCACTTAAAGAAAAAAAGAATGAATAATATCATAAAAAAAGAAAAAGAAAAAGAAAAGAAAAAAAATATAGATACTTCTCTAGTTTGCTACCTTGTTTGTAGTAGTGAGAAGGGAAGATTACAAGTTGAGTTTTCGCGTGAATTAATTATGTTGGTTGCATGATAAATACGATTGAATTTGGAATTTTGTATGGATGTTTGATTTAGAGAATGTGAGTATGCTTATTTTTCTTTATTTGCTATTGTGTACACTAAGTTAAAGATACCAATGTTTGCATGATAGGTCCTTTAAGTGTGATGAGTCAAGCCTAATTATGTTATTATTATTCTTTTTATTTCAAAGGTTTTATGTTTTGTTTTGCTTGAGGACTAGCAAAATCTAAGTTGGGGGGTGTGATTGTGCATCAAAAGTATCATTAAGTCTCTTATTTTACATATGTATTTATTATTTTTATTTGGGTTTTTTATAATAATTGATGTGCTTTTTAGTAATGAAGTTTCTTTTAATGTCTCGATAGGTTTTTGGAGCTTAAATGAATTATTTCAGAAAATTCAACGTCGGAATTCGGAACAAAGAATTGAAGAGAAATTTAGTTGAAGATTGAAGCAAATCTTGGTTCAAATAAGTGCTCCAAATTTGCCCCAAAAATCAATTCTAGTCCAATTCTAGAAAAGAATATCATATGATCTATTTCAAGCCCAAACATGCCTTATGTTGTAAGCAAACTTCAACCATCAAACACTCAAGGTTTCAATGTCAATCTTAGCCCAAATAATAGGTACATTTGTATCCTTATTTGATGCTTAAATTCAGCCCCAAATCAGCCCCAAATCAGCCCCAAATCACCCTCCAAATCAGCCCAAACACAATCCATGATCCTACATGTTCACACAATAAATAACATTTGATTTATTTGGGTAATTCATTGATCCAAGAGGGCAAGCACATGGATGGAAAGCTGGAGGGGACATTGTGACATTATTTTGGGTCAAAAGAAGAAAGAGACAGCTCATAAAGGAGGAAGAAAAACGTGCACCAAAGTGTTCTCCAAGCTGGCCTGGGTTGATTTTCCAGAACACCTTTCGGTGTTTTGTCCATAACTTTTGACTCAGATGTCCAAATGAGCTGTTCTTTAATGATCTGGAAAGCTAACATAATGGCCTATAAATATGTCTCTAATAGCCATCTCCAGAAGAGGCTTCTAAAAGGGTCGAATTGCTGTCCAAAGTTAGAGTCAGATTTGTGTCCGAATTTTTACTGAAATTGTGTTGTGTTCTTCTTTATAGATTTCGGTTCTTTAGCTTGTAAAACTCATTATTTCAGTTTGATTCAAGTCATTTTATGTTTATTAAAGTGTTATTATATATAATCATGGTTGGCTAATCTTCTTCTTGGATCCAAATCAAGGATGATGGTGGTTGAGGTGAGTTCTTTAAGATATGAATGAATCTTAATGTCTATCTTTTCATTTTCTTCATGAATGTTTATTATTGCAAAGAAATTTTAGAAATCATTTAGGTAATGTTATAATCTTGAATTTTTATGCACAAACCTTAGTTTTGGTATAGAGATTGCTTGGTTCAATGTCTTACTTAATATGAAAATACTTGTTCATTCTTAAGCAATAATCAATCTTCGTCTTTTTAAACTTCATTGTAATATCTTCCGATCTAATATCACCATCGTTGATATTAGGTTGAGTTATCTTATATATGTTGAAGGAATCACCAATACATCACCATTAAAATTGATTTGGACCAAGACTTACTTTTTCTTGTCATTTAAAATCTATTTACACTTTTTCATCTTTGAAAACAAATCCATCAATCATTTTCAACCAAGTTATTGTTAATTTAATTTCTCTTGAGTTTTGTTTTGTTACCTAGCTTAATTTCCAGATCTAGCTCTCTGTGGATATGACCTCGATCTTACCGAGTTAATTGCTACATCGCACACTCGTGCACTTGCGAGTTAAAACAAGCCGAACATAAAAAGCGGTCAAGCAATTTTGGCGCCGTTGCCGGGGAGCTAGCAAGCAAAGGTAACAAATTTCTATTTGATTATTGGAAAACAAAAAAAAAATACATAAAAATAAAAAATCAAATGGCTGGTTTTACCGCCTAAAAAAAATAAAATTTGACCTCAACTTTTCGGATATTGGACTGTGGACTGGACTATTAATTGTTGGATTTTTGTTGGTTCAACCATTTTTCTTTTATTGTCTATTCTAATTAGTTTATAATATTGATTGTTTATATTATAAGGCTGGTTGTACCGCCTCTTGTTTATTTTATTTTATTTTGTTGTTTATTGTTGTTATTTTTCTTATATTTATTGTCTGAAGTGCTTGCTCGGTACTACCGCCTTTTGTTTATTTTATTTTATTTTGTTGTTTATTGTTGTTATTTTTCTTATATTTATTGTTTGAAGTGCTTGGCCGGTATTACCGCCTTTTATTTTATTTTATTTTATTTTGTTGTTTATTGTTGTTATTTTTCTTATATTTATTGTCTGAAGTGCTTGGCTGGTACTACCGCCTTTTGTTCATTTTATTTTATTTTGTTGTTTATTGTTGTTATTTTTCTTATATTTATTGTCTGAAGTGCTTGCTCGGTACTACCGCCTTTTGTTTATTTTATTTTATTTTGTTGTTTATTGTTGTTATTTTTCTTATATTTATTGTTTGAAGTGCTTGGCCGGTATTACCGCCTTTTATTCATGCTTGTTATAATTATCTTTTAATGTTTATTGTTGTTACTATTGCTTATTAGTTAGAGAGTGAATTTCTTAATTTGTTGTATTTTTATTTTTGAGCTATTACTTTATCTTTTACGTTTCATTTACTTTTATTTGCAATCTTTTTTTTTCTTTTTCTTTTTCTTTTCCTTTCCTTTCGTATTCATATAATTGTTATATTATTGTTTTTTTTATCATGGCTAATGTTGAAGATGTAGAGGGTGAAGGGAGTGTTCAAGGTAATGGACCTCCACAATTCAATGATCAACCTAATTTTCGAACTCTTAGAGAGTATCTTCACCCGGCTAGACAAAGTACACCTTCGTGTATTATCTTACCTCTTAACCAACAAGCTTTCAATTTGAAACCGGGCATGATTCAACTTCTTCCCACATTTCACGGTATGGATTCTGAAAATCCATACATACACATTAAGGACTTTGAAGAGGTATGTAATACTTTTATTGATAGAACATGCACCGAGGAAACTATTCGTCTTAAATTGTTCCCATTCTCTCTAAAGGATAAAGCCAAGCTTTGGCTAAACTCCTTGCGTCCTAGGTCTATAGGTACATGGAGAGAAATGCAAGCTGAATTTTTGAAAAAATACTTCCCCACTCATAGGACGGCAGCCTTACAACGTCAAATGATGAATTTTTCTTGTAGTCCAAATGAGTCATTTCACCAAGCTTGGGAAAGGTTCAAAGACTTGTTAAATGCATGCCCCCACCATGGTTTTGAGATGTGGAGGTTAGTGAGTTTCTTCTACGACTCTCTTACCGCAGATTTTAAAAAGCTAGTGTCAACCATGTGTAATGGTGAGTTTTATGACAAACAACCAAGTGAAGCCTTTGATTTCTTTGATCAATTGGCTGAAAACACAAAGCAATGAGAGACTTCTCTCCCACTTCATGTTGAGTCTAGAAACACCATTTCTCATTCAAGTGGGAAGTTCCAATTGAAAGAGACTGATGACCTCAATGCTAGATTAGCCTCATTGGCTAGGAAAGTAGAGTCTCTTGAGATTAAAAAAGTGCATGTCATGAGTGAACAACAAGAGGAAAGTTGTGTTGTTTGTGAGAGCAAAGGGCATAGGACAACTGAGTGTCCTACCATTCCAGCCTTCAAGGAAGTGCTATATGGCCAAACTTCTGATTCAAGTAATGCTAGAAAGCCATTTTCAAACCAAGTAGGCAATCCCTACTCTGAGACCTACAATCCTGGATGGAGGAACCACCCAAATTTTGGATGGAGAAATGAGGGCCCTTCAGTACCTCAAACATTTCAACCTCCACCCCAACCATTTCATGCTCCCACACATAACACATACCAACCACCTCATAAGAGATCCCTAGAGGATACTCTTCAACAATTCATACAAACACAAGGAGGAATCAACAACCAAGCTTACAAATTTCAAGACCAGACCAATAGGACCTTAGATGACATTCGAAGTCAACTAACCAAGTTGACTCAATCACTAAGCATTCAAGAGAAGGGAAAGATCCCAGCTCAACCAATGCCAAATCCTAGAGGTCAGGTACACATGAGTGAATCCTCATCTAGTGAACCTTCAAACCATGAACAAGTCCAAGCCATCACTACCCTAAGAAGTGGAAAGATTGTTGACAAAGCTATAGGTTTTGGGATTCCTAGAAGTATTGTGGAGGAGGAATCTAGGGAAAGTGAAGAGGAAATCAAAACACAAGTGACAAATGAGAGCTTGAGTGACAAAGAAGGTGAGATAAATGAGAAAGAGATGAGTGAGAAAGGAGATGATTCAAGCAAAATTGGAGTCAAAGTGAGTGATTTAGAATTTGTTCCTAGAGCACCATTTCCACAAAGGTTAGGGAAACCTAAACATGATCTTATGAACTCAGAAATCTATGAATTGTTCAAACAAGTGAAAGTCAACATTCCACTCCTTGATGCAATTAAACAAGTCCCATCTTATGCAAAGTTCCTCAAGGACTTATGCACAGTCAAAAGGAGATTGAATGTGAAAGAAAGAGCCTTTCTAACTGAACATGCTAGTGCCATCATCCAGTTTAAGACCCCTCCCAAATACAAAGATCCTGGTTGTCCTACCATTTCATGCATTATTGGAAATCATAAGATAGACCAAGCTTTGTTGGATTTAGGAGCAAGTGTGAATTTGATACCCTACACTGTTTACGAACAATTAGGTTTAGGAGAAATCAAGCCTACTCGAATCACCCTTCAATTAGCTGATAGGTCAATCAAGATTCCCAGGGGTATTGTTGAGGATGTGTTGGTCCAAGTAGATAAATTCTACTTTCCTGTTGATTTTGTAGTGTTAGACACCGCACCAATTCAAGGTTCTAATGCTCCCATCCCAGTCATCTTAGGTAGACCTTTCCTAGCTACATCCAATGCTTTAATCAACTGTAGGAATGGGGTGATGAAATTGTCTTTTGGGAACATGACTGTGGAGATGAACATATTCAATGTCTCTAAACAAATTGGTGAACATGAGGACATTAGAGAGGTAGATTTGATCCAAACAGTTTGTCAAGAACACTTTGAGAGAGAGTGGATCAAGGATCCATTGGAGAGAACTTTAATTCATGATGAAAGATTTTATTCTTTGGAATGTGTTGATGAGGAAGTAAGAGAACTCGAGACTTATCTAGATCCAATGCCTCTTATGTCAATAGGTCAATGGACCCCATCGTTTGAGCCTTTGATTTCACCCCAAGTGAAAGCTGAGGCATCTCTTGTCCAACCTTATAAACCAGAAAGGAAGCCTTTACCGAGTGATCTTAAGTATGCATTTCTAGGGGAAGATGAATCATATCCTATTGTGATTTCATCAAAACTTAGCATAGAGCAGGAACAAGAACTTTTGAGAGTGGTGAGAAAACACAAAAAAGCAATTGGGTGGACTATTACTGACTTGAAAGGAATTAGCCCTCTTTTATGTACACATAGAATCTATCTTGAAGAAGAGGCTAAAACTGTGAGGCAAATGCAAAGACGATTGAACCCAAACATGAAGGAAGTAGTAAGATGTGAAGTGCTTAAGCTACTTGATGCGGGTATCATTTACCCCATTGCAAACTCAAAATGGGTTAGTCCAACCCAAGTTGTCCCAAAAAAATCTGGAGTCACGGTAGTGAAAAATGAAAATAATGAGCTAGTACCAACTAGAATCCAAACTGGATGGCGTATGTGCATTGATTATCGTAAGTTGAACATGGTGACTAGGAAGGACCATTTTCCACTTCCATTTTTAGACCAAGTGCTTGAAAGAGTAGCCGGAAGAGCTTTCTATTGTTTTCTTGATGGATACTCAGGTTACAACCAAATTGAGGTTTCTTTAGAAGACCAAGAAAAAACCACTTTCACTTGTCCTTTTGGTACCTATGCTTATAGAAGAATGCCTTTTGGCTTGTGTAATGCACCAGCCACTTTTCAAAGGTGTATGATGAGTATCTTTAGTGACATGGTGGAAAATTTTTTGGAAGTTTTCATGGATGATTTTTCAGTTTACGGGGATTCTTATGAGTTGTGTCTAATGCATTTAGAAAAAGTTCTTGAAAGGTGTGAAGAGAGCAATCTTGTACTCAATTGGGAGAAGTGTCATTTTATGGTGACACATGGCATTGTCTTAGGTCACATTGTCTCTTCAAAAGGGATAGAGGTAGATAAGTCAAAGGTTGAAGTCATTCAAAAATTACCTACCCCTAGGACTGTGAAAGATGTGAGATCCTTTTTAGGACACGCTGGTTTCTACCGAAGATTCATTCATTCTTTTAGTACCATTGCCAAACCATTGTGTAACTTGTTGTCACAAGATGTTCAATTTGATTGGACATCAAAATGTCAAGAAGCTTTTGAAAAGCTTAAAGGGTTGTTGACCACTTCACCAATCATGCAAGCTCCTGATTGGTCTTTACCATTTGAACTGATGTGTGATGCTAGTGATTTTGCGGTAGGGGCTGTTTTAGGACAAAGAAAAGATAAGAAGCCTCATGTCATTTATTATGCTAGCAAGACTTTGAATGATGCTCAATTGAATTACACTACAACTGAAAAAGAACTTTTAGCTGTAGTATTTGCATTGGACAAGTTTAGGTCTTATTTGGTTGGATCTCTTGTTATTGTTTTCACTGATCATGCAGCATTGAAATACTTGCTCACAAAACAAGACGCCAAGCCACGTTTGATTCGATGGATCCTCCTACTCCAAGAGTTTAACCTTGAAATTCGAGATAAAAAGGGAGTAGAGAATGTAGTGGCTGATCATTTGTCCCGTCTTTCAAGCTATGAGACCACAATTGATAAATCTCCAATAAATGAATTCTTTGCTGATGAAAATTTATTTTGTGCAGGTACTGTTTCCTACATTGGCTCTCCATGGTATGCTGACATAGCAAATTACCTAGCCACAAGTCAGATTCCTTCTCATTGGTCTAAACTTGACAAACAAAAATTCTTGCGCAACGTGCGTACCTTTTTTTGGGATGACCCCTACCTATTTAAATACTGCCCTGACCAAATTGTTAGGCGGTGCATCCCTGATCATGAAATTCCAAGTGTCATTAATTTTTGTCATGCATTAGCCTGTGGTGGGCATTTCTCTTCCAAGAAAACCACTGCCAAGATCTTGCAGTGTGGTTTTTATTGGCCCACCATGTTCAAAGATGTCCATGCCTTCTGTGTTGCATGTGACCGATGCCAACGACTAGGTAACCTTACTAGGCGTAACATGATGCCCCTAAACCCCATTCTTGTTTTGGAAATATTTGATTGTTGGGGGATTGATTTCATGGGACCTTTTCCAAGTTCATTTGGTTACCAATTCATCCTTGTAGCTGTTGATTATGTGTCTAAATGGGTGGAGGCCATTGCATCTCGAACTAATGACCATCGAGTTGTGGTCAAATTCTTGAAAGAAAACATTTTCTCTCGTTTTGGCATGCCCCGGGCTATGATTAGTGATGGGGGTAAGCATTTTTGTAACAAGCCTGTTGGGATTTTGATGAGAAAATATGGTGTAATTCACAAGGTCAGTACCCCCTATCATCCACAAACTAGTGCCCAAGCTGAGTTGGCAAATAGGGAGATCAAGAACATTCTAGAGAAAACAGTCAATCCAAACCGTAAAGATTGGTCCCTACGACTAGTTGATGCTTTGTGGGCATATCGCACTGCTTACAAGACCTCTTTAGGAATGTCTCCTTATAGGCTAGTTTATGGAAAGCCTTGTCATCTCCCTGTTGAGATTGAACACCGTGCATATTGGGCCATCCGGCAATTCAATGACAATGAAAATGAGGTTGGCAAAAATAGAAAGCTTCAATTGGATGAATTAGAGGAGCTGAGAAATGATGCATTTGAAAATGCAAAAATTTCAAAACATAAGATGAAAGCCTTGCATGATAAACATATTCTTAGAAAATCCTTTCATGTTGGTCAAAAGGTTCTCTTGTATAATTCACGATTACATCTTTTTCCTGGGAAGTTGAGGACAAAATGGATTGGTCCATTTGTGATTAAATCCATATCTGAGCATGGTGCATTTGAGGTAGAAAATCCTAAGAATGAAAATGTTTTCAAAGTAAATGGTCATCGATTGAAACCTTATCTTGAAAACTTTGTGGCTGAAGTTGAGACATTGGATCTTGAAGATCCAATACCATTGTAGTATCAGAAGTAATGAGTTTTTATTTTTATTTTTTTCATTTTTATTTTTATTTTTTTTCTCTTTCTTCCATCTCTTATATTTTCTTGTTCATGCATTAGGGACAATGCATTATTTTAAGTTGGGGGGTGTGAGGTTCTTTATTTTCAAAAAAAAAAAAAAAAAAAAAAAAACATCAATGTTTTCTTTTAGTTGTGATATGCAGGTAAAAAAAAAAATCAAGCAAGAAGTCAGCTCATGTCCAATTCAATCAGACGTTCATCCTTGAGAACAAAAGGGGAGTAACAGTTTTCTAATCTTTATACTTTTCTTCTCTTTCTTTTTTATATTGAGGATAATGAAAAACTTAATTTTAGATATTTGATTATGTTGAATGCTTGAGATAACCATGCTTGTTAAAAAAAAAAAACTTGCATTCGTATGTGAATGAGACTTGTTTAAGATCAACATTACATTTTTGGATTCATTATTGTGTTGAACATTGCATGCTTTAATTTGGGATAGATAATATCTTATAAAGCAAGATATAGCATACTTTTTTCTTAAGATTATTGAAGTACATCTTTCCTTGTAAAAGTTGTGTGAGTTGTGTGATTATGCATGAAAGATGAGTGTGATGCTTTACTTGTGATCATCCCTTTTCATCTAGTCCTAAACAAGGTTTAAGTAAATAGAGTAATCATTATTACACAAATGTGTACAAAGTTCTATCTACTCCAATGTTTTGAGTTGCTCAGTAACTAGGGGTATTCATCACAAATGTTTATCTTTACGTCAAACGGCAGCTTGAAATATGAGTATGCAAAGCACTTTAAGTTTGTGACTTTGTGAGTAACCGGGTGCATTCATCACAAATGTTTGTATTCGCGTCAAAAGGGAAGTGACCACTTAAAGAAAAAAAGAATGAATAATATCATAAAAAAAGAAAAAGAAAAAGAAAAGAAAAAAAATATAGATACTTCTCTAGTTTGCTACCTTGTTTGTAGTAGTGAGAAGGGAAGATTACAAGTTGAGTTTTCGCGTGAATTAATTATGTTGGTTGCATGATAAATACGATTGAATTTGGAATTTTGTATGGATGTTTGATTTAGAGAATGTGAGTATGCTTATTTTTCTTTATTTGCTATTGTGTACACTAAGTTAAAGATACCAATGTTTGCATGATAGGTCCTTTAAGTGTGATGAGTCAAGCCTAATTATGTTATTATTATTCTTTTTATTTCAAAGGTTTTATGTTTTGTTTTGCTTGAGGACTAGCAAAATCTAAGTTGGGGGGTGTGATTGTGCATCAAAAGTATCATTAAGTCTCTTATTTTACATATGTATTTATTATTTTTATTTGGGTTTTTTATAATAATTGATGTGCTTTTTAGTAATGAAGTTTCTTTTAATGTCTCGATAGGTTTTTGGAGCTTAAATGAATTATTTCAGAAAATTCAACGTCGGAATTCGGAACAAAGAATTGAAGAGAAATTTAGTTGAAGATTGAAGCAAATCTTGGTTCAAATAAGTGCTCCAAATTTGCCCCAAAAATCAATTCTAGTCCAATTCTAGAAAAGAATATCATATGATCTATTTCAAGCCCAAACATGCCTTATGTTGTAAGCAAACTTCAACCATCAAACACTCAAGGTTTCAATGTCAATCTTAGCCCAAATAATAGGTACATTTGTATCCTTATTTGATGCTTAAATTCAGCCCCAAATCAGCCCCAAATCAGCCCCAAATCACCCTCCAAATCAGCCCAAACACAATCCATGATCCTACATGTTCACACAATAAATAACATTTGATTTATTTGGGTAATTCATTGATCCAAGAGGGCAAGCACATGGATGGAAAGCTGGAGGGGACATTGTGACATTATTTTGGGTCAAAAGAAGAAAGAGACAGCTCATAAAGGAGGAAGAAAAACGTGCACCAAAGTGTTCTCCAAGCTGGCCTGGGTTGATTTTCCAGAACACCTTTCGGTGTTTTGTCCATAACTTTTGACTCAGATGTCCAAATGAGCTGTTCTTTAATGATCTGGAAAGCTAACATAATGGCCTATAAATATGTCTCTAATAGCCATCTCCAGAAGAGGCTTCTAAAAGGGTCGAATTGCTGTCCAAAGTTAGAGTCAGATTTGTGTCCGAATTTTTACTGAAATTGTGTTGTGTTCTTCTTTATAGATTTCGGTTCTTTAGCTTGTAAAACTCATTATTTCAGTTTGATTCAAGTCATTTTATGTTTATTAAAGTGTTATTATATATAATCATGGTTGGCTAATCTTCTTCTTGGATCCAAATCAAGGATGATGGTGGTTGAGGTGAGTTCTTTAAGATATGAATGAATCTTAATGTCTATCTTTTCATTTTCTTCATGAATGTTTATTATTGCAAAGAAATTTTAGAAATCATTTAGGTAATGTTATAATCTTGAATTTTTATGCACAAACCTTAGTTTTGGTATAGAGATTGCTTGGTTCAATGTCTTACTTAATATGAAAATACTTGTTCATTCTTAAGCAATAATCAATCTTCGTCTTTTTAAACTTCATTGTAATATCTTCCGATCTAATATCACCATCGTTGATATTAGGTTGAGTTATCTTATATATGTTGAAGGAATCACCAATACATCACCATTAAAATTGATTTGGACCAAGACTTACTTTTTCTTGTCATTTAAAATCTATTTACACTTTTTCATCTTTGAAAACAAATCCATCAATCATTTTCAACCAAGTTATTGTTAATTTAATTTCTCTTGAGTTTTGTTTTGTTACCTAGCTTAATTTCCAGATCTAGCTCTCTGTGGATATGACCTCGATCTTACCGAGTTAATTGCTACATCGCACACTCGTGCACTTGCGAGTTAAAACAAGCCGAACATAAAAAGCGGTCAAGCAATCCACATCATCATGTTCTTCGGTTTCTAGGCTACCAAAAACCTCCCTTATGGCCTATGAACTCATCCTTGAAACCACCATTACCAAAATCATCAACATTGATGAGGATCAGCCTAACACTAAGTTTAATCATGTCAAAATATATGGAGCAAGATGGACTTAGAGGAGCTTAGGATGCCAAGGAAGCATGAAGAACAACCTTTAATTCATTTAATACAAGTCCAATAAAGGTCAATTTGCATGGATTAAAGGGTTGCCAGATCTGATTTCATAAGCTAGGAAGGAAACCAAATTAACCTGTATAAAGGAGGGAGATTTTCTTCATTAATTGTCCATACAAAATAAGAAAACCAAGCACAACAAGGCCAGAAGACTTCAGAATGAATTCCACATTTAGATCAGATTTCCTAGTTTATTTGGGACTTCGTAGGGTTGACAAATCTTGAACGAACTGTATCTGACTAATAAAAAATTAACTAGTTTCATGGTGTCATTCTACTTCATTACAATAGTGTTGGTGCCTTGAGACAGGTTTTCATTGTGTCACACTCCTATCACACCTATTTCTGCTTTCCGAGATTAGATCTTAATCTTGATTTTGGGTTGTGTGACCATGTGATCACGAGGTATTTGTACTAGCTTCATTACCACTTTTCTCCACCTTTTCAAGTTTGTCACACACGTTCTCCGTCACAAAATTCACCCTCTCCATCATCTTCATCAAGGCTTGAATTTGGAACTTTACATCACCCTCAAGAGGGGGTGGTGTGTTAATCTGATTTGACATTATTATACTTGTAAAAAGTGGTTAGTGGTATAAAAACAACTTTCCTCATGCCGCGCATGTTTCACTCAAAATTAGGTTTTTCACTCTAATAAACTCACTACGCAAATCACTTTCTTTTGGTTCTTTCAAAACTGAAAATCCAACCAATAAAAGTCAGAGGCTTTTACAATGCATTCAATTTATGAATAAATAAATATATTGAAAACAAGCAAAACAAAACTAAGATTATGATTTTGCTAGTAATGCAAATTCGTACGCATTGTGAACAAAATGAAGATGCGAAATAAAACAGAAATGAAAATTAATGAAGACACTTATTTGACACCTAAATAACCTCAAATATAACTTAAACAAACTGATTTTCTCAGAACAAACAAAAGATGTTATGTTTTAGAACTTGATGTAATTCTGGCCTGTTACGTAATTTTAAAGCACCATAATTCAAACTAAGACCTAACAATATCAAAATGCTCTCAAATTAAATATGTAGTATCCTGATTCCCAAAACACTACAGAGCTCAGTTTATAGGTCATTAACTTATGTCTAGATATAAAAACCCATGTATGATTAGTTTGTAGTAGATTTAAACCCTAAATTGAAACCTTAAGAAAATAATATTGAAATAAGCCCAAAATTAATATATAGTGCGATCTCACCCCAAGTAATAAACATATGAAATTTAAATTAATTCTGAGGTGGTTTGCTTAAGGTTCTCTAAGAGTTGTTTTTTAACGGCAGAATTGCAACAAGCTTTGAATAACTTTTTTTTTTTACTTTTATGCTACTGATATGTTAGAGACAATAACAAAATAAAATACTGATTTTTTTTCATTTTTTTACTATCCTGCAGACACAAAGAAGAAGAAGATTGATGCAAATATCGAAAACTTAATGAAACACTAGTAAAACAAAAATTTCGAAAGATATGATATGTTCTCGGAACCAGGTTCTGATACCAACTGATGTGAATCTCGTCAAAACATGGTCACACATCCCACAATTAAGATTGAGATTTGATCCTTACTTTATGTTTTCATGCATCATGATATTCATTATCCTTACTTTATGTTCAAAGAAACTCTTATTTTGTTGCGAACCTTGTGATCAAGTGGTCACGCAACTCACACGTAAAGACACCAATTCCCAGAAAGCCAAGTAAATCAAGTTTGATAGGAGTGTGACACAAAGATAATTTACACCTAGGCACTAACACTATTGAAAACAGAGACCCCCACCCAACGAATATTGATTCACGAACGAGAAGTATAAGGATGATGCCACGAAGACAGTTGTTATTTGATAAGTTTTCAGTCCTTTAGAGAACTAAGAAAGGGAGATTATCCCACCAACACACAACAAGTGCGGCAAAGAAGTTTATTGATTTGAAATTGCGTAACCTTACATGTTTGGTTATGCCTTTACTTATACTGACTCAAGACTTAAAGAAACCCTAATGGACCTCCCTTAGGTGGACTTATATGAAACCTACTTACAGTTGACCCAAATAAGTAATAATAACCCAAAAACTAAGAAGAAAATAATAAAAATCCGAAATTACCATTATAAATATGCTAGAATCAGATTTGTCACCCTTAAGAAGTCCTAAATAATCTAGGAAAAATCTGATTTGGAAAATTTGTGTTGCTACCCCCTTTGATGTCCTTGATTAACTTGGATTTCCTTATTTAACTTTGACAAATAAGAAAACAAATTTTCTCCTTTGTTGTTGATTTAATTACTTTCTTTTCTAAGTTAGGAAAAACATTACATAGTCCTCCTCTCTTTAGGAATAAGATATGACCAACTTTCTTACTTAATTAGGAGAATAAATTGCCAACTTTTTATCCTTGTAGCATTTGGAAAAAACACAAGCCTAACAAGGCTATTATTGGGCCAAACACATCAACCCCTTGTTCCACACAAATTGGGTTTTTCTTGGACCTGAACTAGATGAATTAAAGGTTGTCCTTCATGCTTCTTAAATGTCCCAAGCCCCTGTAGGTCCATTTTACTCTATATGTTCTGAACAAGCCCATTCAATGCTTTTTTAAGCTTCTTGCTCTAGCACTCTTGATTGGCCCAATTGGCACCTCCAATGGGTTGTTGGCATGATTACGCTTGGTGTTGAGCTGATCCACATCATCCCCTCTCTCTTCAAAAGGATTTCGTTCTCGAATCATTACCTACATCAAACAGAGTAAGATCATAAACATTAAAGTTAGCACTAACACCATACTCACCTGGCACATCAACTTTATAAGCCTTGTCATTGATCCTCTCAAGGATCTGAAATGGCCCATCTCCTCGTGGTTGTAGCTTTGATTTCCTATAGGCTGGAAATCTCTCCTTGCGCATATGCACCCAAACCCAATCGCCGGGCTGAAAGACAACATATTTGCGCCCCTTATTGGCTTTAGTCGCATACACACGATTCCTCTTTTCAATGTGTTGCCACACACTCTCATAGAGTGTCTTCACCACTTGTGCTTTACAATTACCATCCAAACTAACCCTTTCATTAATAGGCAAAGGAATCAAATTCATTGGAGTTAAAAGGTTAAATCCATACACAATTTCAAATGGTGAAAATTCAGTAGTAGAGTGCACACTACGATTATATGCAAACTCTATAAATGGCAAACAAACTTCCCAATTCTTTAAGTTCTTTTGAATGACAGCATGCAGAAGTTGTGTTAAGGTCATATTAACTACTTCAGTTTGTCCATCTGTTTGGGGGTGACAAGTAGTTGAAAACAACAGTTTAGTACCTAATTTTCCCCATAACACCTTCCAAAAATAGCTAAGAAACTTAAGATCTCTATCAGAAACAATGCTCTTAAGGACCCCGTGAAGGTGTATTATCTCCTTAAAGAAAAAATCAGCAATGTTAGTGGTGTCATCGGTTTTATGACGTGGAAGAAAGTGTACCATCTTTGAAAACCTATTAACAACTACAAAAATTAAATCCCAACCCCATTTTGACCTAGGTAAACCTAAGAAGAAATCCATCGTAATGTCTACCCATAGTTTCTTAAGTACAGGCAAAGGGATATACAAGTCATGTGGTTGAGTCCTAGTGTAAATCCCAAGAAAAACCAAGGCTGGATTAAATTAAAGAAGATAAACTAAACTAAAAAGAAGTGGGGGCAAGAACCAATACACTTAAAGAAAATGGGGCCTAAATGCAAATAAGAATAATTATAGAGCATAAATACTCCTATTCTCACCAAAAACAGATCTGCAGCTACGTAAAGAAAGAAAAGAGGGAGTTTTTATATCTATTTTTAGAAATCAAAAGAGAAACACCAAAATTTCAAGAACCCATCCCAGATTGAGGGTTATAGGTAAAATAAACCTTGGTGGGAAAGGGATTAACAAGAAAAAAATTGAACAAGAAGAGAAGAGGGGAGGGTCGGCTGTCATTAGAAAGAAAAGGTGGGATCGAAGCCTTGATTCACACCAGGTACAGTGTATCATGTATGGCAAGAACGGAATGCAAGGATCTTTGCTGGAATGTCTAGAACTTCGAATTTGGTCTTTAATCAAATTGAATGTATCATTTGTGATAAGCTTGATTTGATGAGGAATGTCGTACCAACAAATGAAAACAAAAGGATCCAACGAGCTTGGAGGTGAATACCATAGATTCTTAATTTGTTAGTTAGCTGGTTGTATTGGTTTCCCTAACGAATCTAGTGAGGTTTCAGTTTTATGGTCGGTGGCTAGCCTGTAGCCATTTGTTGTTTTATGTTTCTGTTATCATTGTAAATCTGGGGTATGCCCCTTATAATGTTTGTATCTTCTTCTTTTAATAAATACGTCAACTTACCAAAAAAAAAAAGATTCGCACCAGGTAAGATATTCTAAACCTGGTCTTATGAGTCATTTCAAGTCGATTATAAATTGATGCCTGGATGTTAATTTATATATTGAGTTCTTAGACTTGAATTGAGGAAAAAGCATGAGTTGTTAAAGTAAAGAACTTCATGTGTTGTGTGTAAATGGAAAGGTTGATGAATCTAGACAGTTTCATCTCTTGACCTTCAAAGAGATTTTGGGTAGGAGAATGAAGGAATTAGGATCAAGTTCCTTCATAGAAATTGTAGTTTTGGATGTTTACTAAGTAATGAAATTGGTCTTGCTCAATTTGGATTCATAGAACTCCAGTCATGGGTCACCAACCGAGACTGGGTCATGCCAGACCCTATAAGGTAGTAGGTCTGGTTCATTGATGAGCAATTTTGACTGTCTTATAGGCATAGCTGGGTTCTTCCTAAAACAAAAAACTTGTAGCCTCATGTCTTACCTTTCCAACGCCACTAATTTTGCTTGAATTGGAGTTCTATAACTCTAGATATAGTTAAAAATCTAAGGAGAGGTCAGACAGTAACAATTCAAAAACAAGACAGTAACAGTTCGATGTCTAGAAAGTAACAGTTGGACAGTAACAGTTCAATATCTAGATAGTAACGGTTCAAAAACAAGACAGTAATAGTTCAATGTCTAGGCAGTAACAGTTCAATGTCTAGACAGTAACGGTTCAAAAACAAGACAGTAACAGTTCAAAAATGGACGGTAACAGTCCAAGTGTTTATTGATGAGTGATGTTGACTATCTTAGAGGCAGAACTGGGTTCTTCCCAAAACATAGAACTTGTAGCCTCATGTCTTACCTTTCCAACGCCACAAATTTCGATTGAATCGGAGTTCTATAACTCCAAATATAGTTAAAAATCTGAGGAGAGGTCAGACAGTAACAATTCAAAAATGGACAGTAACAGTTGGACAGTAACGGTCCAAGTGTTTGTTGATGAGCGATTTTGACTATCTTAGAGGCAGAAATGGGTTCTTACCAAAACATATAACTTGTGAGTCTTACCTTTCCAACGCCATAAAATTTGCTTGAATCAGAGTTTATAACTCCAGATATAGTTAAAAATATGAGGAGAGGTCAGACAGTAATAGTTCAAAAATGGACAGTAACAGTTGGACAGTAACGGTCCAAGTGTTTGTTGATGAGCAATTTTGACTATCTTAGAGGCAGAAATGGGTTCTTCCCAAAACATAGAACTTGTAGCCTCATGTCTTCCCTTTCCAGCGCCATAAATTTCGCATGAATCGGAGTTCTATAACTCCAGATATAGTTAAAAATCTGAGGAGAGGTCAGACAGTAACAGTTCAAAAATGAGGCAGTGACAGTTGGACAGTGATAGTCCAAATATAAAGAAAGGAATGATAACTAGGATTGGACAAAGAACGACAGTAATAATGAGTGAAATGAGAAAAACATAAAGTACTAAGAAATGACTGAAAGAAAGACTTGGTGGTTGTTGATGTGGTTATTATAAAACATATCCTTGAGTGAGGAAAATTTATGAGATAAACCTGTGATTTGCAGGAGGGACCACATACGTGGTGCAACAGCAGCAGCAAGGGAGCACGAGTAGAGCTTATATTGCAGGTAGGTGATTCACACCTATGCTTTTTAATTAAATTCCATGATTTAATATATTATTGATGTGAAATGTGAATTACTAAATGTATGTGTCTTCAAGGTGAAAAGTTGTTATGTGAATTGCCAAGTGATGAAATTATCACTGATAAAGGAAATATGAGAAGTGTGATTTGAGGCATAAACTAGCATACATTTAGTGTATGTTAGGATCCCGGGTGAGGGGATCACCATGTATTGGCTAGCATACATTTAGTGTATGTTAGGATCCCGGGTAAGGGGATCGCCACGAATGGACTAGCATACATTCAATGTATGTTAGAATCCCGGGTAAGGGGATCTCCACGTATTGGCTACCATACATTCAGTGTATGTTAGGATCCCGGGTAAGAGGATCACCATGTATTGGCCAGCATACATTTAGTGTATGTTAGGATCCCGAGTAAAGGGATCGCCTTACATCGACTCCTATGAGGTGGTGATGATGATACCAATGAAATTGGTATCGGTAATGTGATAAAAAAAAAGTAATCACGTTGATCTTATAAGGTCTGGAATGAAGGTTGATAGTGGCTAAGGGAATAGTTATTAATAGTTTGAATAAGGAAGAGATTTTAAATTAAAAAAAAAAACTAGAAGGGAGAAATAAATGAAATATGAACGCATGTTACCCTGTTGAAATTATTAGATATTCATATTATTATATTTATTGTGATATTCACCTTGCAATAATATATATTTTGTTTCAGGATCATCGCATGCACGACAGGAGTAGATCCTAGCTTATGTTCCCTTCTTGAAATCTAGGTTCTAGGGAGTATACCCTTGTATTTTGTAAACATGAAAATGTTTGTATAACTTAATTTGTATAATAAATGTTTAAACTTGATTGGATGAATTTAACGTTGTAGTTCACATAACTATATTTCATGTCTATGTATTTATATTTATTTGATTATCCATCCATAATGATATTTTGTTATATAATGCATATCATAAATATTATGGGTGATAGGTGTGAGTATAATCGTGGAATTGAAACCCAGGATGATTGGGTCGGGAATTAAGTCATGAGATGTGAACTGTTAGAAGTGTAAACAGGTTACATGTCAATAACTTGGGACCTTCCGGTATAAGGAGGACCCCGTCAAAATTCCAGTAGATGTTAATACGAAGACCATGAATATATATACAAAAAAAAATTAACTACTCTGTTTTTCTATTGACATGAGATTGTTGTTTATCCCAGAAATGGGGGATGTTACACCTAGACTTTGCTTTCCTACAAGTTATGATTTATCACATATGTGTCGCACATCTTTTTTCATTTTAGGCCAACAAAAATGCTCATGCAACACCTCCAAAGTCTTAACAACACCAAAATGCCCCATCAACCCGCCTCCATGTGCTTCAGGTACAAGCAATTTATGCATAGAACTTAATGTCCAACACACAAACGACTCTCTTTAAACAAATATCCTTCAAGTTTATAGAACTTTCCAAAAGCCGAAGTTTCGCAAGCATTGTAAACATTAGTGAAATCACTGTCATCCTTGTACAATTCTTTTATGTGTTCAAATCCTAGAAATCTAGCATCCAAAGTAGATAAAAGAGCATACCTGCGCGAAAGTGCATCATCCACAATGTTTTCTTTTCCTTACTTATACTTGATCACATACAAAAAGGTTTCGATAAATTCCACCCATTTAGCATGTCTCCTACTCAACTTACCTTGTCTTTTCAAGTGCTTCAATGTTTCATGATCAGAATGTATCACAATCTCCTTAGGCCACAGGTGATGCTGCCATGTCTCTAAAGTTCTACCAAGGCATAAAGCTCCTTGTCATATGTAGGGTAATTCAGAGCTGCCCATTAAGTTTTTCGCTGAAATACACAATAGGCCTCCTATCCTGCATTAACACAGCTCCTATACCAATACCTGACGCATCACATTCAACTTCAAAAGCTCTCGTAAAGCCTATCAAAGCTAAAACAGGCGCCAAACAAAATTTATCTTTCAACAAATTAAAAGCCTTATCCTATTCATCATTCCATTTGAATCCAACAGACTTTTTCACAATTTCAATTAAAGGTGCAGCAATAGTACTAAAATCCTTTACAAATCTTCTATAAAAACTAGCAAGTCCATGAAAACTCCTTACCTCACTTACTGATTTTGGTGTAGGCAATCCCGAATGGCCTTAACTTTCTCCTCGTCCATCTTGATACCCTGTGTAGTTACGACATAGTCGAGAAACACAATTTTCTCCATGCAAAAGGTACACTTCTTAAGATTAGCATACAAATTGCTCACTACGCAATACACTAAGTACATGACGCAAATGATTAAGATGCTCATTCAGGTTCTTGCTATAGATCAAAATGTCATCAAAATACACAACAACAAACTTACCTATAAACGCACGCAATACATGATTCATTAAACGCATAAACGTCTTAGGCGCATTTATAAGTCCAAACGGCATGACTATCCATTCATACAAACCATGCTTAGTCTTAAATGTAGTTTTCCACTCATCACCCTTTTTTTTGGTAAGTTGACGTATGTATTAAAAGAAGAAGATACAAAGATTATAAGGGGCATTCCCCAGATTTACATTGTGAACAGAAACGTAAAACAACACATGGCTACAAGCTAGCCACCAAATAGAATACTAAGACCTAACTAGAAATTGTTTGGGACACTAATACAAACATAATATTAAATTAAGAGAATTGTTATCGACCCTCCAAGCTCTTTGGATTAGTATGTTTTCCTCGGTTGGTAGAACGTTCCTCGTCAAATCAAGCTTATCGCGAATGATACATTTGATTTGATCGAAGACCAAATTCAAAGTTCTAGACATTCCTGCAAAGATCCTTGCATTATGTTCTATACATTGTAGCTGCGAAACTATTGCGATGTCGTGGTCGCACAAATTAATTACCCTATCTTAAAACATGGATAAAGCAAAGAAAAGATAAACAAGCTCAAAACGGGCTCACTAAGGATAATATGCTTTAGGTTGGCTTTTTGGCTCGAGTGGTTAAAATTTCTAATGCCTTTATCATCTTCATGTACATATGTAATGTGAATGTAATCTCAACAAGATATGAAGCAAGTTCTAGAGATACATATCATTGAAAGAATGCACAATCAAAGAATATAATGTTGAAGGCTCAAAAGCTTGTATTGGTATAACACTGTAAAGTCAACATGGCATATTCTCAAAGTCAATCCCTAAATCAATTAAATCTTAAAATTGGCATGCACACATATTCATTTGATTTATATCTTCATCTATCTCAACTAATTCTCATACATAATACTTATATTCTCAAAAACTAATGGGAGTTCAAAAGATCAAACATAATTTTATTTTATTTTTTGAAAAATAACAAAGAAAACCAAACTTATCTTAATAACCCCACACAAACCAAAATTATCTTAATAACCCCACACTTATAACACAACATTGTCCTCAATGTTGAAATAAAAGAAAAGGAATATAGGAGAATGACAAAAAAAAAGTAAAATACGAAAAAAAAAAGATAAGGGAAAAAAAAAAGCAAATCAGATTTTTTTTTGTGCTGGGTTGCCTCCCAGTAAGCGCTTTTGTTTTTATGTTATTGGCTTGACATGTTGCATTCTTCATAGATTGGTTCAGCTAACTCTACAAAAGCGATGAGTTCTCCCGTCCAATTGTCATAAAAAGGTTTCAAGCGATGCCCATTGACCTTGAGTACTTTATTGGTTTCTAAACTTGTAATTTCAACTGCACCATAAGGAAAAATATTAGAAACAACAAATGGTCCAATCCAACGAGAGCGTAACTTTCTAGAAAAAAGTTTCAAACGCGAATGATAAAGAAGGACTTTGTCTTCAACATGAAACTCTTTTCTTGTAATTATTCGGTCATGAAGATTTTTGGTCTTTTCTTTGTAAATCCTTGTATTCTCATAAGCATCGTTTTGTATCTTTTCTAACGTGGTTCCAATCTTTTGGGTACCAAAAGGATAAACGCCACCCATTCATTGTCCGTGATGGGGAGAATGACTCCTGCATCATAGAGAACAGTTTGCAAAGCTTGCAAAGCCAATGCTGATTCATGCACGTTTTGTGGAACACATATATGCCTCTCCATCTCTTTTATCTTGGTAAAATCATAGTCATAGCTCAAAGCTACGCTTAATCCATCCTTACTATCAAAATCATAAAATTGTTGCACACACTTATCAACTTGGTCATAACATGTGATAGAATAAACATTGCTATAAGGATATGTCATTGCATCATGAAAAATAAATGCTATTTTTTCATCTCCTACCTCCATAGACAAAGTATCCTTACCACAATCAATCTTTGTATTGGCAGTTTTCAAGAATGGTCTCCCAAACAATATAGGATTGTTGTTTGATGAATCACAAGAATCATGTTTCATATCAAGAATATAAAAGTCGCATGGAATAACAAAACTATCAGTCTTGACTAGGACATCTTCTATCACACCAAGTGGGTAAACAAAACTACGATCCCCAAGTTGTATTACAATGTTAGTTTTATTCAAAGGTTCAAGACTAAGAGAATCATGAACATGTTTAGGCATAACACTAATGGATGCACCTAAATCGCACAAGGCCCTTTTAAAACTAGCATTACCAATAACACATGGGATAGTAAACGCACCTGGGTCCTTTTGCTTCAAAGGCATATTGAAAAGACATGACATTTTGTTGTAAGGTCACAATGTTAGAAGCCAAAGTTTTCATCATCTCACGAAGATTATCATTGGATGACGACCCCATAAAATTGGATTTTGTGAATGGAGAAGGGGATTGTCTTGCTTGATAATTCTGTTGGGATTGAAATCCATGGGGATGGAACTGTCGGCCTCGATTGCTTTGTTGAGGTGGGTTCCCATATCGTAAGTTGGGATGATCTCTCCATTCAGGATTGTACGTGTTGGAAAAGGGATCATATTTATATTGGGGTTGTCCATTGAATGCTCCATCAACTGCATTAGCCTGTTTAATGTAATCTTCTTGCATTGTTGGACACATATCTGAGGCATGTCCTTGTAAAGAACATATGCTACAAACTTTTACCTGCTATACATTTCCACCAGCCAAAGAACGCACAAGAGAAGTAAGATCATTAACTTTATTTTCAAGGTTAGAAAGACTTACCTCATTTACTCATTTGTTTGAGAAGTCTCCACGAGTGCCAAACTGTTTTGAATTGGCTGCCATGTTTGAGATCAATTGGCGTGCAACCTCTGGTGTCTTATCTACCAATGCCCCTCCACATGCAGCATCAATGATACTACAGTCAGTAGACATCAATCCTTCATAGAAATATTGAATGAACAATTGATCGGGTATTTGATGATGAGGACAATGAATGCAGAGTTGCTCAAATATTTCCCAATATTCGGAGAGTGTCTCTCCATGCGATTGTCGAATCCCACATATTTCTTTCCTTATGTTGGCTACTCGAGATGCTGGGAAATATTTTTCAAGGAAGATCTTTTTCATGTCATTCCAAGTTCCAATGGAACCTGGGAGAATAGAGAAAAGCCATGCCTTTGCTACCCCTTTTAAAGAGAAAGGGAAAGCTTTCAACTTAACCTGTTCTTCGTCAATTCCATTTGGTTTCATGCCAATGCAAACCATATGGAACTCCTTGAGATGAGTATGAGGATCATCTCCTACAAAACCATTGAATGTTAGTAGCAAATGTATAAAACCAGATTTGAGCTCAAAGTTTACATTATTGCTCCTTGAGTGTTTGTTGTCATGTAACAACCATGGTGTTGTGGTGAGCTTCCTTTCGTAACCTGTGTAAAGTGTTTTCTATTTCAAGATCTAACTGCACTTGAATTTGATTAGTATAATAGGTTACAGGCATAAATCTTCAAGAAAACTCTAGAAAAATCAAACTAATCAAACAAGAGATTGAAAACAATGCAAATTGTACAAAAATTCTACTATAGAAAACTAAAACTACCTAAAAACACTAGAAAATAACGAAATTTGGCCTCGATAGGGTGGGGTTAGTGGTTTTACCACTAGTTCTATTTAGAATGTTGTTTCCCTTTAGGAAACAAAAGGTCGATACCTCTGTTTTGAACACTACCGCTGCCGTAAGTGAACAGTACCGCCGCAAGCAAAAATTTGATCTCTTTTTTTAGAAAAAATAAATAACAATCACAGTAAATAAAAATAACAGTATAAGCACAAGAATCAACTAAAATTACTTCCCCGGTAACAACGCCAAAATTTGTTGCATGTCGTGGTCGCACAAATTAATTACTCTAGTTTAAAACGCACAACATAGTATAGAGCAAGCAAGGGGTCGATCCCACGAGGAAGTTTCAAGTTAGATTTTTATGTTGTACGTTATGCAATTAGGGGGATTTGGTTTGTGATTATCTAAACTATGGCAGCAATTAAACTAACAAACAAAATCAATTGAAACTGAAATATATCAAGAAAACAAACCTTGGTTGCAAGCACACATCCACCTACAGAAATCAAAACCGATCCTTGAAACGAAACTTCAGTTTATATTCTGAATTTTTTATCTTTTCTTAATGTTGGTTGATTAACGAATTTGCCGTATAACTAACCCTAACCAACAAACAATCACAGTGTCCGCACTAATGATTTAATCCAATGGCAGCCTTAAGATCTAGATAAATTCATTAATCTTAACAACCAAGTTGTTTGCTTGTGTTGCTTTGATCGAATGTTCTCTCTAAGTTTAATAACGTAGTTCTGCTAAAATTATCAAGCTTAGTTGCTTCACAATTTTATATACCATAACTCCGGTTTTGATATCAAACTTAGCAATAGATTGTTCACAATAATAACTTAGAGTCCGCTCTAGCAATTAAGATAAACAATCATAGGAAATATGCATAGGAAAACAAACATACTCATTCATAATACAAACTGAAAATAAATGGAAGAATAAATCTCACAGTTCTTGAAATCTGAAGATTTTTGCGTCCTTGCAACCAAGAAAATGAGCTTAGCCTTGCATATCTATTGAACAACTACTTCTAAAGATGGAAGAATACATGATTTCTGATTTGTAGAGGGGAGAGTTCGTGTTTCTTCTTTTATGGCTTGCACCCTTCTTTCTTTGATTCTACTGCACTCTCTCTCCCTCTCTCTTGGCTCTCTTAATAGCATAAACTTAGCTGCCTATTTATACACAAATTGTAAGAAAGAAAAATCAAAGTTCAAGTGTGAACATCAAGAGATGGTGGTAGTGTGAAGGCGGCTGGCAGCTGGTTTGTGGTTGGTGATTTGAGGTACCAGTCTTGAGGGTGGTGGCTGCCTTCCTTGACCTTCTGGATTGATTTACTAGAGGAGCTAAATTGCTGAAATTAAAACTTGGATGTCGGTTTGGATGCTTCGGGATGTAATTTGGATTTGTTTCTTTACGAAACCTGTTTGCTGGCAGAATTCAGTTGTCATCTTTGAAAACTCATCTCTCCCTCATATGACATCTTTTTTGGCTGAAATTTGGAGCGTTTATAGACCTTTGAGTCAGGAATCCAAAACAATTGGGTTTGCATCAATTGGGGATATCTACAGCTCCAGATATTGAATTTTGAATGGGAAAAGGTCAATATTGGCAGAATGCGAGTTTTGACTTTGAACGATGTGATTTCCATGCTCTTTCTTATTTTATTTTTCTTGACTTAGATTTCTAGAAAGGTATGGATGTTAGCTTTCTAATGCCACTGGAATCGCTTCGTTTCGACTTTTAGACTTCATGCTCTGCACAAAACATCGACTGAGAGTCAAATCTGCCAATTACCTCTAATTTACTTCTTTTTGCATATTTCATCTAAAAATGCCTTCAAAACATGAAACAAAGAATATCAAGGCATTTTATATAAATAACATAGGCAAAACACTAGATAAATGTGGGTGAAACTATCGAATAATATGGTTACATCAGAAACCTAGTTTACGAGAAACATTGACGAAACTTTTGCCATGCCAGGTGACAGTGGCCCATTGAATCCATTCATCTCAACCTTTTGCCATGCCATTCAACCATCTGATTATGAATTCTTAGTTGCTCCCAAGCTACTTTGACTGAGAATCTCTGATTTGGCAAATCCAACCAAACAATCTCATTGTTTTGCCCCATCTTTTCCACTCATCACCCTCTTTCATCCTAATCTGATGATACCCACTTTTTAAGTCAATCCTAGAGAAAATAAATGATCCATGTAACTCATCTAGCATGTCATCAAGCCTAGGAATAGGATGTCGATACTTTACCGTTATGTTATTGACGACACGATAGTCGACACACATCCTCCATGTTCCATTCTTTTTAGGCACAAGTACCCCTTCATCATTAACTCATCTACTTGCCTTTGAAGCTCTTTCATCTCCTTGGGGTTGTTTCTATAGGTTGGACGGTTAGTAATCCAATAAGGATGTTTTCAGGTAATACATCATCAAACTCCTGCATCAAAGATACAGCCACACTAGGAATAAGCAAGTAAGATCATCAGCTTATTACTGAAAAACACAGATCTGATTTGAGCTCCTTTTGCATAAAAATTAGGTTGTTTCTTTAATTTTTCCACACTATTATCATCACACAACCTTACTTTCTTCCCTCCTCTGATTTTACCTCCACTTTCAACCGGTTTAATTAATGATTTAGGTTTAGCCGAATCTTATGGTTTTCTCTCACCATTGTCCTCATGTGAATTTTCATTTTCCCATCCTCACATTTCTTTTTTAATTTCATTTGATCATCATACACTTGTTTGGAGAAAAAGGTACAAGAGTGATAGTTCTACCATCCTTTACAATAACGAACCTATTCTAAACCCATCATGAATCGCTTTCCGATCAAACTGCCATGGACGCCTCAAAAGTAAGTGACTAGCATGCATTAGGACTACATCACACAAAATCTCATCATAATACTTCCCAATAGCAAACGCAATCACATAATTCATCCTCTTCATCATCTGCTTCATGGCTTGCATTAGAAACTTAAGTGCCCTCGAGATGAGGTGGTGTGTTGTTTTGATATGACATGATAGTACCTGCAAAAATTGGTTAGTGGTAAAAAGAAATATCCTCACGTCGCTCGTGTTTCACTCAAACATTCTTAATATCCTTACACGCTCACACCTCTCGTCTCACCTTCTTGTGGTTCTCGCATAACTTAAACCAACACCAAATAGAACCAATCTTAGCAACACAATCCAAATATGTATATATGACTTAAGAAGCAATAAAAACCAGAAAAAAAGCAAAAACAAAACTGCGATGATAGTCTCGCGAGTAACTAGTGAATCTATCTGAAATACGAACAAAACTGAAGACTCGAATAAAAACAGAAATAAAATATGCAAAACATTATGAAACAACATCCAAATATGTTGGATATGTTGAAGATATACAGCAAGAAATGAAAATAACAGAAAGAAAGCGAGTTTCAAAAGTAGACGTAAAACAGACTCGTTTACGACAAGTCCGAATTTGGAACCTAATGTAAATGATATGTAATTGAGCTCCAATTTCAGATATCGTGCGATATCAATCCAAATAAAAAGAATATAAAGTTTGACCAATTTACGATAAGGTTTGATATACGGACGCAAAAACATTATGAATCAGACCTGATTAGACCTGAAATTAAAAACCAAAGCAAACGATATCCAATTGACCCCAACATTTATATGTGGTGCAATTAGGACCTCAGTAATTATAGTATCAAATTTTAGCTAATTCCGAGTTGATTGGATCCAATTTTCTCTTGTTTAGTTTTCTGCGTCAGAAACCAATAAATGTCTTTTTGAACGATTTTTTTTGCTTTTCTCTTTTTTTATGCTACTAATATACTTTAAACAATAACAGAATGAAATAATATTTTTTTTATGTGTTGCAAATTCAAGGAGAAGAAGAAATTGGATACTAAGGAATTTTTGCGGAATTAACAAGAAATGAAAATTTCTGAAGGATATAACCTGATTAATGGAGCCAAGCTCTGATACCAAATGATGTGAACCTCGTGATTACGTGGTCACTCAACCCACACGCAAAGACACTCAGGTTTGATAGGAGGGTGACACAAAGATAACTTGTACCCAGGCACTAGCACAATTGGAAACTGAGACCTCCACCCAATAAATATTGATTCGTGAACGAGAAGTATAAGGATGACGCCACGAAGACAGTTGTTCTTCGATAAGTTGTTTTCAGTTCTTTAGAGAACTAAGGAAGGGAGATTATCTCACCTACACACAACAAGTGCGGCAAAGAAGTTTATTGATGTGAAAATTGCGTAACCTTACATGTTTGGTTGTGCCTTTATTTATACTGACTCAAGACTAAAGAAACCCTAATGGACCCCCCCTAGGTGGACTTATATGAAGCACACTTAAAATTGACCCAGTAATAAAACCCAAAAATTAAGAAGAAAATAAAAAAAAAATAAAAAAATAATCATTTTAAATATGCTAGAATCAGATTTTTCACCCTTAAGAAGTCCTAAATAAACTAGGAAAAATTTGATTTGAAAACTTTTGTTGCTGCCCCTTTGATGTCCTTGATTAGCTTGGATTTCCTTGTTTAACATAGAAAAATAAAAAAACAAATTTCCTCCTTTGTTGCTGATTTAATTACATCCCTTCCTAAGTTAGGTGACACGATCAAAGAGTTGATGTCTTATCCCAAATACAGGAGTGTCAAAGTAATAAATAACCCGGTAAGACCGGGGTCGAATCACAGGGAGGTGAATTATATAATAATAATAATAATAATAATAATAATAATAATAATAATAGCAACAACAACAGCAGCAACGATCATGATGGTGATGATGATAAGTCAAAGAGGAGTTTGAGATGTAAGATAAATGTAAAGATTAAACAATGATAAAAACAAATGTCAATGTTAGAGGATCCACTAATAGTATTAGAGATAAGTAAAGTATAAACTCTTTATAAATTATCAACATGATCATATTAATTATCTTATTTACGTAAGACCATACTTATAAATTTTATCAGGTATTCATGATGCTAACTTATGTTGATAATAAATCAAGTTCCTCTCATAACAACGATGTCAGCCGAAGACTATGAAGGATCAAGTATTTGATGTACTAAATGTTATACAACACAAATCTAGACTAACCATTTAACAAGCAAGATATTAAGAGTTAATAAGATAAAAATAATAAGACATGTTAATAGCAAACTTTCTTGGATATAAACATTAAAGTCCATGTTGAGTTTATATTATATATAACACCATTAGTGAAACCTTTTCACCTTGACATAATTAACTTAGCTAGACATTATGAAGAAGAAAAACATAAATAAACAATATAAGAACATAAACATGATATAAGTTAACTAAGTATAGTAAAGGAAATGAAAAGAATGGACAAGAGATTAATGAAAGCAAAACTTAAGCATTACAAAAATATAAAGAGAGAGCAAAACATGATCTTGATTTAAGAACCAAGATTCCTAATGAATGACAAATGCCTTCTTTTATAGGCTAAAATTCAGAACTATTCATTTGATAATTGATTATTGATGTAGTGGCCAACTATTGATTTAGTAGACTTGGTGGACAACAATACTCAAGCATTTTGGCTGGATAAAATGACATTGATGCAATCAGAATTTGGCAAAGTGTTCCCCATGACAGTTGTTGGCAATCATCTTATCTTTCCACCCATAAAATTTCGGAGCATTTGGATCACTGGAGCTCGAGATATAGCTAAAATACTGAGTAGTGCTGCAGGTGGACGTGGTGGATAGCCCTCAAGCTCTTGTTTGGATGAAATGTCATTGTTACAGAATTTAAGCACATCTTCTTCATGCAAGTTGTTGGAAATTGTCTTTTTCTTCCATTCACCAAATTTCACATCATTTTGTGTTCTAGAACTCCAGATATGGGTAAAATTCTGAGCAGTGTTTGGGCTAGATTGTAGGATAGATTCTGACTTCTCTTTTGTGGCCAAACTTTGAATTTGAAAACAGCAGATTTAGGTCTTACACTATTCATAAACATTGTAGGCCTATTTCTTAGCTTTCTATCCATATAAATCAAACTAAAATCCAAGATCTACAGCTCCAGATATGACCCAATAACTAAACAGTGTTCCAATTTGAATTGAATCGGCATCTCCTTTCTAAGCTTAGCCTTTTCTTCATCCTTTCACTTTCAATAGTTAATCGCATCAATCAATCCTTTGAATTGTGAGATATGCCTGCATTTAAATGAGCATTTACCATAAATTAAAGCTATCTTATATTATCAGACTTGTTATTATAAAACATGCTCTAGTTAAGGAGTTGTTGATACTTCAAGTGCAAAATAATGATATAAAACCTTGATAAAAATACACTTTTAAGTACTAATCACATCCCCCAACCAGCTTATTACTAGTCCTTAGTAATCAAAGCGTTAAAATAGAAAAATAATTTGCAAGTTCCACAAAGCAAGGCATTCATCATTTAACTTCCATTAAGCTATCCAAGTAAACAAACTCATTAAATTTATATATATCTGCTTAATACCTCTTAAACAAAATTTTTTTTTTGGTAAGTTGACATATGTATTAAAAGAAGAAGATACAAACATTATAAGGAGCATATCCCAGATTTACAATGATAACAGAAACATAAAACAATAGATGGCTACAGGCTAGCCACCGACCATAAAACTGAAACCTCACTAGATTCGTTAGGGAAACCAATACAACTAGCTAACTAACAAATTAAGAATTTATGGTATTCACCCTCCAAGCTCGTTGGATCCTTTTGTTTTTATTTGTTGATGCGACATTCCTCATCAAATCAAGCTTCTCACAATGATACATTCGATTTGATTAAAGATCAAATTCGAAGTTCTAGACATTCCAGCAAAGATCCTTGCATTCCGATCTTGCCATACATAATACACTGTAGCTGCAAAACTCAGTTTACGAGAAAAATTTATGAAACTCTTGCCATGCCAAGAGACAGTGGCCCATCGAATCCATTCATCGCAGCCTTTTGTCATTCTTGGAATGTCGCATCTGTCACAAACATCCCACCAGATCGCTTTAGTATAGGAGCATTCAAAGAACAAGTGGTTGTGATCCTCATTGTTGCGGAGACAGAGTGAGCATCTATTGGGACCATGTATACCAAACCGATGAAGTTTATCTTGAGTTGTGAGTTTCTGTTGGACAACCATCCATAAAAGAAATGAATGTCTTAGAACAACATTCTTGAACCACACAATGTCATGCCATTCAACCATCTGACGATGACGTCTTAGTTGTTCCCAAGCTACTTTGATCGAGAATCTGTGATTTGGCGAATCCAACCAAACTATCTCATCTTTTTGCCCCATCTTAGGATTAGAATTGGAAGGAATAGCTTCTATAATGGGGTGCCAGCCAATAGCTTGGGTGGTAGGAGTTTTCCATTATGAGTTACGAATTAGCACATTCACCTTCGCGTTCTTGGCCATACCTGAATCATAGATGAATCTTTCCCCGTAAGAATCCGCGAGTGGGCTGTGAGGATGCTAATTGTCAAACCATAGAGAGGTTGTCATTCCATCTCCTATGATGTACTTCATCTTCGGCCATGCTAAGGATCTGAGCTTTAGAATCTTTCCCCAAACCCAGTAGCAATTTTGTGGCGTCTTGATTGTCCAGAAATTCCTACCTCGCAACAGATTGGATCTGATCCAACTAGACCATATTGAGCCATCTGAGTCATTGCACAGGTTCCAAATGTGTTTCAACAAAGCAATCTTGTTCCATTCTGTTATCCTTTTTATTCCTAGCCCCCCCTCCTTTTTTGGAAGTAAAATATTAAACAAAATATTAATAAACCTTCTTTTTTATGTGCTCAATGTATGAAAACATAGATGATGGGGGTTTTTATTGGAAGAAAACAATATTTTGTTCTAATGTTTAAGGTTAACTTCCTCGGGTTGGGATTATTTTCTTTTTTTTCTTTATATATATATATATATATATATATATATATATATATATATAACTTAAAACACAATTCTTCTTTAACCCATGTAGCGAGCTTTCGGCTAATGACTCCCAAACCAGTTGGTCTTAGGGCATTAGGTGTTGAGATACCCCTTTGAGCTTAATAACTCGGGTTGCAGATACTGATACAAAGATCGTGCAATGTTTGATTCCCTTAAACTTTTCTCCTTAACCCATGTAACAAGTGTTGGGCCAATATCTCCTAAGTCAATTGACTTTATGGTATTAAGTGTTAAAATACTCCTTCAGGCTTAATTACTTAGATTAGGGAGACTACGAAACCAAACTTATTTATGTTTTTATTATTGTTTTTCTTGTTTTTTTGTTTTTTGCAAATTATATACTTTCCATTTCCCTTAGTTCTTACATTTAACAAAAGAACATAAATAATGTAATAATCCAATGTGTGACCCACAATCATATGTTAAAGTGTATGTGTGAAAATAAAAGTTTAAAAATACTTGTTAAATTAGTATATAAGCAGAATCAATTGGTAATAATGCGAGAGTTTGTAAACCTGAATATTTTAAGAAGTATTATGATAGACCTTGTTAAGAATGTTTACTAAGATGCGTCTTAATAGTCACTTTAACAAAAGAACTCCTTGACTCTGCCATCTTAGTAACAACGGTTTTGAAAATAGAAAACACAATTAGTTAAAAAAAAAATTTAGATATCGACTACCCTTTCCCCCTAACCAAAACGAGACATTGTCCTCAATGTCCTAAGGTAGAAAGATAGAGTATAGAAGACATCACCTGAAACAACGAACACTAATAAACCTGAAACACACTTAAAAAAGTATAAGAAATAACAAAACAAAATAATAAAACAAACACAAACGAAGGCTCAAATCCAATCTAAGCTTTTACGGCTTTCCTTAGTTAACCAATGTGTGCGACTCATGGAGGGATCAATGATAGGGATGAAAGATTGTAGTTGGTCAATCAATTGTTCAGCAGTAGCAGCAGAGATTATGATTTGTCGTGCTGAAAATGTGAGAAATTTTTGTTCCATAGCTTGATCAAGAAAAGACAACAATTGATGCAAACCTCGTGATCACGTGGTCATGTAACCCACATGCAAAGACACCAATTCCTGAAAAGCCAAGTAAATCAGGTTTGATAGAAGTGTGACACAAAGATAACTTGTACCTAGGCACCAGCACTATTGGAAACGGAAACCCCCACCCAATGAATATTGATTCGCGAACGAGACGCCACGAAGCCAGTTGTTCTTCGATAAGTCGTTTTCAGTTCTTTAGAGAACCAAGGAAGGGAGATTATCCCACCAACACACAATAAGTGCAGCAAAGAAGTTTATTGATTTGCAAATTGCATCCATCATGCTCCTTAAATGTCCCAAGCCCCTCTAGGTCCATCTTGCTCCATAAGTTCTGAACAAGCGCATTCAATGCTTCTTTAAGCTTCTTTGCCCTAGCTCTTGTGATTGGCCCAATTGGCACCTCCAATGGGTCGTTCGCATGATTACGCTTGGTGTTGGGCTGATCTGCATCATCCCCTCTCTCTTCAAAAGGATTCGACCTCAAATCATCGCCTACATCAAACAAAGTAAGATCAGAAACATTAAAGGTAGCACTGACACCATACTCACCAGGCAAATCAACTTTATAAGCATTGTCATTGATCCTCTCAAGTATCTGAAATGGCCTATCTCCTCGTGGTTGTAGCTTTGATTTGCTATGGGCCGGAAATCTCTCCTTGCGCATGTGCACCCAAACCCAATCGCCGGGCTGAAAGACAACATGTTTGTGCCCTTTATTGGCTTTGGTCGCATACACACGATTTCTCTTTTCAATCTGTTGCCGCACACTCTCATGGAATGTCTTCACCACCTGTGCTTTACGATTACCATCCAAACTAACCCTTTCATCAATAGGCAAAGGAATCAAATCCATTGGAGTTAAAGGGTTAAATCCATACACAATTTCAAATGGTGAAAATTCAGTAGTAGACTGCACACTACGATTATATGCAAACTCTATAAATGGCAAACAATCTTTCCAATTCTTTAAATTCTTTTGAATGACAGCACGCAGAAGTTGTGTTAAGGTCTTATTAACTACTTCAGTTTGTCCATCTGTTTGAGGGTGACAAGTAGTTGAAAACAATAGTTTAGTACCCAATTTTCCCCATAAGACCTTCCAAAAATAGCTAAGGAACTTAACGTCTCTATCAGAACAATGCTCTTTGGGACCCCTTGAAGTCGTACTATCTCCCTAAAGAACAAATCAGCAATGTCAGTGGCATCATCGGTTTTATGACATGGAATAAAGTGTGCCATCTTTGAAAACCTATCAACAACTACAAAGATCGAATCCTTACGCCGTTTTGACCTAGGTAAACCTAAGACGAAATCCATCGAAATGTCTACCCATGGTTCCTTAGGTACAGGCAAAGGGGTATACAAGCCATATGGTTGAGTCCTAGACTTTGCTTTCCTACAAGTTATGCATTTATCACATATGCATTGCACATCTTTTTTCATTTTAGGCCAATAAAAATGCTTATGCAACACATCCAAAGTCTTAACAACACCAAAATGCCCCATTAACCCGCCCCCTTGTGCTTCACGTACAAGCAATTCACACATAGAACTTAATGGAACACACAATCGACTCTCTTTAAACAAATATCCATCAAGTCTATAAAACCTTCTAAAAGCCGAAGTTTCGCAAGCATTGTAAACATTATCAAAATCACTATCATCCTTGTACAATTCTTTTATGTGTTCAAATCCTAGAAATCTAGCATCCAAAGTAGATTGATTAGTACTTAAAAGTGCATTTTTATCAAGGTTTTATATCATCATTTTGCACTTAAAGTATCAATAACTCCTTAACTAAAGCATGTTTTATAATAACATATCTAATTATATAAGATACCTTTAATTTATGGTAAATGTTCATCTTAAATGCAGGCCTATCACATAAATAAAAGAATTGATTGATGAGTTGAAGTACTGAAATTGAAAGGACAAAGAGATGGCCAAACTTAGAAAAGAGATGCTGGTGCAGTCCAAACCGGAACACTGTTCGGTAATTGGGTCATATCTGGAGCTGTAGATCTTGGCTTTAGGTCCATTTTATATGGATGGAAAGATAAGACATAGGCCTACAACTTTCATGTGGAGCCCAAGATTTAAAAAGGCCGTTTTCAAGTCCAAATTGTAGCAACAACGAAGAAGTCCGAATCTGTCCTGCAGCCCAGACACTGTTCAGTGTTCAGCCCATATCTCGAGTTCTAGAAGTCCAAATGATCTCAAATTTTTACCCTGGAAAGATGAGACAATTTCCTAGAACTTTCATGATTCAAGTTTGTTCAAATTATGACGTCATCAATGACGTTTTTGGCAGACAAGAAGATAAGAATTGTCACCAAGTCAAGATGTGGCCACCCACTCATCAATTAGTCAACAAATCAATAGTTCCGAATTTTGGCCTATAAAAGGAGGCATTTGCCATGTATTTAGGCATCTTGGTGTTCAGATCAAGATCATGCTCTTGCTCTCTCTTTATATTTTGTAATGCTTAAGTTTTGCTTATATTAATTTCTTGCTTATGCTTTTCATTTCCTTTCCTTGTTTATTTATGTTTCTTTCTTTCATTATGTCTAGCTAAGTTAATTATGTCAAGGTGAAAAGGGTACACTAATGGTGTAAGAATAAGTATAATATAAACTTAACATGGACCTTAATGTTGGATACTAACATGCCTTATATTTGTTATCTTGTTCACTTTTAATACTTTGCTTGTTAAATGGTTAATCTAGATTTATGTTGTATAACACTTGGTACAACAAATACTTGGCACTTTCATAGCCCATACTGTATGGTATAACCGACACCTGAGCTATGAAAGGAACTTGATTTGTTGTTAACATAAGTTATAATCATAAATGCCTGACAACATTTACAAGTATTAGCATTATTCGAATAAGATAGCTAATGTAATCATGTTAACAATTTATAATCTGATTGGAACCTCCTTGTGTGTGGTTTCCAATTGAATAATAAGGGTTTATACTATACTTGTTTGAAGTACCATTAGTGGATCCTCTAACCTTGACATTTGTTGTTATCATTGTTTAATCCTTACGTTAATCTTTCATCTCAAAGTTCTCATCAACTTCTTCCTCTTCTTCTTCACTATTATTATTATCACTATTGTTGTTGTTGTTGTTGTTACTATTGTTGTAGTATTATTGTTGCTTATAATTTATACAAGTAACCTCCCTGTGGTTCGACCCCGGTCTTGCCGGGTTATTTATTACTTCGACACTCCTGCACTTGGGAAAAGACATCAATCTTTTGGTCGTGTCATAGATAAAAGAACATACCTGCACGAAAGTGCATCAGCCACAATGTTTTCTTTTCCTTGCTTATACTTGATCACATACGGAAAGGTTTCAATAAATTCCACCCATTTGGCATGTCTCCTACTCAACTTACCTTGCCCTTTCAAGTGCTTCAATGATTCATGATCAGAATGTATCACAAACTCCTTAGGCCGCAGGTAATGCTGCCACGTCTCTAGAGTTCTTACCAAGCCATAGAGCTCCTTGTCATATGTAGGGTAATTCAAAGCTGCCTCATTAAGTTTTTCGCTGAAATACGCAATGGGCCTCCAATCCTGCATTAACAC
Organism: Populus nigra; assembly: GCF_951802175.1. Taxonomy (NCBI): domain Eukaryota; kingdom Viridiplantae; phylum Streptophyta; class Magnoliopsida; order Malpighiales; family Salicaceae; genus Populus; species Populus nigra. The sequence continues at coordinate 11,684,969 of NC_084854.1, forward strand.
AGCTCCTATACCAATACCTGACGCATCACATTCAACTTCAAAAGGTCTTATAAAGTCTGGCAAAGCTAAAACAGGCGCCAAACAAAGTTTATCTTTCAACAAATTAAAAGCCTTATCTTGTTCATCATTCTATTTCAATCCAACAGACTTTTTCACAATTTCAGTTAAAGCTGCAACAATAGTACTAAAATCCTTCACAAATCTTCTATAAAAACTAGCAAGTCCATGAAAACTCCTTACCTCAGTTACCTATTTTGGTGTAGGCCAATCCCGATGGCCTTAAATTTCTCATTATCCATCTCGATACCCTGCGCAGTTACGATATAGCCAAGAAACACAATTTTTTCCATACAAAAGGTACACTTCTTAAGATTAGCATATAATTGCTCACTACGCAACACACTAAGTTCATTACGCAAATGATCAAGATGCTCATTTAAGTTCTTGTTATAGATCAAAATGTCATCAAAATACACAACAACAAACTTACCTATAAACGCACACAATACATGATTCATTAAACACATAAACGTGCTAGGCGCATTTGTAACTCCAAACGGCATGACTAACCATTCATACAAACCATGCTTAGTCTTAAATGCAATTTTCCACTCATCACCCTTTTTCATCCTAATCTGATGGTACCCACTTTTTAGGTCAATCTTAGAGAAAATACATGATCCATGTAACTCATCTAGCATGTCATCAAGCCTAGGAATAGGATGTCGATACTTTACCGTTATGTTATTGACGGCATGACAATCAACACACATCCTCCATGTTCCATCCTTTTTAGGCACAAGTAGCACTGGCACAGCACAAGGACTCATACTCTCAAGAATGTGCCTCTTCATCATCAACTCATTTACTTGCCTTTAAAGATCCTTTGTCTCCTCGAGGTTGCTTCTATACGTTGGATGGTTAGGAATCGAAGCTCCGGGCATAAGGTCAATTTGATGTTCAATCCCTCTTAATGGTGGTAATCCATTAGGGATGTCTTCAGGGAATACATGATCAAACTCCTGCATCAAAGAAACAGCCATACTAGGAATAACAGGATCAAGATCGTTAGTGTTAAAATAAGCCTCCTTATACACAAGTAAGATCATTGGCTTATTAGTGAAAAATGCAAATCGATTTGAGATCCTTTTGCATAAAAAGTAGGTTGTTTCTTTAATTTTTCCACACTACTATCATCACACGAGCTTACTTTCTTCACTCCTCTGTTTTTACCTCCACTCTCAATCGGTTTAATTAATGATTTAGGTTTAGCCGAATCTGATGGTTTCCTCTCACCATTGTCCTCACGTGAATTTTCACTCTTCGTGTCCTCACATTCTTTTTTTAATTTCATTTGATCATCATACACTTGTTTTGGAGAACGAGGTACAAGAGTGATGGTTTTACCATCCTTTACAATAGTAAACCTATTTCTAAACCCATCATGAATCGCTTTCCGACCAAACTGTCATGGACGCCCTAAAAGTAAGTGACTAGCATGCATTGGGACTACATCACATAAAATCTCATCAGAATACTTCCCAATAGCAAACGCAATCAAAACCTGCTTAGTAACCCTCACTTCACCACATTCATTCAACCATTGCAATCTATAACGCCTAGGATGCTTAATACAACTCAGATTCAATTTCCTCACAAAGGGGTAGCAACATTAGCACAATTACCTCTATCAATTATAATGCTACATACCTTGTTTTGGATGTGACATCGAGTGTGAAATATATTTTCCCGTTGCTGATCTATATCATCTTCCTTGATTTGCATGTTCAGCGCACGCCTTATAACCAAGGCCTCTCCCTCAACAGGATATGCAATCTTCTCATCACTACAATCTACCAAAGGTGGCATCTCTTCACTTTCAGATTTTTCACTTTCAGATTCAACCTCCCCATTGTCTCTTGTAAGCATAACTCTTCGGTTTGGACATTGAGATGCAATGTGCCCCTTCCCTAAACACTTAAAGCATTTAATATCTGTATCACGAGTAGGTTGAGATTCAGATTTACCTTTCCCATCCGTATGAGTATCGTTTGGGTAGTTTGACCTTTGCATAAGGCTTTGGTTGGACAACCCCCTCTCTCTTCATATTCGGCCTCCATATTGAGGAAGATGAAGCTGAATTGGTCTGAAAACGTGTACTACCCCTTCTCTTGATTTGCCTCTCCACTTTCGTTGCCATATGGACCATGTCCTCCAATTCCACACAATGTTGTAATTCTACAACATTAGCAATGTCTTTATTTAGCCCATTTAGAAATCTAGCCATAGTAGGTTCCCGATCCTCAATCGCATTGGCCCGAATCATGGCCATCTCCATCTCCTTGAAATACTCATCCACGGACCTAGAACCCTGATTCAAACCCTGCAATTTCATATACAAATCTCTATAATAGTGGTTAGGCACAAATCACCTTCTCATCAACACTTTCATCTCCTCCCACGACACTACCGGCCTCTCTCCACTCCTCCTTCTACTAATAACATTCTGATCCCACCAAATCAGTGCATAATCCGTGAATTTGATGACTACTAATTTCACTTTCTTCGTCTCCGAATAGTTATGGCAATCAAAAATCCAATCCACCTTTTTCTCTCACTCCAAATATGCCTCGGGATTGTTTTTACCTTGGAAAGAAGGTATTTTCAGTTTGATAGCATCCAAATCACCATCTAATGATGCATGTCCCCCAACACTACAGAAATTTTCCCTTTGGCCGAATTGGCCCCTAGTTCTATTCCCATAATTCCTTCGATTTCTAGGCTACCGAAAACCTTCCCGATGGCCTATGGCCTCATCCTCAAAACCACCATCACCAATATCATCAACAGCCTCCTTAAAATCCTCATAATCAGCCCACCTTGGCCTTTCGGCCCTACTGCCATTGTTTGCTTTCGATTCAGCCCCAAGCTTCCTCACATTTTCGGTGCTTGTACCAGCCTCGTTACCACGTTTCTCCACCCTATCAAGCCCGTCACACACATTTCCCATCACAAAATTCATCCTCTCCATCATCTGCGTCATGGCTTGCATTTGGAACGTAAGTTCTCCCTCGGGATGGGATGGTATGTTGTTTTAGTCTGACATGATAGTACCTGCAAAAATTGGTTAGTGGTAAAAAAAAATTATCCTCACGTCCTCGTGTTTCACTCAAACACTCTTAATATCCTCACACGCTCACACCTCTCATCTCACCTTCTTGCGGTTCTTGCGAAACTGAAACCAACACCAAATAAAACCAACTTGGCAGCGCAATCCAAATATATATATGATGACTCAAGAAGCAATAAAACCTAGAAAACAAGCAAAACGAAACTGCGATGATAGTCTCGCGAGTAGCAAGTGAGTCTATCCGAAATATGAACGAAACTGAAGACTCGAATAAAAATAGAAAAAACAAATATGCAAAATGATGAAAATAAACTACAATGAACGAAAACAATAGAAAGCAAGCGAATTTCAAAAGTTGACGCAAAACAGACTCGTTTACGACGAGTTAAGTCCAAATCTGGAACCTAAAGTAAATGATGTCCAATTGAGTTAAAACTTCAGATATAGTGTGATATCAATCCAAATAGACAGAATATGAAGTTTGAGCAATTTATGATAAGGTTTGATATACTGACGCAAAAACGATAAGAATGAGACCTGATTAGACCCGAATTTGAAACCCAAAGCAAACGATATCCAATTGACCCCAAATTTGATATGTGGTGCGAATAGGACCCCAGTGTAATAGAGTATCAAAGTTGAGCTAATTCTAAGTTGATTTGGTCCAACTTTCTCTTGTTTAGTTTTCTGCTGCAGAATCCATTAAACATCTTTTTTTGAACAAACTTTTTTTTTTGCTTTTCTCTTTTCTCTTTTTTTTTTTGCTTTTGATGCTACTGATATATTTTGAACAATAACAGAATGAAATAACAATTTTTTTATATGCCGCAAATTCAAGGAGAAGAAGAAATTGGATATTAAGGAATTTTTTTGCGGAATCAACAAGAAACAAAAATTTCAGAAGGATATAATCTGATTAATGGAGCCAAGCTCTGATACCAAATGATGCGAACCTCGTGATCACGTGGTCACGCAACCCACATGCAAAGACATCAATTCCCGAAAAGCCAAGTAAATCAGGTTTGATAGAAGTGTGACACAAAGATAACTTGTACCTAGGCACCAGCACTATTGAAAAGGGAAACCCCCACCCAACAAATATTGATACGCGAACGAGAAGTATAAGGATGACGTCACGAAGCCAGTTGTTCTTCGATAAGTCATTTTCAGTTCTTTAGAGAACGAAGGAAGGGAGATTATCCCACCAACACACAATAAGTGCAGCAAAGAAGTTTATTGATTTGAAAATTGCATCCATCATGCTCCTTAAATGTCCCAAGCCCCTCTAGGTCCATCTTGCTCCATAAGTTCTGAACAAGCTCATTCAATGCTTCTTTGCCCTAGCTCTTGTGATTGGCCCAATTGGCACCTCCAATGGGTCGTTAGCATGATTACGCTTGGTGTTGGGCTGATCCGCATCAACAATTTATCATAAAAACCATTAACATTTAGCAAACCTATAGGTTTATGGTGAATGGGCAGTTGGCCCCAAGAGGAAATATGAAAGATCTCTTCGAATGTGCCCAGACCACCTGGTAAGGCAATGAAGGCATCAGCGTATTTAAACATTTAATTTAGTCGATCAGTCATTGTAGAGACTTGTAGTTCCTCTCCAATTGTTTTTCCAAGAAGGTCCTCTTTTGCTAAAGCTTTGGGGATGACCCCCAAAACTGGATTACCTCTTAAAAATGCAGCTATTGACACATAGGGATTAACCCAAGGCTGCCTCCACCATACACTAAATGAATCTTTCTCTCAGCTAATACCTGACCAAGATGATTTGCTGATTCTAAAAACTCATTTTCTTTCCCAGGACTGGATCCACTGAAAACACAAATATTTCTTATTTGAGGACTTGAGGAACCTGCCATTTCTATACATTTTGATATCTGTTGAATGTGTGGGTTGAGTAGAAATGAAGGGAAAGAAGAGAGGATGTTATAGATGAGAAATTGAAAATGCAAGCATACCACCTATATATAGGCCAGCTGGAGTCGCTCTCTCTTTTCTTTCTCTCTCTCTCTTTTTCTTTATTTTTATAAAAACATGTGTATGTACAAGTACTTAGTTGTGATTGTGGCTCACAACTTCGCTTGGTTTTACGTCCAAGAACGGCTTAAACGCCCTCTATGGGTCGGGGATAGGCTTCCCATCCAGTTTTCTTAAAAACTGGCAAACAGGGTCTTTTTTAGTCAGATTCCCAAGACTATGTCGAGCATGTTCTTTATGGAATTGTGGCCATAAATCAAAAATTGCACGATGCATATCTCCACTAGCATTACACATTATTTCAGAAGGTAATGACCAATTAGGAGGTTGAGTGACAGGAGCAGAAGTAAGCAAGTTTTTAAGTTTAACAAAGACTTTTTCACATTGTTCAGTCCATTCAAAAACATTCTCCTTTGTTAGAAGGTTACACAATGGCTTAGATATGACACTAAAATCTTTGATGAACCTTCTATAAAAACCAGCATGTTCTAAGAATGATCTAACATCTTAGATTTTGGTGTTGGCAAGTTGACAATTAACTCAATTTTAGATTTGTCAACCTCAATTCTTTTCAATGAAACAATGTGACCAGGTACAATATCGTTTGTTACCATAAAATGATATTTTTCCCAATTCAACACAAAATTCTTCTCTTCACACCTACTCAAAACCTTTTCGAAGTTAGTCAAACATTCATCAAATGAATCGCCAAAAAAAGAAAAATCATCCATAAAAATTTCAAGAATATGCTCAATCATATCATTGAATATGCTAAGCATGCATCTTTGAAACGTGGCTGGTGCATTACATAATCCAAAAGGCATTCTTCGATATGCAAAAGTACCAAATGGACATGTGAAAGTAGTCTTCTCTTGATCTTCCAATGCAATTTCAATTTGGTTGTAACTTGAATAGCCATCTACGAAACAATAAAATTCATGACCTGCAACTCTTTCTAGGATTTGATCCATGAAAGGTAAAGGGAAATGATCTTTTTTTGTCATTGAATTAAGTTTCCTATAGTCAATGCACATGCGCCAACCAGTAATAGTCATAGTTGGAATTAACTCATTTTTCTCATTTGTTTTCACAGTGACTCCAGACTTCTTGGGTACAACTTGGGTAGGACTTACCCATTTACTGTCAGAAATAGGATAAATGATTCCATTATTTAGAAGCTTTATGACTTCATTCCTCACTACTTCTTTCATATTAGGATTAAGCCTTCGTTGCATTTCTCTAGAGGGTTTAGCATTTTCCTCCAAATAAATCCTGTGTGTGCAAATCAATGGACTAATTCCTTTTATATCAGTTACAATCCATCCTAATGCATTTTGTGTATTTTTAGAGTTTGTAATAACTTACCTTCTTGATGTGCATTAAGTTTGGAAGAGATTATTACCGGAAAAGTTTCATTTTCTCCCAAGTTTGAGATTGAATGGTAACGCCTTCAAATCAGGTTTTGGTGGTTGAACACTTGAAGGTATAGACTCAATTGATCGTGGTGGCAATTCTTCAATTTGTGATCTCCAATTACTTGCCTTTGATTCTTCCTGAAAATAAACCATTTGCAAATTTTCAAATTCATTAAACTCAATTTTATTGGAAATAGTTTCAAATTGATCATGAACTAATTTTTCAATAAAGTCTACTTCTTGTAAATCATTATTATCTCCAGGTTGCTTACAAATGTTGAAAATATTCATCTCCAATATCATGTTTTCAAATGATAACTTCATCAGTCCATTTCTATAATTAATCAATGCATTAGAAGTTGCAAGAAATGGACGTCCTAAAATAACAGGAATTGAATTACATGTTTTAACAGGTTGTGTATCAAAGACAATAAAATCCACATGATAAATGAATTTGTCAACTTGTACTAACATATCTTCAACTATTCCTCTAGGCACTTTTACAGATCTATCGGCAAGTAAAAGAGTTACAGAAGTTGGTTTTAACTCACCTAGATTGAGACTCTAAAAGACTGAATATGGAAGTAAATTCACACTAGCTCCAAGATCAAGTATAGCTCTTTTAATTTTATGTTCTTCAATAAAGCAAGAAATTGTAGGACAACCAGGGTCTTTATATTTCAAAGCATTATTGTTATGAAGAATGCCACTTGTTCGGCTAAAAAGGCTTTCTTTTTCACATTCATTTTTCTCTTCACAATGCACAGATCTTTTAAAAATTTAGCATAAGAAGGTACCTGTTTAATAGCATCTAACAAAGGTATATTGATCCTTACCTGTTTGAAAGTTTCAAAGATTTCAGAGTTGTGATTGCCTTTTCCTTGTTTGGTTATGGCATGAGGAAATGGAAGTGCTGGCGGGGGGGAATCAATCTTTTCTCTGCAATGTTCAGATTCAACCCTTTCCTTACCCTCGGAGATTAACTCATCTTTCTCACAAGGTTTAAGAGTGGGTTTTTCAATAACCTTACCACTACGAAGAGTGATGACTGATTTAACTTGATCCATGTGTTGGCTTCCAGAACTACTTGCATTTACATTGTATTGCCCCTTGGGATTTTGCTGTGGTTGAGATGGAAACTTACCTTTTTCTTGAAAACTGAGAGCAGATGTGAATTTTGCAAGAGCATCTTTTAGATCTGTCATGGTTTGAGCATTTTGAGTGTTGATTGTCTCCTATTTTTCAATGAATGAATGCAATGTTTCCTCAAGATTTATATGAGGAGGTGGAGCATAAGGAGGTTCATATCCATGAGAATTTTGAAAATTATGGTCTACTTGAAATGGTGGCTGTGAAGTTTATGCATTATTGTTACCATTCTTCCAACTGAAATTTGGGTGATTTCTCCAACCAGGGTTGTATGTTTGTGAGTACGGGTTATGATTAGGCCTTTGGAAACTGTTTAAAGCATGGGCTTGTTCATGGAGGCATTCCTTGAAAGAAGGCAAAGTTGGACAGTCATTGGTTGCATGTTCATTCATTTCACAGATTTGACACACAATGTCTTGAACAGATTTTAATTGACCACTCTTTTTTAATTCTAGTGCTTCAACTTTTCTAGCTAAAGATGCAAATTTGGCTTGGAGGTCATGATCTTTTCTAAGGTTGTACATACCTCTACTAAATGTATGAGGTTGAGTCTTACCTGGTACCTCATAAGTACTTGTAGTGTCCCAACATTAAGGGTTTTTCAATTATCCTTTACTAACTATGAAATCAAATAGTAAAACCAAGGTATTTTTATCAATAATTTCGAGTTCAAATTGAAGAGTTCTTTCCAATTTCTTCTTCAATTGTTCTTCCTCTTCATCTCCCATACTTACCCCTCAAGTGTCTGCCCTCTAACCAAGCTTCATAATTTCTGCCTAAATGAGTTTCTCTTCTCACAAACCTATTTGTAAGCTTCAATATCACAAATTGTAAGGATTTCTAAAATGAATTTTTAAGAGAGACAAGAGAGAAGCCTCTTTCTCTCTTTTTAGCTATTGCCCATTGTGAACAGTAGCATCAAGCAGAGTTTCATTAGGTTTTATGGGTCAATTACTATTATACCCCAACTTATCCCCACACTAAATTTTGGTTTATTGCACTGACTTGATATTGTGTCTTCATTTTCAGGACCTTTTCAAACTCTAGTTGATCTCCAATCATAACACAAGGTAAAATAGTAAGTCTTACGACCCCAAATAAAATTGCAGCCTGATCCAATGATTGGATTGGTAGATACGATATTATAAAATTGGACAGTTGAAAATTTCACGCCAAAATCCGAATTTTGCATACCATATAATTTACTTAAATCATCTTATGTTACAATCCGGGTAATGAAAAAACAATTAAATTTGGATTCTCCCGTAAAATGCACAATTGTCCAGTTTCACGGCAATAGTTATAATTCTTAATCCAACTATTGGATTGGGCTGAAATTGTACATGGAGTCTTCAGATAAGTTTTCCTATCTTGGGTTAAAATTTCAGGTCAATCTAAGTTCGTGAAGGCATCACAATACTGGTCAACATAGGCTACATGAATTTTGTTATTTACTTTCTATTGACTTGTGAACTTCCTATTTGACAAGGATTCTTTTTCTACAAGGATATGACATCTTGTTTTGGAAATCTCCTAGCTCTACAAGGATCTTTAATGCGCCTCTGTTGACTCGTGTTTTGATGCCTTCCCGAACTCCAATTGACCTAAATTCTAACCCAACGTAGGACAACATGTCAGGAGACTTCATGTAAAATTACAGCTTGATCCAACGGTCGGATTGAGAATTATAATTGTTGCCGTAAAACTGGATAGATGCACTTTTTACGTCAAAATCCGAATTTGACATTTTCTGGATCGTATCAAATTCCTTATTCATCCTACCTACAACAAGGAAAGAAGATTTCATAATTAATTCTACCTTTAGATTCGATTCTCCTAGCTTATATGAGACTTCTAAAAGGCAACAAATCTGATCCTATCATATTTAGGATATTAAATTTGGATTTATTATTGTTATTATTAATTTCTTCTTAGTTTAGGGTTTATTTATATTATTTGAGTTTAATTGTATGTGGGAATCATAAAAGTCCACATAAAGGGTCCATTAGGGTTTATTTTAGTTTGGAGTCACTATAAATAAGGGCATAACCAGACATATAAGGCTACACAATTTTCAGATCAATAAACTTCTTTTTGCCGCATTTGTTGTGTGTTGGTGGGATAATCTCCCTTTCTTGGTTCTCTAAAGAACTGAAAATGACTTATCAAAGAACAACTGGCTTCGTGGTATCATCCTTATACTTCTTGTTCGCAAATCAATATTTGTTGGGTTCCAGGTTTCCCGTTTCCAATAGTGTTGGTGCCTAGGTACAAGGTATCTTTGTGTCACACTCCTATCAAACTGATTTACTAGGCTATCTAAGAATTGATGTTTTTACGTGGGGGTTGCATGACCCTGTGATCACAAGGTTTTTATTTGGTGTTGGTTTCAGTTCCGCAAGAAGATGAGATGAGATGTATGAGCGTATGAGGATATTAAGAGTGTTTGAGCAAAAGACGAGCGACGTGAGGATTTTTTTAACCACTAACCAATTTTTGTAGGTACTATTATGTCAGATGAAAACAACACACCACCCCATCTCGAGGGAGAATTTAAGTTCCAAATGCAAGCCATGACACAGATGATGGAGAGGTTGAATTTTGTGATGGGAAACGTGTGTGGCAGATTTGATAATAGGGTGGAGAGAAGTGGTAACGAGGCTAGTACAAGCACCTAAGATATGAGGATTTTGAGGAGGATGTTGATGATATTGGTGATGGTGGTTATGGGGATGAGATCAGAGGCTATCGAGAAGGTTTTAGGCAACCTAGAAACTGAAGGGATTTTGGGAATAGAACTAGGGGCCAATTCTATCAAAGGGGAAATTTTCGTAGTGTTAGGGGATTTTGATGCTATCAAATTGAAAATACATTCCTTTCAAGGTAAAATCAATCCTGAAATGCATTTAGAATGGGAGAAAAAGGAGGAATAAAGGGTTGATGGTCTGCCCCATAACAACCTTGTTAGGCTTGTTTTTCTTAAAGCTACAAGGATAGAAAGCCAACAATTTATTCTCCTAATTAAGTAAGGAAGTTGACTAGCACTTGTTCTTAAAGAGGGAAGGATTATTTACTACTTATCCTACGAAGGAAAGTAATTAAATCAGCAACAAAGAAAGAAATTTGCTTTGTTATTTGTCCAAGTTATAAAGGAAAGGAAATCCAAGCTAATCGAGGAAAAGAAAGGCGCGGCAGCAAGGAAACCAAATCAGATGAATAAGGTTTTATTTTCTCAAGTTATATACGGCAAAACAATACCAGACTTTATGTTATTTTTATTTCTTTATGTTTTTTGTGATATTTGGGTTTAATTGTAATTGGACCTCATATAAGTCTATATAAGGGGTCCATTAAAGTTTATTTTAGTTTGGAGTCAGTATAAATAAGGGCATAACTAGACATGTAAGGGTACGCAATTTTCAAATCAATAAACTTCTTTTACCCCACTTGTTGTGTGTTGGTGGGATAATTTCCCCTAGTTCTCTAAAGAACTGAAAAATGACTTATTGAAGAACAATTGACTTCGTGATGTCATCCTTATACTTCTCGTTCGGAATCAATTTTCGTTAGGTGGGGGTTTGTGGTTCCAATAGTGCTAGTGCCTAGGTACAATTAATCTTTATGTCGCACTCCTATCAAACTTAATTTACTTGGCTTTCAACGAATCGATGTCTTTACATGTGGATTGCGTGACCACATGATCATAAGGTTCGCATCAATAATACTAGGTGGCGACTCTTGAACCTTATAATCATAATTTTATTATTAAACCCAACCAACAATACCTCTTAGGAGGTATTTAGCACGCCGTTTGACGTCACCCCGCGACATTTGTTTCTCTAACTTGGTTCTAATTGGGTTTGATGACTAAGCTTTGAGGGATTGTCGTCTTATCCTTATTTTGTTTGGCCTTGCCCTTTGTTGTTGTTTTGTTTCTTTTTTGGTTAATATACTTACTTTATCCAAAAAAAAATAAGATTGGACCAAACCAAGGCTAGCTAAAACTATCCCAGGCCAAAAACCCATCACGGTCGAATGGAACACAAGTTAAATTCCAAGAAAAAACCCAATCTTGGCTGAATGACCTCCCCATCAAACCCTAGCACAAAATTGAAGGCCTCCTTATAAGAAATTCATGGTTGAATAATAAAGGCTAGCCAAAACTGATATAAAAATTCTAACCTTGTTGTCGAAACTTTATGGCTCCAATAAAGATGGATTAGATCCCTCTTGCACATGGATTAAATATACTAAGACCTCCTCTTGATGCTTCAAAGGATCCTTAAGTTTAGCCTTGGCTGAAACTTGCACAACCAATCCATTCAATACTTCTTTCAATGTCTTTGCTTTAGACCTTGTGATGACCTTTTTAGAACATTTGATACGGTTCAGCCTTGTGATACGACTCAAGCAAGGTCAGATTCGGATTTTGGCATAAGATTTTCTACCGTTCAAGCTATTGAGCATAACTTCAAATCCAACTGTTGGATCGAGCTGAAACTTTAACATAATATTCCAGAGGTATTTGTCTGTCTTGGGGTACATTTTCAAGTGAATCCATCTTCGGAAAGGACTTGGGATATAGGTCAAAATAGGCTATACGAATTCTGTTATTTACTTCATTTTGACTTGTGGACTTTCTTTTTGGCAAGGATCATTTTCCTACAAGGATGTGGGAGGTTGTTTTGGGAATTTCCTAGTTCCACAAGGATCTTTAATGACCTGCAATATAATCTCTAAGTGTGGCAAGGATTCATCAATGTTTCAGAATCCTTTTCTTATAATGATTTCTTATCCATCCTGGCTACATAAGGAAACAAAGGCTGGTGGTATTTAATGACAAATTAGTTATTTTTATTATTTTCTTTCATGTTTTGGCTTAATTAGAAGTTTGTTTTGAGCTAGGATCCTAGGTTTGTTTGGATCAGGTTATGAGCTTTAGATGGGTCAGTTCAGCCCACAAGCGTAGATCCATTAGGGTTACTTTTAAGAACTATTTAAATACATGTAATCTAAATTTGCTGCTTTAATGATAATTACTTCTGAATTTTTCAGTTTTAATATGTGAGTGATTCTTGCATTCTTCAGTTCTTGAACGAACTGAATCTAACTTATCGAAGATTAATTGACTTCGTGGTGTCATTCTACTCAATCCAATAGTGTTGGTGCCTTGGGGCAGGTTTTCATTGTGTCACACCCCCATCAGACCTATTTCAGCTTTCCAAGATTAAATCTCAATCTTGATTGTGGGTTGTGTGACCACGTGATCACGAGGTTCGCATCAACATGTAATGGGTCTTTGGTGTTTGTGGGCTGATCCATATCATCTCCTATCTCCTCAAAAGGATTTAACCTCGAATCAAAACCTATGTTAAACAAAATAAGATTAGCAACATTAAAGGTAGCACTAACACTGTACTCACCATACTCCAAAGTATTAACTGAGCTCAAATATAGAAATAATAATGAAAACAAGAAGTCTTAGAAGTAACTTATTTATGCCACATATAATAGAAAGAAAAAAAAAGATAAAATATCTTAATTCCCTAGCTTAAATTACCCTTGGCTGAGATTCACCTTCCTAGATACTCTAGGATTGCTTAGCCAACTTTTAAAGTCCTTCAGCTGCTATGAAATCTAATAGGAATAGGAATTTAATTGTTAAAGTCTTCTTTCCTTGTAGGACTAGGATTTCCCTATAGAACATGAAAAACAATCCTAGAAATTAATTATCGTTGTAGCCGCTCATCATTTTCTTTCCTTGACTAGGAGAATCAAACCTTTAGCATTAAATAATACTTCAAAGTCTAAGATTCATATCTGACAGGGGCATTTAGTTTCCTTGCATGACTAGGAAACTTTATCCTTTGTTTCTTAAATATTCTCCTAAATAGTAGGGACAATAATGAACCAATTTCCCTTTCAATTTTAGGAGCATATTTTCATAATCCTTATAAGAAAAGGATCCCAACATTTTAATTAGTCCAACCAACTTTAAATCCTATGCGGCCCAAACATATATTTAAGCATACCTCGTAATCACGTAGTCACGCAACCCACAAGATTGAAATCTAATCCCGAAAAGCTGAAATAGTTTTGATAGGAGTGTGACACAATGAAAAACCTGCCCCAACACTATTGGAATGAGTAGAATGACACCACGAAGCCAATTAATCTTCGATAAGTCAGATTCAATTTGTTCAAGAACTGAAGACTGTAAGAATCACTCTCACACGTTAAAACTGAAAAATTCAGAAGTAATATTTATTAATGGCTGCCGAAATTTTGGTTACGTGAGTTTAAATAATTCTTGAAAAATTAACCCTAATGGACCACTTATGTAGACTTATATGAGGTCCACTCGAAACTGACCAAAAAACCCTAAACTGAAAAGCCCATAACTTGATTCAAAAAACCGTTGGATCCTAGCTGAAAACAAAGTATTGATTAAGCCTAAACAAGCTTTAGGTTGTAGCTAACAAAATAAAATAAAGCCCATAATATTAAATCCATATTCTACCATAAAAAGAAGAGAAGGAATAAAATATTACTGATGTGCATCATGGGAATTATAATCCATCTTGTAAAGCTAAATCTAATATGCAAGAGGATTCAGATGGTCCAATGACAAGAGTGAGAGCGAAACAACTACAAAGGGCCTTGACGAGTCAAATTGGAATGATTGAAGCTGCATCGGAGTTAAAAATTAACAATCAGTTTGAAATTGGTTCAAGGATGTTTATTTGCTTACAATTGGAATTTGGAGATGGGAAAAGCCCTTAATGGTTCTTTTGATGCTGGGCTACTTGAATTTGGGTTGATATGCAAATAATGAAGGAATTGATGTTGTTTATGGTCAGAACACCAAATGAATTTGAACTCGAATTTGAAGTCATCCATTGCATGTGAAAACAAGACTAATCTAGGTGGATTTCAAGTTCAGAACGTGTTCTTTCTAGATTGTCTAACCATGATTGCATTGGACTTTTGTGTAAGAAGGTATAGTTGTTTTAAATTTGGTCTGTTTATGTTAGAAAGGTAAAAAAACGTGTCCTAGTTAATTTGTCTAGGTTAGTTTGTCAAAGTCTAATTTTTGGGCTTGACTTCTGCCATGTTGAATTTTTCCTAACTTTGAAGGGATGTTCCAATTATAAATATAGTATCAGAATATGTAATAAAGGACTTTTGCCAAGATTTGAAACTTAATTCACAGAATTAAGAGTTGTTCTTCCAAATTGGTTTTGTGAAGAACCTTACCTGACTTATCACTCTTCAATCACAAAGAGTGTGGCGTCGAAATCCTAGATTGATCTTTGTGGCGTCCAGATCGACTTATCAAAGTATCATTCTAGTTTATCCTCCATCTTATTTACCTTGAAATCACTATAATCCAGCTTAAACACCAAAAGAAAGACAACACAACCAGACCCATTCTTCATCCATTTTCGTCAGATTCATTGTTGCCGATTTTCGAATCAATCACGGCACATCAATTACAAATTGATTCAAGGCTTATTTATAGCCTTCCATGCAGCCCATTAATCCTAGAAATAAAAGGAAAAGATAACCACCCATGTTGTTTCCAAGTTGTAGTAGGATTCTTTTGTTTCCTTTGTTGTCCTCACCTCATGGCCCAAATAAGGTTGTATTGAGCCCCTGTTGCACATTAATAAGATGTACTAGAGCCTCCTCTTGGTACTCCAATGGACCTTTGAATTTTGACTAGGTCGAAACCTTCAAAACCAATGCATTCAATACCTTTGTCTTGGACTGAATCATTGGACCATTTGGAACACGTAATGCCATGCAAACATACAATCTCCCTGAAGAACAAGTCTGCGATAAGAAATGCATCAAATATAGAATTGTCGCATATAATAGAAAGAAATATAGAAGTATTAACTGAGCTCAAATATAGAAATAATAAGAGGGTTAAGTTTAAGATCAGAACATAAAGAAATCAACAACAAAAGGCTTACAAACCCTAGAGAGAGAGAGAAAGAGAAGAGAGAAAGAGAGAGAGTGTGGTGCTGTCGGAGCTACATCTACTCCGTCCACCGTTGGATTGTTCTCATTTCTGACTATGTTGTTCCTTCCAACCTTCTCTCAACATTGACCGAACAGATTTGTTATCCAATCAACGAGGTAAGAGATATTGATCTCGCAATATTTCTACTATTCTGCATTTTCAGTTCTGGAACTATGGAGAAGTGGTGAAGTTGCAGCATAGTGAATGGATTTTCTTTATGATTTCTCTTATGGCTGTCATAGACATGAAGGCCTTTGCCATATGTGAAGATTAAATCATAGTTCTTTGGAAAAGTTTCATTTTTCTTGCTAGTTTCAGAGTGGTTTGTCGTAGCTTGATCTCCTTTGTTCATCGTTGGATCGTTACCATTTTTGAGTATGTTGTTCTTCAAAACCTACTCTAAATCTTGACCGAACGGATTATTGTTACAATCAGTGTGCTGGGAGATATTGGCCTCGTAATTCTGTAATTCTCTTCTTCCTTCATGAACTAATCTGCATCTTGTTGTTTATGAGTTAGGTTGCTGTTATTTCTGAGCTTAGGTTGCTTCTTGGCCTCAGGTTATCTTATTAGAATTTTGCTCTCTCTAGTATTTGTATGCTACCATAATGTCTCTATGTTCTTCTGTGGAAAATGTTTCAATGGTCAGCTCTAACATTGAACAACACAATCAAGTTAAGTCAGGACATACATTAAGATTAGAACTGCAAGATATGTTGAATAGCCATGGGATGAGGATTTCTCAGTTTCAAGCTGATTCTGATGCTAGTATAGAGAAACACTCTATTGTCCAAGCTTCTAATGTTGTTCCAGAAATGAACCATGTGTTGGGTTCTAAAGTTGATAAGGTGAAGGTAGGGTCTCATCAACAAGAACAACTAAAACTTAGACCCAAATTGAATTTTTTAAATGCTTTGAAGGGTTCTGATGTTGATGACAATGAGGGTAGCAAGACCCTTGGCATTAGTTCAGTCCGTAATCTGCACTTTGCTCCCCCTACTATGACTGATGGTCGTGTGACAGTAGCTCCTCCACTTGATGTGTTTGAAGATGGCTGCGAATTTTGGAAATCCACCCTAGTTGGTCATTTTGTGGGGCAGAAATTACCGTATCCGGTGGTTAATTCTATTGCCAAAAGAATATGGAGCTCCTACGGTCTATCAGAAGTTTTGTCTTCGGATAATGGTTTCTTCATCTTCACCTTTGATTCTGTGGATCATTCCACTAATGTGCTGGAAAGAGCCCCATGGCACATGGCAAACAAGCCTTTGGTGCTTAAACGTTGGCAGCCGAACATGCAATTTTTGAAAGATGATTTGGCAAGAGTTCCGGTATGGGTTAGGCTGTATAATATCCCTCTCGAGTATTGGACTATTAAGGGGTTGAGCTGTGTAGCGAGTGCTATTGGAGTCCCCCTTCATGCGGATCATACGACATTGTTGCGTAAAAGGCTTAGTTACGCAAGAGTTTGCGTTGAGATAGATGCTTCGAAGACGTTGGTTAAGGAATATGATCTTCGCTGTCCAAATGGGTTATTCATAACAATTTCAACTGAATACGAATGGATACCGTTGAAGTGCAGTAATTGCAATGTCTTTGGACACACCACAGCGCTATGTGCTACTAATAACATTGATAATCTTAAAGTGGTGGCAGAGGGTAAGAGGAATCTAGGAGCTATGAACTCTAAATCTGCGGATAACAAGCCGAATCAGTTTCAGTGGCAGGTAGTTGGTAAACGAAACAAGGGTTCTGTGAGTGGGGAGAATGCTCCCTTGGCATCTAAAGTGGGTAATTGTAATGAGAATGGTTGTTCAACATCTGGTATACATATGCCTGATTGTAATATGAATGATCATGCGACATTAGATGTGTGCAATGCTGGTTGTCATGAAGATGACAATCCTTCCTCTCCTCTTGTCTTGAAGAGTTTACGAGAAGACATGAAACAGGAGCAAGGGGCTGCAAGTACTGCTTTAGATCAAGATATGGACGCAATGGGAGGTGATACAGATGGGGAACAAACCGATAAGGAGTTAACGTCAACGATCCTGACAACCCCTCAAACCCTGAATTCCACCGAAAGGGAAACTGTTAATCAGTTAGCTATTAAGGCTAGAGACTCTCTAGAGAAAAAGAAAAGGGGTTCAAAAGCCTCTTCAAAGAAGAATCAGAAATCTGGCTCCTCTCCAGGAGGCACGTCAAGGTAATCTTTGTGTTGCTGTTTGTACTCCTCTCTATTTTCCTATGATTATTGGATGTTGGAATATTAGAGGTTTGAATGATCCTATAAAGCATTCAGAATTACGTCGACTCATCCATCAAGAGAGGATAGCTTTTTTTGGTTTGGTTGAAACTCGAGTTAAAGACAAGAATAAAGATAATGTTTCTAAACTTCTTCTGCGTTCTTGGTCCTTCTTGTATAATTATGATTTCTCTTGTCGTGGTCGTATTTGAGTTTGTTGGAATGCTGATATGGTGAAGGTGGATGTTGTTGGAATGTCAGACCAGGCTATTCATGTTTCTGTCACTATCTTAGCTACCAATATCAGTTTCAATACTTCAATTATTTATGGAGACAATAATGCTTCCTTACGTGAGGCATTATGGTATGATATAGTGAGTCGTAGTGATGGATGGGAGTCAACTCCGTGGATTCTTATGGGTGACTTTAATGCTATCCGCAACCAGTCGGACAGGTTAGGAGGGTCTACTACGTGGGCTGGTACTATGGACAGATTGGATACATGTATTCGAGAAGCGAAAGTAGATGATCTTCGGTATTCAGGTATGCATTATACTTGGTCGAACTAATGTCCTGAGAATCTAATTATGCGGAAACTAGATAGAGTGCTTGTCAATGAGAAGTGGAATCTGAACTTTCCATTATCGGAAGCGAGATTTTTGCCTTCGGGTATGTCAGACCATTCTCCTATGGTGGTAAAGGTTATTGGCAATGATCAGAACATAAAGAAACCATTCAGATTCTTTGATAAGTGGATGGATCATGACGAGTTCATGCCCTTGGTGAAGAAGGTATGGGATCAGAATTCGGGGGGTTGTCCAATGTATCAGCTGTGTTGCAAACTAAGAAAGCTAAAGCAGGAATTGAAACTTTTCAATATGGCTCACTTCTCCAACATTTCAGATAGAGTTAAAGATGCAAAAAACGAAATGGATCAGGCTCAACAGGCTCTGCATACAGCGCATGACAATCCAATTTTGTGCATGCGAGAAAGGGATGTTGTTCGTAAATACGCTTCTACCGTCAGGGCTGAAGAGAGTTTTTTCAAACAGAAGGCAAGGATACAATGGCTTAGCTTGGGGGATCAGAATACTAGCTACTTTCACAAATCAGTAAATGGAAGACAGAATAGAAATAAGCTTCTATCACTTACAAGGGAGGATGGAGAGGTTGTCGAAGGACACGAGGCAGTCAAATCAGAAGTAATTGCATACTTCCATCGTGTGTTGGGAGTGGATCAGATGCCTAGGGTTCTGAACGAGGAAGTGATGGAATCGACAATTAACTTGAAACTGTCTTCAACGCAACAGCATCTACTCGCACAAGATGTAACAAGGGAGGAGATTAAGCATGCTATGTTTAGTTTGAAGAACAACAAAGCCCCTGGTCCGGATGGCTTTAATGCAGGTTTCTTCAAAAGAATGTGGCACATAGTTGGGGAAGATGTAATCAACGCTGTTAGATCCTTCTTTTGGACTCGTAGAATGCTTAAAGAAATGAATGCTACATCCATTTCCCTTATTCCTAAAGTTGCTAATCCTACAAGGTTGACAGATTTTCGTCCTATATCTTGCTGCAATACAGTGTACAAATGCATCGCTAAGATTCTAGCTGGGAGAATCAAAGTTGTTTCGCCATCCTTAGTTGGTCCATATCAGACTGCTTTTATCTCAGGACGGAGAATCAGTGATAACATTCTTTTGTCTCAGGAACTAATGAAAGGCTATCATAAATCTACGGGACCTGCTCGTTGTGTTATGAAAGTTGATCTGATGAAGGCCTATGACTTGGTCCGGTGGGATTTTGTTGACGCTATGTTAATAAAAATGGGATTCCCTAGAACAGTCATTGATTGGATCATGGTTTGTGTTACATCATGTCAATTCTCTATCAACGTCAATGGTGAGCTTGCAGGTTACTTTCAAGGGGGAAGAGGGCTGAGACAAGGGGATCCATTGTCCCCATATTTGTTTGTCCTATGTATGGAAATCCTTTCGGGGCTATTCTGCAAGATGAGTGCCAACCAAGAATTCAAGTTCCACTGGAGATGCAAGAAGGACAAAATTTCTCATCTTTGTTTTGCTGACGACTTGATGATTTTTAGCAACGGGGATGTAAACTCAATTCGTATGATCAGAACTGTGCTCACAAAGTTTCAAGACCTATCAGGTCTGTATCCAAATCCAAACAAAAGTGACATCTTCTTGAGCGGTGTGTTAAATGCTGAGAGGGATCAAATTATTCATATTCTTGGGTTTAGAGAGGGGGAGCTCCCTACGAAATATTTGGGAGTACCTCTTCTCTCGTCTAGACTAAAGGCTGTTTATTGTAAGGGCGTCGTGGATCGAATCACCTCTAAAGTTCGACATTGGACTTGTAGAACACTCTCGTACGCAGGACGGATACAACTAATTAATTCAGTTTTATTTTCCATACAAGTCTATTGGGCATCTCTCTTTCTCTTACCTGGGCAAGTAATTAAAAATATGGAGCAAATTATGAAATCCTTTCTTTGGTCGGGTTCAGATATGAGAACTATTGGGGCTAAAGTGGCTTGGGATCAGGTATGTCTTCCAAAAAAGGAGGGGGGGCTAGGAATAAAAAGGATAACAGAATGGAACAAGATTGCTTTGTTGAAACACATTTGGAACCTGTGCAATGACTCAGATGGCTCAATATGGTCTACTTGGATCAGATCCAATCTGTTGCGAGGTAGGAATTTCTGGACAATCAAGACGCCACAGAATTGCTCCTGGGCTTGGGGAAAGATTCTAAAGCTCAGATCCTTAGCATGGCCGAAGATGAAGTACATCATAGGAGATGGAATGACAACCTTTCTATGGTTTGACAATTAGCATCCTCACAGCCCACTCGCGGATTCTTACGGGGAAAGATTCATCTATGATTCAGGTATGGCCAAGAACACGAAGGTGAATGTGCTAATTCATAACTCAGAATGGAAAACTCCTACCACCCAAGCTATTGGCTGACACCCCATTATAGAAGTTATTCCTTCCAATTCTAATCCTCAGATGGGGCAACAGGATGAGATAGTTTGGTTGGATTCACCAAATCATAAATTCTCGGTCAAAGTAGCTTGGGAACAACTAAGACGTCATCGTCAGATGGTTGAATGGCATGACATTGTGTGGTTCAAGAATGCTGTTCCAAGACATTCATTTCTTCTATGGATGGCTGTCCAACAGAAACTCACAACTTAAGATAAACTTCATCGGTTTGGTATACATGGTCCCAATAGATGCTCACTCTTTCTCCGCAACAATGAGGATCACAACCATTTGTTCTTTGAATGCTCCTATACTAAAGCGATCTGGTGGGATGTTTGTGACAGATGCGACATTCCAAGAATGACAAAAGGCTGGGATGAATGGGTTCGATGGGCCACTGGCTCTTGGCATGGCAAGAGTTTCGTTAATTTTTCTCGTAAACTGAGTTTTGCAGCTACAGTGTATCATGTATGGCAAGAACGGAATGCAAGGATCTTTGCTGGAATGTCTAGAACTTCGAATTTGGTCTTTAATCAAATCGAATGTATCATTCGTGATAAGCTTGATTTGATGAGGAATGTCGCACCAACAAATGAAAACAAAAGGATCCAACGAGCTTGGAGGGTGAATACCATAGATTCTTAATTTGTTAGTAAGCTGGTTGTATTGGTTTCCCTAACGAATCTAGTGAGGTTTCAGTTTTATGGTCGGTGGCTAGCCTGTAGCCATATGTTGTTTTATGTCTCTGTTATCATTGTAAATCTGGGGTATGCCCCTTATAATGTTTGTATCTTCTTCTTTTAATACATACGTCAACTTACCAAAAAAAAATATAGAAATAATAATGAAAAAAAAGAAGTCTTAGAAGTAACTTATTTGTGCCGCATATAATAGAAAGAAAAAAAATGATAAATTATCTTAATTCCCTACCTTAAATTACCCTTGGCTGAGATTCACCTTCCTAGATACTCTAGGATTGCTTAGCCAACTTTTAAAGTCCTTCAGCTGCTATGAAATCTGATAGGAATAGGAATTTAATTGTTAAAGTCTTCTTTCCTTGTAGGAATAGGATTTCCCTATAGAACATGAAAAACAATCCTAGAAATTAATTCTCGTTGTAGCGGCTCATCATTTTCTTTCTGGGAATTGGTGTCTTTGTGTGTGGGTTGCGTGACCATGTGATCACGAGGTTCGCATCAATAAATAAGCATTGAACCAGTTTTGTAATGTTTTACTTCCTTCTCTTCTTCTCATGACAGAATAAGGATTTAATATTAACGGTTTTATTTTGTTTTGTTAGCTACAACACAAGACTTATTTGGGCTTAATTAGTACTTTGTTTTCAACTAGGATCCAAGGCTTATATGAATTAAGTTATGGGTTTTTTAGTTTGGGGTTTTGGGTTAGTTTTGAGTGAACCTCATATAAGTCTAAGGGGTTCATTAGGGTTAATTTATCATGAACTATTTAAACTCGTGTAACCAAAATTTCAGCAGCCTTTTTTTTTTTGGTAACTTACCTGGGATCCTAACATACACTAAATGTATACGAGTCAATACATGGTGATCCCTTTACCCGGGATCCTAGCCAATACATGATTGATCCCCTTATCCAGGATCCTAGCATACACTAATTGTATGCTAGTCAATATATCTTGATCCCCTTACCTGGGATCCTAATATACACTAAATGTATGTTAGCCAATACATAATTGATCCCTTTATCTGGGATCCTAACATACACTAAATATATGTTAGTCCAAACATGGCAATCCCCTTGTTGCTACCCAATTTTTGACCGATGTTTTTGATAAATTTTCAGAAAAAATTAAAAATAGCAAAAAAAAAAACAAAAACCCCCAAAAAATGCATTTTGATTATTTGTATCATTTTTAGCATTTTCAACGTCATCTTAGAAGAATTTAAATTTTCAAAGGTATTTTGAACGCGTTCAACTTTTAACGCGTTAATTTTACAATCACTGATTTTTTCAGTTGACGTTGATATTGCTCACTTTAAAAAATACAAAAAAAAATAAGAAAAATCAAAATTACAAAAAAAAAAGAGAAAAGAAAAGAAAAGGAAAAGTTGAGGGACTAGTTTGGAAACCTAGGAATACTTCTTCTATAAATACCATGCTACAGTGAAATAGTTAGGGGGGGGGGAGGAAAAGTTATGGGGGGGAGAGGTGGAGAAAATATGGTGGGGAAACAAAAGAAAAAACCTAACCTAAACTCATCTACAAAGAGCCACCGCCCCCATCTTCTTTGATTTTTTTTGCTCCCAAAACCAACAGGCCGCCCCAGTTCCCCCTATATCTTTGAAAAGCAAACCAGAGAAATCCAAAAGGGGGAGAGAACATTTTGGGGCGGAGAAATAAACCCTGAACCTAAATTGTTTTCTCCGAAGCCGCCACTCTCCTTTAAGGCCCAACAAGCCAAAACCCCTTCCCTTCTCAGGTTTGCCTTCAACTCTAAAAACCAACCAAGGCCACACCCACATCAACCTCCAACAGTGGCAGCCAAGACCTGCCCTCTGCACAGAAGCCTCCCATTTCCTTCTCATGGTCTCCAACTCCACCCGACAGAGGCTGGCCGTTGCTCCTCTCATCTCAAATCGAACATGGCGACAGCCCCCGTTGTTTTCTTCCTGGTCTTCTCTTAGACCCACCGCGCCAACAGCACCACAGCAACACCCCAACGCCACCGTCAGCTCCAGTATCACTGAGGCCAACCACCATCAACCGGCCAACATCAGCATCCCTTCTCCAGCAGCTCATTACAAAGACGATGAGGAAATGAGAAGGGAGGCCAAAGAACAGTAGAAGGGAGCAGAAAACTGAGACTTCAACGGTGCCGGTCTCCCAACCATGGAGTAGTGGACGACATCGCCGGTGTAGAAATGAAGGAGGATGAGGGAAGTTGTTAATCCAGCCATCCACACGCCTGGACTGTTGGTGGCGTGTGCAACGCCCAGCTCCAGATTTGAAGGAAGAGAAAGAGAAGCAGATCTGAAAAAGGGGATGGAAGAGAAGCCAATCTGAAAATAAAACTAAAACAGACTTGTTTGTTGCGTTTGTGGTAATTTACAGGTAACGACGTTGCTCACAGCCAACAGGAAGGTGAAGATCTCCCCTCGCTCTATGGATTTCACGGCGGCGCGTGGGTTCAGGCGCCGCCAGTTGTAGTGGATGTGGAGAAGACGCACCGCCACTGTTCTCATGCCCAGAAACCTTCTAGCACTGTTCCCGAAGCATTTTGTAATTTTCAAATGTTTTGTGTATATTTAGATTACTAGTATTTGATTTATTTTGAACTTTTGATATTTTGTAATATGTAAAAGTGATGTGTGAGTTGAGCATAGTAAAAAAGTAATGTTAGTGTGTGTGTTTATTTATTTTATTTATGTTATTGAATTATAAAAATTAAAAAGACAAATAAGGAATTAAGTGTTTAATTTGAATATGGTTAAATATCTTAAGAACAAATAAAATCATGTTATATTTTCCATGAAAATGTAAGAACATGTTTCTACATATATTCTAGGATTTAATAATTGATTTATTAAAACCTTAGAATTTCATTAATATTTCAAATTTTCAAATCACATCAAATCGCAAAGCAGCTTATCTCAAGTAGGGTGCACTAGTGATGCTAATACCTTTCCTAGCCACAACCAGTTCCTTACCTTCGAATCTCTGACAACGACCAGTAAATCCAAGTTTCCTAGTAACCCTTAATGAAATACTAGGTGGCGACTCCCAAATCAAGCAAATGAAACAAACGAAAATCACCATGAATCGCCGCGCGGGTGATGTGCGACAGAATGGCGACTCCACTAGGGAATTAGTCTTCAACTTTATTGGACTAAGCTTTGTATTTTGGATGTGTTTAAATTTTTTGCTTTTTGTCTTGTTTTATTTTTGTTTTATTCATGCATTGTATAGAATTGTCTCATGCATCACATGTTTTAATTTTTGAAAGCACACACAAGCTTCAGGTTAGGTAGGGGACTAGCAGCTTACCTTACAACTTTTAGTCATTGTTTAAGTTTGTGTAAACCCCGACTCTTTGTTAAGTGCTTAGACTGTTAGTAAGTGGTATACGTGCCATCCTAGTATCTGCTGAGCCCCTACATTGCCTTTACGAAGGTGATCACTGGGACAACAAGAGACCTTTTTTAGAGACCAAGTAGTAAACCTACCCTTTGTCTCACATAAAAAGATTAGAACCTGCCTTTAGGATGTATGCTCCGTACGCATTGTTTTGCATTTGAGCAAGCCTTTCTTGAAGCATCTTGAATTCAGGACTTACAGGGGATATAATGGTCATCACTCAAGAAATTTTTATTGTAGAGTTTGAGCAAGAATAAAAATTCTTGTTTCATCATGCAAGAGTTATGGTCATATGTCATTTCTCGAATGGCAAGTTTATCATATAGATTACATGTCATCATTTATCATGCATGTACCGGGATGAAAAATAGGTTCCCTCATCTGAGGTTTACTACACTGGACTGAAAAGGATGGATAATAAAGAAAGGGGTCAGAGAGAGGCTCATTGTCAAAAGGGAGTTGAGAGCATCAAAGGTGAAGTAGCTAGACTCAGATATGCTTGAACAAGTGTTGAGCATCAAATGGAAAGGGAATGTTTGCACAGTCTTCTGTGGGAACACTGTTTATCCACATCCAATTGAAGCTATACCTCTCCCTTTTCAGTCATAAACAACAACAGCAATGCCTTCAGTCATCAACTAATGACAACTTTTGTTCTTAGTTAGTTGCACTATTAGTTGTACATAGCCTCCACATCTTTCAATGGCACCCAATAGCTATCAACCTTTCGGCACCCAATAGCTATCAACCTTTCACGCCATGAGCAGAGGCCTTCTTTCTAGCCACATCTGCTATGAACTCCATTCCAGTCCAGCAACACAGGATCCTGGTTTGAAAAACATGACTTTACATTGGACTTCAACATAGCAGATCTGTTTGTGGCTCTACAAGTGGGGAATCCAAGAAGGGATGCAGTAGTTTTAGATCATCTACAATTTTCTCCCACCAGTGTCGGCATTGAAACGCAAAAGTTGGGAGAAGAGACAGACCTGAGCTGAAAAACATGAAAATACTGAAACTTCAACAGAGCAGAACTCCCTCTAAAGGTTTTTGTTTGTTGCACTGCTTGTGAGCCATCGAAGATGAGGCCAAAGAGTTTTAGATTCATCAGGTTCTCTTCCAGTTTTGAAAATGTGTGATTCCACACGTCGGTAATGGCGATGCTACATGTTTCTGGGCGCTGCCAAGATTACCAAGTTGTTGAAAGGTTTCCAACAACCCTCAACCAACAACAACATTGGAATATTTACATGAAGTTGTGTGGATTGCCAAAAGAATTGAGCTAGCTATCAAGATGGGAAAGATTGAAGGCTCTACCGTGGATTCCAGAACTGTGAAGAGAGTTGAATAAGAAGATGACTCTTAATTGAGAAACCTCAGTTATTTTGCCTAGTCAGGTCTTGCCATAACACCAACTGCTTAAATATTTTTGCCAAGATTGACATCCCTCTGCCACTTAAGTTTGTCGACCAGCATCTGCCAGATTCCAGAATTTTGCCTGACTCCGACAAATCCCATGCAACCACCGTTTTCTAGGTGGTTCAATCCAAACAAGAGATGTATATCATGGTGGGTTCTGGAGCCATTTTAGTTGAACAGATTCAAGAGTTTCAAGAATCGAGCTGAGTGTGTGAAAGATGATGTCATCAATCATTTTGTCGCCAAAACATCCTTAGAATGACGACTGATCGGAATTGCTTGGCAAAACACAGATATTGCCAGAGAAGCGGATCAAAGAAGGGGTTAAACTGTCAATCATTTTTGTTATGGATTTTTGCCATTTTGCATTTTGCTTTGGGATCACATCTCATCTGTTAATGAAACACGTCTTTTCTTTGTCTCTTTATTGTTATGAAATCATGAGATGTTTCTTTCAAAAGTTATTTTGACAAAATAATTTTGATCAAGCTCCAACATGTGATTAAAATTAATCAATCCTGAAGATTAAAAGTTTTGATTGCAGAAATGACTCGATGCTTGAAAATGACATGAGGTGACCAAAACAATTTTGAACTCACATATGAAACCAAACCACACATCATATAGCTAAACTTTAACAGTATGCATAATGACATGTAGTGGATTCGGTAGTTATGGACTCGTGAATCATGATTCTTACAAGTCAAAATCATTACACTGGACGAGGTCAAAATTTATCGGTTCTAACTGACCTTGCTTGAAATGAGAAAAGGTCATTTTTGTTATCCCTTCACTTTCTAAAGATTATATCCCTTGTGGTCCCTGTCGCACCCGATATCACGGCGACCCTAAAAATAATTCTTGCTTTATGGAAAAAGAACAGATTTCTGGCATCTTGTTCTTTAAGAAAAAATATCTTGTTTGAGGAGTCGCCACCTAGTATTATGGTAACTAAGAACCCTAACTGGTCAACAAAGATTCTACGGTTCGAGACTGGTTACGTAAAAGGGAAGATATTAGCACCCCTTAAACGTTTTGCTTAAAGCAAACTGCATTGTTGTTTTTGTCTTAAATTGCTAAATTTTACTTGTTTACGCTCTAATGGTTTATTCACAATATTCCTGACTCTGGCATCAATGAATATTCAACTACGGATAATTCCAACTCTGGCGTTTGTAACTATTACGTAGCTATAAAATTAATTTACATCAATATTTTTTATTCCTGACTCTAATGCTAGTGAATAAACAAATAGACTAAATTCATTTTATTACGCATTCACATATTTTTCTATATAGATAAATAATAATAATAATAAATTAAATCAGTGTTTTTATTCCCGACTCTGGCGTTAGTGAATAAATCAATAAAATAAATAAATAAATAAATTTTATTTTTCATACATGCAAATATATTTTTTTGCTAAATAAAATAAAATATAATGAATAAAACTAATATAAATTTAAACCAGTATTTTATTCCCGACTCTGGCGTTGGTAAATAAACTCATAAATTTATATTATTCTTATTCATGCATACACATATTTTATGATTTTTGTATTTTTTGTATTTTTTGTATTTTCCTATTTTTTTATTTTTTTATTTTTCTATTTATGTTTTTAGGGCTGGGCCAGCTCACCCCACATGGGCTGGGCTCGACCCAGCCAGCCCAGCCTGGTCAGTGGCCCAAGCCAATGACCCGGCTGGGCCACATGAGGCACGCGTGATCCAAATCACGCGTGCCTGGCCTTTGCTAATTAATTCAAAACAGGCGGCGGAAATGAATTAACGAAACGCAGGGGAAAACAGAGCAGAAGACTTACCTGGTTCTTTTGCAGAGAATTTGCGTGAGGTTGCCGAAGATGACGCTTCTGTTTTTGAATTGCCTTTTACTCCTTATGCTTGTATCTCACGTTGCATTCCTTTCCTGAGTCTTTATTTAAACTTGTTTTTTTTTCGTTTCTTTACTCTATTTTCAGCACACCGTCTCAACTCTCGCTCGGCTGATTTTCTCTCTTGTTTTTCTTAAGTCAGAATTGGTGAGGGAAGCCTATTTGAGTTTTGGAGATGAACCTAGAAGTTCCGTGCTTTGCTTGTGTTTCTCTTCTTGCTGGTTTCTTTTTTTTCTTTCCTCTCCCTCTAACCCCCCTCCTCTTCAGTGTTGCTCGGTTCATATAGGGCTCGGTGGGTTGATAACGAGCGGTAGGCTGAGGGTCGGCCACCATTTAGGCGCCCGTAACTGAAGCCAACAGACGACGATTACTGTTGCAATGTTCCTCCCTCCATTACTGCAGAAATGGTCACTGGCTTAAAGGAGAAGAAGATGAACAACGTCTTCAAAACGACACCATGTGGAGATAAACAATGGCTATTTTCACTCAAAGGCCCTCAAAGAGGAAAGCGAGTGCTCAAAGGCGCTCGAAGAGGAAAGCAAGGGCTTAAAGGGGCTCAAAGAGGAAAGCGAGGGCTCAAAGGCGCTCAAAGAGGAAAGCGAGTGCCCAAAGGCGCTCAAAGAGAAGCGAGGGCTCAAAGGCACTCAAAGAGGAAAGCGAGTGCTCAAAGGTGCTTGAAGGGGAAAGCGAGGGCTCAAAGGCACTCGAAGAGAAAAGCGAGTGCTCAAAGATACTCGAAGAGAAACGAGGGCTCAAAGGCGCGCTCGAAAGGAAAGCAAGGGCTCAAAGGCGCTCGAAAAGATAAGGGTTTGAAAGCACCCTAAAAAGGAGATAAGGGCTTGAAAGCGTCCTAAAAATGATGATCAAAGGCTCGAAGGCACATTTAAAGGAGGTGGAAAAACACATAGATTTTTCAGATTGCCTATTTCTCATGAGCGGCCTGCCCAGGTTGATAAATTCTCTAAAATAAAAAATTTTCAACAGCTATTTCGATCTTTGGCCATTTCAAGTTGGTCGTCCACTTGATGGATTCCGTTGGAATTTTTCTCATATGAAATTTGCAAAACTCATTGTCCAATGTCTCAAAGTTTTTGTGATATGCATGTATCTTTACCTGTTTTGAAATAAAGGTCTCTTTGTCGCTTGGTTTCTAGCTCACTTGAGTTGGCCCATGTAAGTCTATTTCTAGATTTGTTTGCACAACTCAGCCTTTGTGATGCCCATCGTGACCCACTTGCTTACTAGAGATTTTCTGTCTCGTCAAATAATTTGAGAGGATCATTCATTACTCCTCATCTCACTGCTAAAAACATTCGGTGTCACTTGCTGAAAGGATCAAATTGTCTTTCATAAACCAAAATGCCCCCATGTCTTGTTGTAGGAAATATTCCTCTCTTTTTCTTGAAGAGAAAATACAATGTTGCCCTCTTGTACTGGTCATTGCCCCCAAATGTGTTTTGCCAGCGACTTAGACAAATAATGGTTTTAAAAGACCATTATCTCATTTCTCTTTTGTTCATTTTGGTAAAGGAATATAGGTCCAGAATAAATCTTGAAATCTTGATCTTGCATTTTGAAAACAAAAATTGTTTCCATGCGAGTCTAAAATAATTTGCTTTTGAAATCTTGCAACTCCTTGGTTATTTTCTTTTTGTAAAATAGATTATTTGCTCTTGTGTTTGGCAATGAGATCTTCGATAGAAATACGTCATGAGATGACCTTTTGTTTCAAAGTGAAGGGCTCGAGAAAAAGCTCAAGGTTTTGTATGAGAAAAATTTGTCTCTTTTTAAACATTTATTTTTATCAGCATGAATTATTCTAGTTTATTGTTCTAGGTTGCTTATTCTTGATGTCATGAATCTTATGAAAAAGTATTCTTTGCATTTTGAGAGCATTGTTTATTGTTCTAGGTTGCTTGCTTGCTTGATTAGAAAGGACTTCTATAGGGACGTAACGTAGGCTGTGGTTCTTGGTTATGAAAGAAAAGGATTCATAAGGCTCAAAGAGTGTTTCAGGGTTTCAAAGACCGAGGATCACTATCAACAGTTTGTCTCTTGACGTCATTCACATTTTCTTTTGCCGCTCTTCTTTGATTTGCCCTTTGTCATTGTTTTGGCTATCACTTTCTCTTGTGATTTGGGCATGCCCCCTAGCATTTGAGTTTCTTGGGCTCTTTATGCCTTTTTTTGGCTTTCTTGCAGCTTTTTCTCCTTTTTCATTGAAATTTTCTCTTGTCCCCCAATGTGGGGTGTGATCCTAGTCGGGATTTTTTTTTCATGAAAGAAAAATTATTCAGGCTCAAAAAAGGATAGCAAAGGATGTACTTATTTTAGAATGTGAAAGGAATAACAAAGATGGTATTTCCTCATTTCAAGCACAAGCAGTTAAGATCAATAAACTTTGACCTCATCCAGTATGATGTTTTGGTCTTTGCAAAGATGCATTTCATGAATCATGAGCAACGAGTTCACTACGTACCATTATTCATACATTTAAAAACACATGATTCAAGAGTCATAAGGTAAGGGCGTTTATTCTTGGTCACCTCAATGATGAAGTTGCTTGATTCACATGTCATTCTACAAGTAGAATGTCAAAAATATCATTTTTGAATGAACATCAATTTATTTTTGAAATCAAAACGCCAGATCAAATTTTCAAAATTCCAATAGGGAAACTGATTTTGGTAAAAGAGATGAATTGTGTCTATAAGATCATGCGAGATTGTAAGGGTATATTTTTTTGGGTTCTTTGGTTTTTTTTTTTTTTTTGCAGACACTTTTTATGAAAAATATGCAAAGAGAAATCATTGGCCTAATCTTATTTATTGATTTGATAAAGACTTATACATCATGGATAATATTTCTTTACAGAATCAGAGTTCACAGGCCTAACTACTTCTTCCCCATCCATTCTGGTTAGCATCAATGCCTTCTTCACTATGTACTGCGATCTTCTCCTGGTAGTGACAAAACTTTCCTCAATACTAAATCTCCTTCTTTGAACTCCCTTGACTGAACTTTTCGATCATATGCCTTGGTCATTCTTATTTGATACAACTGGTGGTGACAAATTGCTGCTAACCTTCTCTCGCTGATCATATTTAGCTGCTCGTATCGTATCTTGACCCCATCAGTCTCCTCGAGTCCAGATTCCATGAGGACCCTTAAAGAGGGAATTTCTACTTCCAATGGTACCACTGCCTCCATTCCATATACTAAAGAGTATGGTGTAGCCCCGGTTGATGTCCTCACTGCTATTCGATACGTATGGAGAGCATAAGGAAGCCATTCATGCCAATCTTTGTAAGTAATCACCATTTTCTGAACAATCATCTTTATATTTTTATTAGCAGCTTCTACAACGCTGTTCATCTTAGGTCTGTAAAGGGACGAGTTGGAATGCTTGATCTTCCACTTTGTGCATAACTCCGCTATCATCTTTCTATTGAAGTTTTGAGCATTATCAATCACTACTCTCTCGGATACACCGTATCTACATATTAGATCTTTCTCGATGAACCGTTTGACCACTTTCTGAGTTACATGGGCATATGAGCAGGCCTCTACCCATTTGGTAAAGTAATCAATCGCTACAAGGATAAAATGATGTCCGTTACTGGCTTTTGGATTAGTAGGCCCAATCACATCTATTCCCCACATTGCAAAGGGCCAAGGAGACACCAAGTTAAATAACGGTGCAGGAGGCGCATTGATTTTGTCGCTATAAACTTGACATTTATAGCACCTTCGAATAAAATTTATTCAATCTTTCTCCATGGTCAGCTAAAATTAACCTGCTCTTTGCAATTGCCTAGCAATCGTGTGTCCGTTTGCATAGGTAGCACAAATTCCACCATGCACTTCTTGTAGGGCCTTGTGGCTTCCAGATCACCCAGACATCTCAGCAAAGTCCCATCAAATGACCTTTTATACAAAATCTCCCCATCTATGTAGTATTCCATAGCCATTCTTCTCAAGGTCTTTTTATCTATCTTCGAGGCTCCCGACGGGAACTCTTGATGCTGGATGAATCTTTTTATATCCGTGTACCATGGGGCGTTGTCCGTTTCTTCTTCTATTGAACAATAATGAGAGGGAGAATTTCTGATCTCGATGCTTACAGGTTGAATTTTGGCACCACAATCAATTATAGCCATAGAAGCTAAGGTAGCTAACGCATCGGCAAACTGATTTTTGTCTCTCCCTAAATGAGTAAATTCTATTTCATCAAAGCTTTCAGCCAATTTGGAGAGGTATTCCTAGTATGGTCTCAACTTTTCATCCTTTGTCTGCCATTCACCTTTTACCTGACAGATTATTAGCATTGAGTCTCCATATACTTCTAATTTCCCTACTTTCATCTCTAATGCAGCTTCCAATCCATGGATGCAAGCTTTATACTCAACTGTGTTGTTTGTACAACTAAAGTGCAGCTTTACTGAGATAGGATATTGCTTTCCTTCTGGGGAAATTATCACAGCACCTGCCCCGTTACCCGATACATTTACTACGCCATCAAAATACATGGCCCGCCAACCACTCTTCTCTTCCTTTTCCGTTACTAGCACATATTCATCAGGAAAGTCAAAGTTCAATGGCTCATAATCCTCAATAGCATTATCGGCTAAATGATCAGCAATTGCGCTTCCTTTTACTGATTTTCTTGTCATGTAGATGATGTCATACTCAGCCAGCAGTACTTGCCATCTGGCTATTCTACTCAACATGTATGGCTTTTCAAAGATATACTTTAGTGGGTCCATTCTTAAGATCAACCAGGTAGTGTAGTATAACATATATTGTCGCAACCTCTTCGCACTCCACACCAGACTACAACATAACTTCTCTACCATACTATAATGGGATTCACACTCGGTGAACTTCTTGAGATCATCTAGGTAGTGTAGTATAACATATATTGTCGCAACCTCTTCGCACTCCACACCAGACTACAACATAACTTCTCTACCATACTGTAATGGGATTTACACTCGATGAACTTCTTACTTAAATAGTAAATGGCTTGCTCCTTTCTTCCTGACTCATTCTATTGCCCCAACACACAAACCATAGCTGATTCAGTCACAGTTAAATACAAGATGAGTGGCCTTCCGTGCACGGGTGGTACCAACAATGGTGGTTTTTGTAAGTACTACTTGGTCTTATCGAAAGCTTTTTGGCAATTTTCATCTCATGTCCCAGGATTCTTCTTTCGGAGTAATCAGAAAATCGGTTCACATGTGACTGTAAGTTGTGAGATAAAACAAACGCCCTAAAAAGCCACGAACTTCTCTTTTGGTCTTTGGAGCAGGCATTTCTTGTATGGCTTTTACTTTCTCGGGGTCCACTTCTATGCCTTTATTACTTACCACAAATCCTAATAATTTGCCTGATTTCACCCCGAATGTACACATTGCAAGATTCAATTTCAACTGATATTTTCTCAACCTCTCGAACAATTTCCTCAGAGCTGGGATATGGCTTTCTTCATCTTTGGACTTTGCGATCATGTCATCCACGTAGACCTCAATTTCCTGTGCATCATATCATGAAAAAGTGCTACCATTGCCCTTTGGTATCTTGCTCCAGCATTCTTCAATCCGAACGGCATTACTTTATAACAGTAAGTACACCATGGGGTGATAAATGTCGTTTTTCTCTTATCTGCTTCAACAATTTTAATATGATTATAACCGGAGAAACCATCCATGAAAGAGTAAATCAAACTCTTAGCAGCATTGTCCACCAACACGTCTATATGATGAGGTAACGGGAAGTCATCATTTGGGCTTGCTCTATTCAAATCCTGAAAATCCATGCACACCTTGATTTTGTTGTCTTTCTTGGGAACCGCCACAATGTTTGACACCCATTCAGAATATTCTACTACCTCCAAGAAACCTGCATCCCACTGTATTGTTATCTTTTCTTTTACCTTGAGCAATACATCAGGTCTTGTCCTTCTTAGCTTCTGTTTGACTGATCGGCAACCCTCAATCAAAGGTAACCTATGCACTACTATTTCAGTATCCAAACCGGGCATGTCAGCATATAACCAAGCAAAATATCCACATACTCCCGCAAGAGGGCGATCAACTCACTCCTCATATCTGTAGTGATCAACATCCCTATTTTCAACTCCTTTTTGTCTTGCTCGGTAATTACGTTTATTAATTCTAATTCCTCTTTTGCCGGCTCCCATACATGTTTGGATTGTTTTATAAGCTTCTTGAACTCCTCAATGTCATCTTCACCATCTTCTTCCTCATCCATTGAAGTTATAGTTTTATCAAAATTAGGCCAATTATTCTCATTGCAATGGGTTTGTAAGTTTATCGTTGTCCTGCTTTCAGATTCCCTAAAAGCGGAAAGTGCCTTTGTTATGAGTGTATAATGGAAAAGGTGAAACTAGAAGGCATGCTGAAGGGAAAAACAAAGCATGATCTCATTAAAACTTGAAATGATGGAAGGGCTCAAAACAAAATCTTGTTGCCACTATCTTGAGCCACGATTACTGGCAACACAAATTTATTCAAACAAAATGCAGCAATAATAAAAAGCAAGCAACCAACAAATGTTTACTTTTTCAAGATAATGGGGACTTTTTGAATTTCCCAATTGTTCAACTCTTCCCCTTCAACTAATCTTCTCACAAACTCAGGTAGACCATCCTCTAGAGCACTCACAGTCAGTTGGGATAACTCTTCATAGGGGCTTTCTTCGTCTTCAAAACCCCCTTGGGGTTCTTGTTTGTTGATCTCTTCTAGATAGTGGATGGTAGCACCGCTAAATTCTTTGTTCATCCTCTCAATTTCACCTCTAGCATTTATCACTTGTGCGGGTCGTGGGAAGGTTACGTTGATTGGAGGGATCTGGATTCGGCCTTTATTAGGTTCCCTTCCTTTGATTCGAGCCAACCTCCTTTCTCTTTTAAACTCGGCCGCTCTTTTGAAATCTTCCTTTCTAGGTTTAAAACCTAAACCAAACCTCTGATCAACGCATTTCATCTTTATTACGTTGATCCTCTCGGGCATTCCTGTGATAGGGTTATACTGGAATGGCAGTCCGTGCTTCAGAAAATATTTAGCAGCCATCCTTGCAGCCTGAGAAACCTTTGGTTTCCTTCGCACTGTATTCTCAGGTACCCATTCACCATTTACTACCTTAAATGCATGTAGGTTTCCGTCCTTACTCTCTTCAGCCTCTATATAAGGAATCAACACGTTTCTTACCATGGTAAAGCCTCTTCAACCCTTACTGTCACCAAGTTCCCATTGATGATAAACTTAACCTGTTGGTGTAATGAGGATGCGACGGCTCGTGCTGCGTGGATCCAAGGTCTTCCTAACAACATGCTATATGTGGGATGAATATCCATCACTTGTAAAGTTACTTGGAATGGTTGGGGGCCAATTACAAGCTCAACATCAATATTTCCCATAATCGGCCTTGGCGAACCATCATATGTCTAACTATCATTGTACTTGGCTTCATATGAGAGACATCAACTGGCATTTTATCAAGCACATGTCTTGGCAACACATTCAAAGCGGAACCATTATCTATCAGCACCTTGGCGATCACACAATCCTTGCATTTCACAGTGATATATAATGGCTTATTGTGACCAGTTCCTTCATGATCCAGTTCATCGTCTGTGAGATAGTTAGTAGCTTGAATCCTTCCCACCAAATGTTCTATAGAATCCTGTGTGATATCTTGAGGAACATATGCTTCGTTAAGGATCTTCTGGAGAGTGTTCTTATGCAACTCTGAACTCAAAACAAATGACAATAGAGAGATCCTAGCGGTGGTCTTTTTCAATTGGTCCACCACACTATATTCACTATGCTTCATTAGCTTCAAGAACTCGTTAGCCTCCTCATCACTCACTAGTTTGTTGACCTCATCCATCTTGGCCAATTCTACCACATTCTTCCCTTTTGCCCTCCTTTGGTCTTCTAGCTCTTCAGGAGTATGGCACCTTCCACTTCTGGTTAACCCCCTAATTTTAGCATGAAAAGTAGGAGCTGGTCTCGTGGTATGAAAAAAATAACCATAATTATAAGGTATGGTATTATAATTCCCACTAACTGTGCTTGTAGGTCTAGCCAAAATCATTCGTGGGGGTCCTCCCTCCGTTGATTGATATCTATAGACTTCAAGTTTTTTTGCCGAAACCAGTCATGGTTCCTACTAGGTTTTCCTCGGACACCCCTATCCTCAATACTCCCAATGTCATCATGTCTTCTACTTTCACCCAAAACTCTTCACAAGAGTTTATATGATGTCCCATATGCTAGTGATACTCACAATATTCTCAATGGCTTGCTTTTTGATGGGTGTTTTGAGGTACCCCGTTTGCTCCAACATTTTGTACAAACTTTTCATTGACAACCTTAAGACATTAGTACCCCTCTCTTCTTCTTCCAAAGCATTCACCCCTCCACTCCCAGATGCATGGTGCGGTAACGAGTTGGATTTTATGTTTGGAAAATCATCAAAGGATCCAACCCTTTTTTTTTTGGTAAGTTGCAAAGGATCCAACTCGCTTTGATGAGTTGGAGGATTCTCCTTTTGAAAGCTAAACAACCGTCAATATTATGGCCGGTGATACCAGCATGGTACTCACATTTCTAGTCTGGTTGGTACCATTGAGGAAAAGGTGGTTGTAAATGTGTTAAATGAACAGGTGTTACTTGGCCAATGCCAAACAATCTTTGATACATTTCACTAAGAGGCATGGGAAGTGGGGGCAGTTCTTCTTGGTTTGCAGGGAAGCTTCTGCGTAGGTGAAATATGTTGTTTTTTGACAGTACGAGATATTTTGGGTATTTGTTTGGTTTTTTAGATAAGGTGAAGTGAAATTTATGTTGGATGTGTGATTAGTACTTAAAAGTGCATTTTTATCAAGGTTCTATATCATCATTTTGCC
The DNA here is from genome assembly GCF_951802175.1 of Populus nigra. Taxonomy (NCBI): domain Eukaryota; kingdom Viridiplantae; phylum Streptophyta; class Magnoliopsida; order Malpighiales; family Salicaceae; genus Populus; species Populus nigra. Next base: position 11,722,296 of record NC_084854.1, read on the forward strand.
CTTGAAGTATCAATAACTCCTTAACTAAAGCATGTTTTATAATAACATACTAATAATATAAGATACCTTTAATTTATGGTAAATGTTCATCTTAAATGCAGGCCTATCACATAAATGAAAGAATTGATTGATGAGTTGAAGTACTGAAATTGAAAGGACAAAGAGATCGCCAAACTTAGAAAAGAGATGTTGGTGAAGTCCAAACTGGAACATTGTTCGGTAATCGGGTCATATCTAGAGCTGTAGATCTCGGATTTAAGTCTACTTTATATGGATGAAAAGGTAAGACATAGGCCTACAACTTTCATTGGAGCCCAAAATTTAACAAGGCCGTTTTCAAGTCCAAATTGTAGCAACAACGAAGAAGTCCGAATCTGTCCTGTAGCCCAGACATTGTTCAGCCCATATCTCGAGTTCTAGAAGTCCAAATGATCTCAATTTTTTTTTTTTTTGGTAAGTTGACGTATGTATTAAAAGAAGAAGATACAAACATTATAAGGGGCATACCCCAGATTTACAATGATAACAGAAACATAAAACAACAGATGGCTACAAGCTAGCCACCGACCATAACACTGAAACCTCACTGGATTCGTTAGGGAAACCAATACAACCAGCTAACTAACAAATTAAGAATCTATGGTATTCACCCTCCAAGCTCGTTGGATCCTTTTGTTTTCATTTGTTGGTGCGACATTCCTCATCAAATCAAGCTTATCACGAATGATACATTCGATTTGATTAAAGACCAAATTCGAAGTTCTAGACATTCCAGCAAAGATCCTTGCATTCCGTTCTTGCCATACATGATACACTGTAGCTGCAAAACTCAGTTTACGAGAAAAATTGACGAAACTCTTGCCATGCCAAGAGACAGTGGCCCATCGAATCCATTCATCCCAGCCTTTTGTCATTCTTGGAATGTCGCATCTGTCACAAACATCCCACCAGATCGCTTTAGTATAGGAGCATTCAAAGAACAAGTGGTTGTGATCCTCATTGTTGCGGAGACAGAGCGAGCATCTATTGGGACCATGTATACCAAACCGATGAAGTTTATCTTGAGTTGTGAGTTTCTGTTGGACAGCCATCCATAGAAGAAATGAATGTCTTGGAACAGCATTCTTGAACCACACAATGTCATGCCATTCAACCATCTAACGATGACGTCTTAGTTGTTCCCAAGCTACTTTGATCGAGAATCTATGATTTGGTGAATCCAACCAAACTATCTCATCCTTTTGCCCCATTTTAGGATTAGAATTGGAAGGAATAGCTTCTATAATGGGGTGCCAGCCAATAGCTTGGGTGGTAGGAGTTTTCCATTCTGAGTTATGAATTAGCACATTCACCTTCGCGTTCTTGGCCATACCTGAATCATAGATGAATCTTTCCCCGTAAGAATCCGCGAGTGGGCTGTGAGGATGCCAATTGTCAAACCATAGAGAGGTTGTCATTCCATCTCCTATGATGTACTTCATCTTCGGCCATGCTAAGGATCTCAGCTTTAGAATCTTTCCCCAAGCCCAAATGATCTCAATTTTTTACCCTGGAAAGATGAGACAATTTCCTAGAACTTTCATGGTTGAAGTCTGTTCAAATTATGACGTTATCAATGACGTTTTTGGCAGACAAGAAGATAAGAATTGTCACGAAGTCAAGATGTGGCCACCCATTCATCAATTAGTCAACAAATCAATAGTTTTGAATTTTGGCCTATAAAAGGAGGCATTTGCCATGTATTTAGGCATCTTGTTGTTCAGATCAAGATCATGCTCTTGCTCTCTCTTTTGTAATACTTAAGTTTTATTTATATTAATCTCTTGTTTATGGCTTTCATTTCCTTTTCTTTACTTAGTTAACTTCTTTCTCATTTATGTTCTTATCTTGTTTGTTTATGTTTTTTTTTTTCCATTGTGTAGCTAAGTTAATTATTTCAAGGTGAAAAGGGTACACTAATGGTGTAAGAATAAGTATAATATAAACTTAACATGGACCTTAATGTTGGATACTAATATGCTTTGTATTTGTTATCTTGTTCACTTTTAATACTTTGCTTGTTAAATGGTTAATCTAGATTTATGTTGTTATACTTGGTACAACAAATACTTGGCACTTTCATAGCTCATACTATATGGTATAACCGACACCTGAGCTATGAAAGGAACTTGATTTGTTGTTAACATAAATTATAATCATGAATGCCTGACAACATTTACAAGTATTAGCATTATTCGAATAAAGTAGCTAATGTAATCATGTTAACAATTTATAATCTGATTGGAATCTCCTTGTGTGTGGTTTCTAATTGAATAGTAAAAGTTTATACTATACTTGTTTGAAATACCATTAGTGAATCCTCTAACGTTGTTATCATTGTTTAATCATTACGTTAATCTTCCATCTCAAAGTTCTCATCAACTTCTTCTTCATCATCTTTATTATTATCATTATTAATAGTATTATTGGTATTACTATTACTACTACTACTACTATTGCTACTACTACTACTACTACTACTACTACTACTACTACTATTATTATTGTCATTGTCATTGTTGTTACTATTGTTGTTGTATTATTGTTGTTTATAATTTATACAATTAACCTCCCTGTGGTTCGACCCCGGTCTTGCCGGGTTATTTATTACTTTGACACTCCTACACTTGGGGAAAGACATCAATCTTTTGGTCGTGTCAATGTGGAAGGAATGGTCATGAGTGGCCTGAAATTATGCTTTCTTCCCTTACCTTCACCTTCGACGTTGTGGACGTCAGCCTCCTCTTGCGTCCAACAAAACCCCCTTTTTCACTAGGGTCTGTGATCCTACCCATTCGAATGACTTGTTCGATTCGTTCAGCTATAACAACCAAATCAGAGAAGCTTTGTGCAGAACTTCCAACCAAGTACTCAAAGTATGGTGCTTTAAAAGTATTGGAGAACAAACCTATCATTTCTTTCTCCAATAATGGCGGATTAACCTGTGCTGCCGTTTCGCGCCACCTTTGTGCATACTCCCTTACAGATTCTTTATGACCTTTCTCCAATGAATGCAAGCTTGATCTATCAGGGGCTATGTCTATATTGAACTTATATTACTTAATAAAGGCATCGACTAGATCTTTCCATCCCCTTATCTTGGTGTTATCCAAACGCATGTACCAAGTGAGAGCGACATCACTCAAACTATCCTGGAAGAAATGGATTAACAACTTCTCATCTTGCACTACTTCGGCCATCTTATTACAATATGACTTAAGGTGGGTTATTGGACATTGAGTTCCAGTGTATTTGATGAATTCTGGTACCCTAAACTTCTTAGGAATGACTACGTTAGGTACCAAACACATCTCGGCGGCTTTCACCGAGTCATACGAATGATTTCCCTCAACTGCCCTCACCCTCTTCTCTAGGGCAGCCCACTTCTCCAAACCTTCAGCTCCTATCATTTTGTTCTTATGAGACCCCTCCAAGTTTAACTCATCAGCATGAGGAATCCTCATCGGGTAGATAGGCTGAGCTAGGAAATGCGTAGCATATTGGGGCTAATGTGAAGATCCACTTGCCTCCATGTTTGGTAGGTTGAAGAATGTCGGAGGCGTCGGTGGTATCTGAGTGGTAAATGTTGGTTGGGAGGATGTCCCTTCTCCTGACTTAGATCTCAGGGCTTGTTCGAGTAAGATAGTAAGCCTGGCGACATCTTCCTTCAGACCGTTCAACTCTTTTTAGTGTTGAGCATCCAATTGAGTTCTTTCTTCATTTTCCATTTTTTCCCGCAACCAAACAATGAGTATGTTTTAACAGGGGACCTATATTTCACCTGATGTGTAGCATTATGACAGTTCATAAGTGTATTTTCAAAAATGCATGAATGTGAATGCAACATATTGGGCATGGATTATTTCATGGGAGGGTGACATAACAACCGTTATTCTTTGGATGTGTGGTTAGATCTACATCTGATACTTATTGCAATGCCGAGAGGAGATCTGTTTAACCTTTTACAATCTAAGCTTTCAGCCTTGTATATACATTTTGAATAATAAATAAAGGTCTCCGCCTTTTTTTATTTAACCCATAAAAACTTTCATTACAACAAATGATTCATCTTAATCTATTACAGGGGGAAAGGCACTGCCTCTATTAGCTATAGCTTTTAGAAACATATCGGTGTTATTCATGCTCCTTTGATACTTCGCGATGTCCCCTCCAACCTGATGAGCCTCCACTCTTAGCCAATGAGCCTTGGCCGCAGCTCGGTCAATTTGCTCTTGAAATTCCCTTATTCTTTTAGTATGGATCAAGTTGTTTCTGGATAGAGAATTATTAGCAGTATCTAATATTTGAATGTGACTCTCCATCATTTTCTGACTTTCTAGCAATTGTTCGGTCTTTGCTTCTCCCTTTGCCAACTTTGTCCTCAATGCTTTTGCTTCAATTTTAACACTATTGAGTTCAGTTCTCACATTCTGAGTGGCTTTGACTATCTTCTTGGTTTTAACCAACTCCAATTCAACATCTTTTAACTGGCTTTTGAGTTCTTTTATATCTGTTAAACACTTGCTTAACACAGCTTGAGTTTTGACGGCCAATTTCTCCCAATACTGGGCCTTCTCCACCTGAAGCGTCTTCTCCTCATTGATGACTTTTAGGGATTCTAAGTCGTTCATTGCATTCATCCGATCTCGACCCACCGAGTTTCTTTCTTCCTCAGCCAATTCCTCATAGATTTTTCTTCGGCTAATTGATGCTCTAATGATAGTCTCAAATCCTCCTTTGTTTTAAGGTCGGCTTGCAATCGTTTTACTTGCTCTCTCAGTTCTTCTTCACAACACACCCTCTTTCTTCGGGTGCCCACGGATTCTAAAATTTTTACCATGTCGAAAACTCTTTTGTCACACCATTCGGGATATTTTTCACTAACTGTGGGATTCCTTGATCAATTCTCCTTCTTTATCAGCAACAAAGTGTTCCAATCCTGCTTAATGCTTTCTAACATTTCCATGGCAGCCTATTTATAGACACCAGTAAATTGAGCTATGTCAATTGTCCTAGGAACACATTGTATGCCCCCAAGCTACCTTGCAACTAAAGCAAGTGCGTAACTGACGTATCCCGTTACTCCAATTAATGGTACCCAAGGCTTTTCTCCACAACTCATCAAGCTTGTCATATTCCTCATCCAAAGAGCTTTCCAGTTAAAAATGCTTAATAGGAAGGTTTCAACCAAAATCGCGGCACACGGGTTGATCTTTGTCTTTTCATATTCCACAAACAAATTAGCAGCTTCCAAACTGATAATTCCCGTAGTAGAGGTACATAGAACTAAACCAAATATTCCCAAAGCCAATATTCTATGTTTCTCTAATTTAGCACCTGGGTTAACTTTTTTACCAATTAACAACTCCTCTAGTCGGTTAAATCTAAGACCCCCAGAGTTATCTTTCTCTCTATACGGTATTAGCTGAGGGATCCCTAGCAGTTTGGCAAGCTCATCCATGGTGTCGGCAATTCTTTGACGGAAGTACACTTTGTAGGCATCTTCGAGGAACTCAGTCAACACACCGTACTCTTCAATGGTAGGTGTCATGTCGACATTTCGGAAAGTGAAACGACGGTAATCGGGATCCCAAAAATATATCATGGCTTTTATAGCTGATGGCAAAACTGACACATTCAATAGGTGCAAAATCCTCCCATACTTCATAACAAATTTTGCTTCATCTATCTGATACTTAGTGAATGAAAACAATCGGCTAGTGTCATTTATTATGCACCTGACATCTTTGAGTAGCGGTGTCCCATCGGCATTTGGTCTAGGGCAGTCTCCCTCGGTCATTTGCAAGGATTCAGATTCGAGTCCGTACTCAACAGTTGTTACCTCACGAATAACGGTCATTATATCACCTGAAAGTCCTGTAATGAGAATGCTTACATGTTATGCTTATCTCAGTGAAATTATACAAGGACCAATCTAAAGAATATGTTCTAGTCATTAAATGCATATGGGTAGTTTTGCTATCTAGTCTCAAAGGTCTTTCGCATACTCAGTGATCGTCCTCGAAAGGTTGATATGAGATTTACAAGCGGTGTGAAGATAGAGGTCCTGAGTAAAATCAGTTTGGCATATCAACCACTGTCGAGCAAACAAATCATGCGAGAGTTGGATAGTTTCGTGAGCCTTACCCAGGCTAAAGCCATTGGGGTGCCATTACTCCTCCACTTATCTTAAAGTTGGTACCACATGTATATACATAAAAAATGAGCTTGAATGATGTGTGAAGGCCTTATATTCATATCAATGTATATGCATGATAAATATGAGTAATTATGCGTGCTAAAACATTGAAAAGAGCAAAAAATAATAATTAAAAATAAAATAAAATAAAATACACAAAAATACATAATAAATAATAATAAAAAAACAATAAAAAACTTGATAAACACCACCAACACAAAAAAAAACATATTTAGCAATAAAAGAAAACAAAAAAACAAAACTTAGTCCTAAGGTCCCCAGTGGAGTCGCCATTCTATCTCACCCGACATCGCGGCGACCCTAAAAATAATTCTTGCTTTATGGAAAAAGAACAGATTTCTGGAATTTTGTTCTTTTAGAAAAAATGTCTTATTTGAGGAGTCGCCACCTAGTATTATGGTCACTAGGAACCCTAACTGATTAACAGAGATTCTATGGTTCGGGACTGGTTACGTAAAAGGAAAGATATTAGCACCCTTTAAACGTTCTGCCTAAGACAAACTGTATTATTGTTTTTGTCTTAAATTGCTAAATTTTACTTGTTTACGCTCTAATGGTTTATTCACAATATTCCTAACTCTGGCGTCAGTGAATATTCAACTACGGACAATTCCAACTCTGGCGTTGGTAACTATTACGTAGCTATAAAATAAATTTAGATCAATATTTTTTATTCCTGACTCTAACGCTAGTGAATAAACAAGTAGACTAAATTCACTTTATTACACGTTCACATATTTTTTCTATACAGTTAAATAATAATAATAAAAAATTAAATCAATGTTTTTATTCCCGACTCTGGCGTTAGTGAATAAATAAATAAAATAAATAAATAAATTTTATTTTTCATACATGCACACATATTTTTTTGCTAAATAAAATAAAATATAACGAATAAAAATAATATAAATTTAAACCAGTATTTTATTCCTAACTTTGGCATTGGTGAATAAACTAGTAAATTTATATTATTCTTATTCATGCATACACATATTTTATTATTTTTCTATTTTTTGTATTTTTGTATTTTTGTATTTTCTTTATTTTCTTTATTTATGTTTTTGGGGCTGGGCCTAGCTCAGCCCACATAGGCTGGGTTACATGAGGCATGCGTGATCCAAATCAGGCATGCCTAGCCTTTGCTAATTAATTCAAAACAAGCGGCGAAAATGAATTAACGAAACGCAGGGGAAAAAAGAGCAGAAGACTTACCTGATTCTTTTGCAGAGAATTTGCGCGAGGTTGCCGAAGATGACGCTTCTGTTTTCAAATTGCCTTTTACTCCTTATGCTTGTATCTCACGTTGTATTCATTTCCTAGGTCTCTATTTAAATTTGTTTTTTTTCATTTATGTACTCTGTTTTCAGCACACCGTCTTAACTCTCTCTCGGCTGATTTTCTCTCTCGTTTTGCTTAAGTCAGAATTGGTGAGGGAAGCCTATTTGAGTTTTGGAGATGAACCTAGAAGTTTCGTGCCTTGCTTGTGTTTCTCTTCTTGCTGGTTTCTTTTTTTTTCTTTTCTCTCCCTCTAACCCCCTGCTCTTCGGTGCTGCTCGGTTTATATAGGGCTTGGTGGGTTGATAACGGGTAGTAGGCTGAGGGTCGGCCACCATTAAGGCGCCCATAACTGAAGTCAACAAACGACGATTACTGTTGTAATGTTCCTTCCTCCATTACTGTAGAAACGGTCACTGGCTTAAAGGAGAAGAAGATGAACAGCGTCTTCAGAACAAAACCGTTTGGAGATAAACAGTGGCCATTTTCACTTTGACCCGTGAAGTTTTGAAAATTTTATAATTAAGCCCTTGGTTTAAACCGTGATTTTCCCTGCATTTCGGTGCCTTTTACAAGTTAGTCCTTGGACTTTAATCTGCTGCAATCGTGCCCCCAATTAACCCCAAACTTTGCTATTTCTTCAATTTAGTCCCTGCTTTCATTAATTTAATTAAATCCAAAGTCCAATTAAGTCTAAAACTTATGAATTCTCCAATTAAGCCCCTGATTGGATTAATTAAATTAATTCCAAGCCTAATTAAGTCTCAAAACTTATCAATTATCCAATTAAACCCTTGATTGGATGAATTAAATTAATTTCAAGCTTAATTAAGTCTAAAAATTTATCAATTCTCCAATTAAACCCTTACTTGGATTAATTAAATTAATTTCAAGCTCAATCAAGTCTAAAAATTTATCAATTCTCCAATTAAACCCTTAATTGGATTAATTAAATTAATTCCAAGTTTAATTAGATTAATTTTAAAGTTTAATTAAACCCCAAAACTTCCGATCATTTTGCTCTTAACCCAAATTTTAATTCATTCTTCATTTATTTTATTTTACTTGTTTTTCCATCATTTTTTTATCCTTTTCAGTAAATAAAAAAATAATAGTAATTAAAATAAAATGGTCAAAAATTGGGTTATGACAGTCCCCATTTGAGCCTGGTAAAATATTTTCTTTCAAAAAGAAACCCTAACTAGGATTACATCCCACACGGGGGGTAATAAGAGATATTTTGAAGACATTAATAGAATTAATGGATAAAAAGGCTTAGAACAAAAGTCCAATGATTGAGAAAGGGCTAGAAGAAGATTGAGGGTCATCCAAGAAAACTTTGAGGAACGCTAGGTAAAAGCAAAAAAAGAAAGAAAGAAAGAAAAAAAGAGTGGAATGGAAGGAGAATGCCTATCAATTCTAAGAGGGGCAAAAGAGGTTTCAATTGAAGAAAGACACAGCAAATGCCAAAAGCCAACACCAAAAAATCAAATTTCATGTCTTTTGGTGTGTCTAGGATAAAGCCTCTAGTGTCTTCAAAAAATTTAGATTGATTATTCATCAAAGAAAAAGTTGGATTTGCATTATGACCTATGTTAAGAGAATTCTGATGTTTGAGATTAACATGGTTATTTCACTTTCTCTACAATGACAACAAGAGAGAGAGAGTTGATATATAGTTAATGTTGATCCTAAGTCTTTCAAACCCTCAAACACCTTTTGAGCTTGTGAAATTCCTTTCTTTTATAGCCATGAACCATAGCCTGCATTTCGTGCTTTTAAAAGCCCTTTTTGATCAAGTAAGCAATTTGAACCGATAAATGGCGCTCTCAAAACTTGAAGAGCTTTTCCATAAGAGTCGTGGCTTCATGAATTAAGCTACTTGTTATTATGCATGCTGATAAAATTGGTGCTAAAAAGAAAAACAATCTTTCTTGATGAATCCTCAAGTTTTGACTTGAGCCTTTGTTTTTTAAAATTCACAGAAGGTCACCTCATTACAGACCATCAAAAGATATACCCAAGATCAAAGATTAAAACTGACACTAAGAACCATGAAAAAAGTCATTTTAATCTTACAACGGGTCATTTCTGTTTTTAAAATACAAGACAATCAAACGACTACATTGAATAGCGTGTGTTGGATCTTTGACCAAACAAGCTTGATTTCCAAAAATACCTTTCAAAATTGACATCTCTCTGATTTCATTTCAACAATTAGACTTGAATAGACATGACCATTGAAACATGAGATATGATTCCAGAATAAGAACGATTGTCAAATAAGAACATTGGTCGAATTTGCAAAATCCTTAACAAGAATGACATCAACAGTTCTCAACATTTCTTGAAAAGTTGACTGCCAGAGGCAATACAGCGGACCTTGAGAAGAAAAACAAACATTATTCAGATCAACTGGGGGCAAAGAAAAATCAGATGATCAGTCGTCAAAGTCCATCAAAGTTATGTTTAGCATCTGACAGTGACAAAGAAAAAACTTGTTGAGTATAAACAGATGAACGAGCATTCAGATCATTGATGGGGGCAATGTTGTTCAAAGACAGTCTGTGATCTAGTGAATTTCAGCAACACTTGATGAGCAACGTTGCATCTGAAGGACATCTTCATAAGGGGTTATCCTTTGAAACATAGCTATGATTCCCGACAAATGTTATATGCAGTTGCATTTGAATGAATGCTAGAAGGATGCACCCACCAAGATTGACTATGAGACCATCTGTTTTGAAGCTCAAATGCACACTTCACCGCATGAATATAGGTGATGAGCATTATTGATGATGCCAATGCATTTCTTTTCACAATCTAATTTGACAAGCTGAGAGGAATCTATGGAGAAGAACATGGAGCATACAATGATGAGCCTTTTACGGCAAGCTATGGGATGCATGCCTATATGACTTGGCAGTTTCCAAAAAGGTTGATGATAACATATACTTGAAAAGTATTGTTTCAACTGGAGGCAAGTTGATGACTAGTTGACGATCTTGATGGGTGTTGGCATGATGCACACAACCAATCAGAGGATAATTCTCAGTAGAATTCAGGAGAGAAAATCCTTCATGATGAATCAAGCAACACCACACTTGGGGGCATTGTCAAGCTTGATAAATAGAGAGAGCAGTAATCATTGCGGACAACCCAGGATGGGTACTGCATTTATAGATGAGTGATGGCTAGCACATGAATGAGCCAATGCATTGAAAGAACAAAGAAAGCTTTAGAATGCAAACAAAGGCACCATATGACAATGGATCATCAAAGAGGGGGAGACCTATATTTCAAATCAGGTAAGGATGCATGCATGTCATGTCATCTAACCTCAAAGCACTACACATACTTGTGATTGTTACAGGAGGATCCTTAATGAAGTCCAGCAAGATTGTGGACATTGAGTTAATGATAACAAAGAATCGGTTTAGATCCTAGAACGAGAAGAGAATGAGATGAACTCTGCTGGTAGGAGATTCTCAAAGAAACGAGGAGATCAACCCTGTCATCAAGATGAGTCTTCAAGTCAACCTTGCAATTAGGAAGCGTCGTTTGTCAGCCTTATCCTTTCAAGACTTCTCCAGCCAAGTCTTTTTGCTAGGTAAGTCACATTTTATCATTTGGGTAGGTCACCCATTATAATAAGACCACCTTTCATCATTTCTCTAGGTGACCCATAACAATGAGACTACTTTTCATCTTCCATTTGGGTAAGTCACCCATAATAATGAGATCAATTCACATTTTCATCATCTTGTATTTGGGTAGGTCACCCATTATAATGAGATCGCTTTTTGTTTTTTATCTGGGTAAGTCATCCATCATAATGAGACCACCACCTTTTCCTTGGGTAGGTCACCCATCATAATGAGACCATCATGTTTCCTAGGTAGGTCACCCATCATAATGAGACCACCACCTTTTCCTTGGATAGTTCACCCATCACAATGACACCATCATGTTTCCTGGGTAGGTCACCCATCATAATGAGACCACAACCTTCATCTGGGTAGGTCACCCATCATGATGAGACCACCACCTTCATGTGGGTCACCCATTATAATGAGACCATCATTTCATGTGGGTAGGTCACCCATCACAATGAGACCATCATTTTTCTCTTTGAGTAGGTCACCCATAAGAATGAGACTAATTCATATTTTGATCATCTTTCATTGGGATAGGTCACCCATCATAATGAGACCATCATTTTTTTCCACTAGGGTAGGTCAACCACACAAGGAAATTGCCAGATGAGATTTCAAGTTGACTGAGCTACACACCAATTTTGGTTCTGTTTAAAGGAGATCACCAGATGGGATCTCAGGTTAACCCAATCAAAAGGACAGGTCGCCCGTGAAAATAGACCAGCGTGAGAACTTGTGGGCAGGTCGCCCTAATAGATTAGCATGAGTATGTGTAGGCAGGTTGCCCTAATAGATTAGCATGAGTATGTGTAGGCAGGTTGCCCCTGAAAACAGACCACAATGAGTATGTCGGGTCGCCCGTGAAAATAGGCCAGCTGGAGTATGTGTGGGCAGGTCGCCCCTGAAAATAGACTAGTGTGAGTGTGTGGGCAGGTTGTCCTTGAAAGCAGACCACTTTTCTTCAAAATGGGTAGGTCACCCAAGATAATGAGACCACTTTCTTTTGAAAAGCAAAGTCCTTGGCTGAGTGGATCACTTAATAAGCCAAGAAGACCTTTTGTTTTCTTTACAAGCTTACTATGCAAAACAATGAGGAATGTTTGCTTCATAAGCATTGTAAAGAGAGGGCATCTGTCGCTACCCAAGTTTTGACCCATGTTTTTGATAAATTTTCAAAAACAATTAAAAATAGCAAAAAAAATGAAAACCCCGCAAAAAATGCATTTTGATATATTTGCATCATTTTTAGCATTTTCAACGTCATCTTGAAAGAATTTAAATTTTCAAAGGTATTTCAAACGCGTTCAACTTTTAACGTGTTAATTTTACAATTACTGATTTTTTAAGTCGACGTTGATATTGCTCGCTTTAAAAAATACAAAAAAATAAGAAAAATCAAAATTACAAAAAAAAAAGAAAAGAAAGGAAAAAGAAAAGTTGAGGGACCAGTTTACAAACCTTGGAATACTTCTTCTATAAATACCATGCTATAGTGAAAGGGGTGGGGAGGAAAATTTTTAGGGGGAGAGGTGGAGAAAATATGGTGGGGAAACAAAAGAAAAAACCTAACCTAAACTCATCTATAGGGAGCCGCCGCCCCCATCTTCTTTGATTTTTTTTACTCCCGAAACCAACAAGCCGCCCCCGTTCCCCCTGTATCTTTGAAAAGCAAACCAGAGAAATCCAAAAGTGGGGGGAGAACATTTTGGGGCGGAGAAATAAACCCTGAACCTAAATTGTTTTCTCCGAAACCGCCACTCTCCTTTCCCAACAACCCAAAACCCCTTCCCTTCTCAGGTTTGCCTCCAACTCCAAAAACCAGCCAAGGCCACACCCACATCAACCTCCAACAGTGGCAGCCAAGACTTGCCCTCTGCACAGAAGCCTCCTATTTCCTTCTCACGGTCTCCAGCTCCACCCGACAGAAGCTGGCTGCTGCTCAACTCATCTCAGACCGAACACGGCGGCAGCCCACGTTGTTTTCTTTCTAGTCTTCTCTCAATCCCACCGCGCCAACAGCGTCATAGCAACACCCAAGCACCACCGTTAGCTCCAGTATCGCCGAGGCCAAGCACCATCAACCGGCCAACAGCAGCATCCCTTCTCCAGCAGCTCATTACAGAGACGATGAGGAAATGAAAAGGGAGGCCGAAGAACAGTAGAAGGGAGCAGAAAACCGAGACTTCAATGGTGCCGGTCTCCCAACCATGGCAGCGGTGGATGACACTGCTGGTGTAGAAATGGAGGATGAGGGAAGTTGCCAATCCAGCCATCCACACGTCTGGCCTGTTGGCAACGCTCGGCTCCAGTTTTGAAGGAAGAGAAAGAGAAGCCGATCTGAAAACAAAACTAAAACAGACTTGCTTGTTGTGTTTTTGGTATTTTGCAGGTAACGGTGTTGCTCACAGCCAACAGGAAGGTGAAGATCTCCCCCCGTTCTCTGGATTTCACGGCGGCACGTGAACCCACGCGTCGCCAGTTGTGGTGGCGCGTGGAGAAGATGCACCACCACTGTTCCCATGCCCAGAAACCTTCCAGCATTTTGTAATTTTCAAATGTTGATGTGTATATTTAGATTACTAGTATTTGATTTATTTTGAACTTTTGATATTTAGTAATATGTAAAAGTGATGTGTGAGTTAATCATAGTAAAAAAGTAATGTTAGTGTGTATGTTTGTTTATTTTATTTATGTTATTGAATTATAAAAATTAAAAAGACGAAAAAGGAATTAAGTGTTTAATTTGAATATGGTTAAATATCTTAAGGACAAATAAAATCATGTTATATTTTCCATGAAAATGTAAGAACATGTTTCTACATATATTCTAGGATTTAATAACTGATTTCATATCTAGAGTTATAGAACTTCGATTCAAGTGAGATTAGTCTCGTTGGAAAGCTAAGACATGAGGCTACAAGTTCTATGAATTAAGAAGAACCCAGTTCTGCTTCTAAGATAGTCAAAATTGCTCAACAACAAACACATGGACTGTTACTGTCCAACTATTACTGTCTCAGTTTTGAACTGTTACTGTCTGACCTCTCCTTGGATTTTTAACTATATCTGGAGTTATAAAACTCCGATTCAAGCGAGATTAGTCTCGTTGGAAAGCTAAGACATGAGGCTGCAAGTTCTATGATTAAGAAGAACCCAGTTCTGCCTCTAAGATAGTAAAAATTGCTCAACAACAAACAGTTAGACTGTTACTGTCCAACTGTTACTGTCTCGGTTTTGAACTGTTACTATCTGACCTTTCCTCGGATTTTTAACTATATCTAGAGTTATAAAACTCTGATTCAAGCGAGATTAGTCTCCTTAGAAAGCTAAGACATGAGGCTACAAGATCTATGATAAGAAGAACCCAGTTCTGCCTCTAAGATAGTAAAAATTGCTCATCAACAAACACTTTTACTGTTATTGTCCAATTGTTACTGTCTCGCTTTTGAACTGTTACTATCTAACATTTCCTCAGATTTTTAACTATATCTGGAGTTACATAACTTTGATTCAAGAGAGATTAGTCTCATTGGAAAGATAAGACATGAGGCTACAAGTTCTATGAATTAAGAAGAACCCATTTCCACTTCTAAGATAGTTAAAATATATCATCAACAAACACTTGGACTTTTACAGTCCAACTGTTACTGTCTCGTATTTGAACTGTTACTGTCTAACCTCTCCTCAAATTTTTAAATATATCTGGAGTTATAGAACTCTGATTCAAGCGAGATTAATCTCGTTGGAAAGATAAGACATGAAGCTACAAGTTCTATGAATTAAGAAGAACCCATTTCCACCTCTAAGATAGTCAAAATTTCTCATCAACAAACACTTGGACTTTTACTGTCCAACTGTTACTGTCTCAGTTTTGAACTGTTACTGTCTGGCCTCTCCTCAGATTTTTAACTATATCTGAAGTTATAGAACTTCGATTCAAGCGAGATTAGTCTCATTGGAAAGCTAAGACATAAGGCTACAAGTTCTATGATTAAGAAGAACCCAGTTCTGCCTCTAAGCTAGTTAAAAATTGCTCATCAACAAACACTTAGACTGTTACTATCAACCTCCCCCTTGCCTTCCAAGACAACATCCATCATGGGCCATCAATAGTTGTACTACGAGTCACCAGCAAGACCATTAGCTCTTCGACATCAAAACAACCTCCACTAGTTTCATTAATTAGATTCTCAACACTACAACATGATGCGAACCTCGTGATCACGTAGTCACGCAACCCACACGCAAAGACACCAATTCCCGGAAAGCGAAGTAAATCAGGTTTGATAGGAGTGTGACACAAAGATAACTTGTACCTAGGCACCAGCACTATTGAAAACGGAGACCCCCACCCAACGAATATTGATTCGCGAACAAGTATAAGGATGACGCCACGAAGACAGTTGTTCTTCGATAAGTCGTTTTCAGTTCTTTAGAGAACCAAGGAAGGGAGATTATCCCACCAACACACAATAAGTGCAGCAAAGAAGTTTATTGATATGAAAATTGCGTAACCTTACATGTTTGGTTATGCTTTTATTTATACTGACTCTAGACTTAAGAAAACCCTAATGGACCCCCATTAGGTGGACTTATATGAAGCCCACTTACAATTGACCCAAATAAGTAATAATAACCCAAAAACTAAGAAGAACATAATAAAAATAATAAAATTCCAAAAATTATCATGCTAAATATGCTAGAATCAGATTTGTCACCCTTAAGAAGTCCCAAATAAACTAGGACAAATCTGATTTGGAAATTTTGTGTTGCTGCCCCCCCTTGATGTCCTTGATTAGCTTGGATTTCCTTATTTAACTTTGACAAATAAGAAAAAAAAATTTCCTCCTTTGTTGCTGATTTAATTACTTTCCTTCCTAAGTTAGGAAAAGCATTAAATAGTCCTCCTCAATAATATATGGCCAACTTCCTTACTTAATTAGGAGAATCAATTGCTGACTTTTTATCCTTGTAGCATTAGGAAAAACAAGCCTAACAAGGCTGGTATTGGGCCGGACACATCAACCCCATGTTCCACACGAATTGGGCTCTTCTTGGACCTGAACTAGATGGATTAAAGGCTGCCCTTCATGCTCCTTAAATGTCTCAAGCCCATCTAGGTCCATTTTGCTCCATATGTTCTGAACAAGCCCATTCAATGCTTCTTTAAGATTCTTTGCCCTAGCTCTTGTGATTGGCCCAATTGGCACCTCCAATGAGTCGTTGGCATGATTACGCTTGGTGTTGGGCTGATCCGTATCATCCCCTCGCTCTTCAAAAGGATTCGACCTCGAATCATCACCGACATCAAACAGAGTAAGATCAGAAACATTAAAGGTAGCACTAACACCATACTCACCTGGAAAATCAACTTTATAAGCATTGTCATTCATCCTCTCAAGGATCTGAAATGGCCCCTCTCCTCGTGGTTGTAGCTTTGATTTCCTATGGGCCGGAAATCTCTCCTTGCGCATATGCACCCAAACCCAATCGCCGGGCTGAAAGACAACATGTTTGCGCCCCTTACTGGCTTTGGTTGCATACACACAATTCCTCTTTTCAATCTGTTGCCGCACACTCTCATGAAGTGTTTTCACCACCTGTGCTTTACGATTACCATCCAGACTAACCCTTTCATCAATTGGCAAAGGAATCAAATCCATTGGAGTTAAAGGGTTAAATGCATACACAATTTCAAATGGTGAAAATTTAGTAGTAGAGTGCACACTATGATTATATGCAAACTCTATAAATGGCAGCAAGCAGAAGTTGTGTTAAGGTCCTATTAACTACTTCGGTTTGTCCATCTGTTTGGGGGTGACAAGTAGTTGAAAACAACAGTTTAGTACCCAATTTTCCCCATAACACCTTCCAAAAATAGCTAAGGAACTTAACATCTCTATCAGAAACAATGCTTTTAGGGACCCCGTGAAGCCGTACTATCTCCCTAAAGAACAAATCGGCAATGTTAGTTGCATCATCAGTTTTATGACATGGAATGAAGTGTGTCATCTTTGAAAACCTATCAACAACTACAAAGATGGAATCCTTACCCTGTTTTGACCTAGGTAAACCTAAGACGAAGTCCATTGAAATGTCTACCCATGGTTCTTTCGGTACAGGCAAAGGGGTATACAAGCCATGTGGTTGAGTCCTAGACTTTGCTTTTCTACACGTTATGCATTTATCACATATGCGTTGCACATCTTTTTTCATTTTAGGCCAATAAAAATGCTCATGCAACACATCCAAAGTCTTAACAACACCAAAATGCCCCATCAACCTGCCTCCATGTGCTTCACGTACAAGCAATTCACGCATAGAACTTAATGGAACACACAAACGATTCTCTTTAAACAAATATCCATCAAGTCTATAAAACTTTCCAAAAACCAAAGTTTCGCAAGCATCGTAAACATTTGCAAAATCACTATCATCCTTGTACAATTCTTTTATGTGTTCAAATCCTAGAAATCTAGCATCCAAAGTAGATAAAAGAACATACCTGCGCGAAAGTGCATCAGCCACAATGTTTTCTTTCCCTTGCATAAACTTGATCACATACGGAAAGGTTTCAATAAATTCAACCCATTTGGCATGTCTCCTACTCAACTTACCTTGCCCTTTCAAGTGCTTCAATGATTCATGATCAGAATGTATCACAAACTCCTTGGGCCATAGGTAATGTTGCCACGTCTCTAAAGTTCTTACCAAGGCATAGAGCTCCTTGTCATATGTAGGGTAATTCAAGGCTGCCCCATTAAGTTTTTCGCTGAAATACGCAATGGGCCTCCTATCTTGCATTAACACAGCTCCTATACCAATACCTGACGCATCACATTCAACTTCAAAAGCTCTCGTAAAGTCTGGCAAAGCTAAAAGAGGTGCCAAACAAAGTTTATCTTTCAACAAATTAAAAGCCTCATCCTGTTCATCATTCCATTTGAATCCAACAGACTTTTTCACAATTTCAATCTGGCTGCTCTCCAGGAGGCACGTCAAGGTAATCTTTGTGTTGTTGTTTGTACTCCTCTCTATTTTCCTATGATTTTTGGATGTTGGAATATTAGTGGTTTGAATGATCCTATAAAGCATTCAGAATTGCGTCGACTCATCCATCAAGAGAGGATAGCTTTTTTTGGTTTGCTTGAAACTCGAGTTAAAGACAAGAATAAAGATAGTGTTTCTAAACTTCTTCTGCGTTCTTGGTCCTTCTTGTATAATTATGATTTCTCTTGTCGTGGTCGTATTTGGGTTTGTTGGAATGCTGATACGATGAAGGTGGATGTTGTTGGAATGTCAGACCACGCTATTCATGTTTCTGTCACTATCTTAGCTACCAATATCAGTTTCAATACTTCAATTATTTATAGAGACAATAATGCTTCCTTACGTGAGGCATTATGGTCTGATATAGTGAGTCGTAGTGATGGATGGGAGTCAACCCCGTGGATTCTTATGGGTGACTTTAATGCTATCCGCAACCAGTCGGACAGGTTAGGAGGGTCTACTACGTGGACTGGTACTATGGACAGATTGGATACGTGTATTCGAGAAGCGAAAGTAGATGATCTTCGGTATTCAGGTATGCATTATACTTGGTCGAACCAATGTCCTGAGAATCTGATCATGCGGAAACTAGATAGAGTGCTTGTCAACGAGAAATGGAATCTGAACTTTCCATTATCGGAAGCGAGATTTTTGCCTTCGGGTATGTCAGACCATTCTCCTATGGTGGTAAAGGTTATTGGCAATGATCAGAATATAAAGAAACCATTCAGATTCTTCGATATGTGGATGGATCATGACGAGTTCATGCCCTTGGTGAAGAAGGTATGGGATCAGAATTCGGGGGGTTGTCCAATGTATCAGCTGTGTTGCAAACTAAGAAAGCTAAAGCAGGAATTGAAACTTTTCAATATGGCTCACTTCTCGAACATTTCAGATAGAGTTAAAGATGCAAAAAACGAAATGGATAAGGCTCAACAGGCTCTGCATACAGCGCATGAGAATCCAATTTTGTGTATGCGAGAAAGGGATGCTGTTCGTCAATACGCTTCTACCGTCAGGGCTGAAGAGAGTTTTTTCAAACAGAAGGCAAGGATACAATGGCTTAGCTTGAGGTATCAGAATACTAGCTACTTTCACAAATCAGTAAATGAAAGACAGAATAGAAATAAGCTTCTATCACTTACAAGGGAGGATGGAGAGGTTGTCGAAGGACACGAGGCAGTCAAATCAGAAGTAATTGCATACTTCCATCGTGTGTTAGGAGTAGATCAGATGCCTAGGGTTCTGAACGAGGAAGTGATGGAATCGGCAAATAACTTGAAACTGTCTTCAACGCAACAGCATCTACTCGCACAAGATGTAACAAGGGAGGAGATTAAGCATGCTATGTTTAGTTTGAAGAACAACAAAGCCCCTGATCCGGATGGCTTTAACGCAGGTTTCTTCAAAAGAATGTGGCACATAGTTGGGGAAGATGTAATCAACGCTGTTAGATCCTTCTTTCAGACTCGTAGAATGCTTAAAGAAATGAATGCTACATCCATTTCGCTTATTCCTAAAGTTGCTAATCCTACATGTAAGGTTGACAGATTTTCGTCCTATATCTTGGTGCAATACAGTGTACAAATGCATCGCTAAGATTCTAGCTGGGAGAATCAAAGTTGTTTTGCCATCCTTAGTTGGTCCATATCAGACTACTTTTATCTCAGGATGGAGAATCAGTGATAACATTCTTTTGTCTCAGGAACTAATGAAAGGCTATCATAAATCTACGGGACATGCTCGTTGTGCTATGAAAGTTGATCTGATGAAGGCTTATAACTCGGTGCGGTGGGATTTCGTTGACGCCATGTTAATAAAAATGGGATTACCTAGAACAGTAATTGATTGGATCATGGTTTGTGTTACATCATGTCAATTCTCTATCAACATCAATGGTGAGCGTCAACATCAATGGTGAGCTTGCAGGTTACTTTCAAGGAGGAAGAGGGCTGAGACAAGGGGATCCATTGTCCCCATATTTGTTTGTCCTATGTATGGAAATCCTTTCGGGGCTATTCTGCAAGATGAGTGCCAACCAAGAATTCAAGTTCCACTGGAGATGCAAGAAGGACAAAAATTCTCATCTTTGTTTTGCTGACGACTTGATGATTTTTAGCAACGGGGATGTAAACTCAATTCGTATGATCAGAACTGTGCTCACAAAGTTTCAAGACCTATCAGGTCTGTATCCAAATCTAAACAAAAGTGACATCTTGTTGAGCGGTGTGTTAAATGCTGAGAGGGAACAAATTATTCATATTCTTGGGTTTAGAGAGGGGGAGCTCGCTATCAAATATTTGGGAGTACCTCTTCTCTCGTCCAGACTAAAGGTTGTTTATTGTAAGGGCCTCGTGGATCGAATCACCTCTAAAGTTCGACATTGGACTTGTAGAACACTCTCGTATGCAGGACGGGTACAACTGATTAATTCAGTTTTATTTTCCATACAAGTCTATTGGGCATCTCTCTTTCTCTTACCTGGGCAAGTAATTAAAAATGTGGAGCAAATTATGAAATACTTTCTTTGGTCAGGTTCAGATATGAGAACTACTAGGCTAAAGTGGCTTGGGATCAGGTATGTCTTCCAAAAAAGAAGGGGGGGCTAGGAATAAAAAGGATAACAGAATGGAACAAGATTTCTTTGTTAAAACACATTTGGAACCTGTGCAATGACTCAGATGGCTCAATATGGTCTACTTGGATCAGATCCAATCTGTTGCGAGGTAGGAATTTCTGGACAATCAAGACGCCACAGAATTGCTCCTGGGCTTGGGGAAAGATTCTAAAGCTCAGATCCTTAGCATGGCCGAAGATGAAGTACATCATAGGAGATGGAATGACAACCTCTCTATGGTTTGACAATTGGCATCCTCACAGCCCACTCGCGGATTCTTACGGGGAAAGATTCATCTATGATTCAGGTATGGCCAAGAACGCGAAGGTGAATGTGCTAATTCATAACTCAAAATGGAAAACTCCTACCACCCAAGCTATTGGCTGGCACCCCATTATAGAAGCTATTCCTTCCAATTCTAATCCTAAGATGGGGCAAAAGGATGAGATAGTTTGGTTGGATTCGCCAAATCACAGATTCTCGATCAAAGTAGCTTGGGAACAACTAAGACGTCATCGTTAGATGGTTGAATGGCATGACATTGTGTGGTTCAAGAATGCTGTTCCAAGACATTCATTTCTTCTATGGATGGCTGTCCAACAGAAACTCACAACTCAAGATAAACTTCATCGGTTTGGTATACATGGTCCCAATAGATGCTCACTCTGTCTCCGCAACAATGAGGATCACAACCACTTGTTCTTTGAATGCTCCTATACTAAAGCGATCTGGTGGGATGTTTGTGACAGATGCGACATTCCAAGAATGACAAAAGGCTGGGATGAATGGATTCGATGGGCCACTGTCTCTTGGCATGGCAAGAGTTTCATCAATTTTTCTCGTAAACTGAGTTTCGCAGCTACAGTGTATCATGTATGGCAAGAACGGAATGCAAGGATCTTTGCTGGAATGTCTAGAACTTCGAATTTGGTCTTTAATCAAATCGAATGTATCATTCGTGATAAGCTTGATTTGATGAGGAATGTCGTACCAACAAATGAAAACAAAAGGATCCAACGAGCTTGGATGGTGAATACCATAGATTCTTAATTGTTAGTTAGCTGGTTGTATTGGTTTCCCTAATGAATCTAGTGAGGTTTCAGTTTTATGGTCGGTGGCTAGCCTGTAGCCATCTGTTGTTTTACGTTTCTGTTATCATTGTAAATCTGGGTATGCCCCTTATAATGTTTGTATCTTCTTCTTTTAATACATACGTCAACTTACCAAAAAAAAAAAAGAATTTGAAGAGTTGGGATACTTGTTTGCCTATTGTGGAGTTTGCATACAATCGTAGTGTGCATGGGTCTACAAAATTTTCACCATTTGAGGTTGTGTACAGCTTTAATCCTTGTGTTCCTATTGATCTTGTTCATATTCCAATTGATGAGAGGACATCTATGGATGGAATTAGAAAGGCAGAATTGATGAAGAAACTACATGAGCAGGTTCAATTACATATTGAGGAGAAAACAACGAAGTATGCTAAACAAGCTAACAAGGGGCGGAAAAATGGTTAGGTTTGAACCTGGAGATCTTGTTTGGATTCATATTAGCAAGGGCCGATTCCCAAGCAAACGTAAGTCCAAGTTGATGCCAAGAGCTGATGGTCCATTTTGGATTATAGAGAAGGTGAATGACAATGCGTATAAGGTAGATCTTCCTGCTGATTACAATGTACCAACTACTTTTAATGTGAAAGACTTGACTCTATACTTGGATGACGATGACGATTCTGATTTGAGGACAAATCAATTTCAACCCGAGGCTGATGATGTGCATCATGGGAATTATAATCCATCTTTTAAAGCTAAATCTAATATGCAAGAGGATTCAGATGCTCCAATGACAAGAGCGAGAGCGAAACAACTACAAAGGGCCTTGACGAGTTAAATTGGAATGATTGAAGCTGCGTCGGAGTTAAAAATTGGCAATGAGTTTGAAATTGGTTCAAGGATGTTTATTTGCCTACAATTGGAACTTGGAGATGGGAAAAGCCCTTAATGGTTCTTTTGATGCTGGGCTACTTGAATTTGGGTTGATCTGCATATAAGTGAAGGAATTAATGTTGTTTATGGTCAGAACAGCAAATGAATTTGAACCCGAATTTGAAGTCATCCATTGCATGTGAAAACAAGACTAATCTAGGTGGATTTCAAGTTCAGAACATGTTCTTTCTAGATTGTCCAACCATGATTGCATTGGACTTTTGTGTAAGAAGAAGTGATTATTTTAAATTTGGTTTGTTTATGTTAGAAAGGTCAAAAAATTCAATCTTTAATTAGCAAGTAATCTTCGGCAATCACATTAGCAAAGTAGGAATCAAAAATTCAATCGAAGGTGCAACCATAGAATTAAAGATCTTCACAAATCGCCTATAAAATGAAGCTAAACCATGAAAACTCCTCCCATCAGCAATACTAGAGGGTTTCAACCAATCTTTAATTGCTTTTATCTTTTCTTTGTCAACCTTAATCCCACTACTAGAAATGATATAACCAAGAAACACAACACTTTCTCTAGTTTCCCATATAGTTTAGCATCTCGGAATGTTTCAAATACGGAGATACTTCACATGATCATCAAAATACACGACAATAAACAATCCAATATACTTCCTTAAAACATGATTCATAAGTTGTATAAATGTACTAGGTGCTTTAGATGGCCCAAATGGCATTACCAACCATTCATACAACAATGTTTAGTTTTAAATGTTTTCCACTCATCCCCTCCCCCCTCTTTCAGCCCTTGGTACAGGAAAAGTGATATACAAGCCATGAGCTTAATTAAGCCCTAAACTTTGCTTTCATATAAGTTAAACATTATCACATATGTGTTGCACATCTTTTTTCATCTTAGGTCAATAAAAATGCTCATGCAACACATCCAAACTCTTAACATCACCAAAATGTCCTAACAACCTGCCCTCATGTGCTTCACATACAAGCAATTCATGCATAGAATTTAATGGAACACACAAACCATTTTCTTTAAACAAATATCCATAAAGTCTATAGAACTTCCCAAAAGTTGAAGTTTCACAAGCATTGTAAACATTAACAAAATCACTATCTTCTTGTATAATTCTTTTATGTGTTCAAATCCTAGAAATCTAGCATCCAAAGTAGATAAAAAGAGCATAAATGCTCGAAAGTCGGCCACAATGTTTTCTTTTCCTTGCTTGTACTTGATTACATACGGAAAGGTTTCAATAAATTCAACTCATTTGGCATGTCTCCTACTTATTAACTTACCTTGCCCTTTCAAGTGCTTCAATAATTCATGATCTGAATGTATCACTAACTCCTTTGACCATAAGTAATGCTACTTTCTCTCTAAAGTTCTTACCACGGCATAAAGCTCCTTGTAAGGTAATTCAAGGTTGCCCTATTAAGTTATTCGCTGAAATACGCAATGAGCCTCCTATCTTGCATTAACACAGCTCCTATACCTATACTTGAAGCATCTCGTTCAACTTCAAAAGCTCTTGTGATACGGATCAGCCCAACACCAAGCGTAATCATGCCAACGACCCATTGGAGGTGCCAATTGGGCCAATCACAAGAGCTAGGGCAAAGAATCTTAAAGAAGCATTGAATGGGCTTGTTCAGAACATATGGAGCAAAATGGACCTAGATGGGCTTGAGACATTTAAGGAGCATGAAGGGAAGCCTTTAATCCATTAGTTCAGGTCCAAGAAGAGCCCAATTCGTGTGGAACATGGGGTTGATGTGTCTTTTGATGCTATTTGGTTATGTTATGAAAAATGAGCTGGAAAATAACTTATTAATGTTTTATTTTTTCAAGTTTATTAAAATAATGAGGAACAAATCTTACAAATTAAAAAGTTGAATGAGAATGAAATTGAAAAAAAATATAATTTCATAAATTATCTCAAATAAAATAAATAATAATCAAAATAATAGAGATTAAATCTAAAAAATTAAAAAAATGAAAGGTGAAGAAATTAAAATAATAATAATTAACATTTCATAAATTATTTCAATTAAAATAAGTAAAAATCAAAAGAATGAGGACCAAATTTGATAGATAAAAAATTTCAATAAAAAAATGATAAGAAAAAAGCAAATAGCAATTATAAAAGTAAGGACCAAAATTAATATAAAAATTAAATTTTAAGAGATGAAATTGAAAAATAAATATTCAAAACAAATTATATATAGCAATCAACACTTTCCTAGAAATCAAACCAAATTTTTCTTTGACTGGAAAGTGTTTTCCGTTGACCGAAAAGTGTTTCCGTTGACCAGAAAGTGTTTTTCGTTGACCGGAAAGTGTTTTCCGTTGACCAACTTTCCTAATGGCAAACAAAAACAGGAAAGTTTGGAAAGTGGTTTTCCGGAAAATGAATTCCGGAAAACAAACATGGTCTTAGTATCCAATTTCTTCTTCTCCTTGAATTTGCGGCATATAAAAAAAAATTGTTATTTCATTCTGTTATTGTTCAAAATATATCAGTAGCATCAAAACCAAAAAAAAAGAGAAAAGCGAAAAGCAAAAAAAAAATCGTTCAAAAAAAGATGTTATTGGATTTTGCCGCAGAAAACTAAATAAGAGAAAATTGGATCAAATCAACTCGGAATTAGCTCAAATTTTATAATCTGATTACTGGGCTCCTAATCGCACCACATATCAAATTTGGGGTCAATTGGATATCGTTGGCTTTGGGTTTCAAATTCGGGTCTAATCAGGTCTAATTCATAACATTTTTGCGTCAGTATATCAAACCTTATCGTAAATTGCTCAAACTTTATATTCTTTCTATTTGGGTTGATATTACACTATATCTGAAATTTTAACTCAATTGGATGTCATTTACTTTAGGTTCCAGATTCGGACTTAACTCTTCGTAAACGACTCTGTTTTGCGTCAACTTTTGAAATTCGCATGCTTTCTGTTGTTTTCGTTTCTTGCAGTTTATCTTCATCATATACAACATATTTGGGTGTTGTTTCATCATTTTGCATATTTTTTGTTTCTGTTTTTTATTCGAGTCTTTAGTTTCGTTCATATTTCGGATAGACTCGCTTGCTACTCGCGAGACTATCATCGCAGTTTCGTTTTGCTTGTTTTCTAGTTTTTATTGCTTCTTGAGTCATATATATTTGGATTGCGCTGCCAAGGTGTTTCTATTTGGTGTTGGTTTCAGTTTTGCAAGAACCGCGGAAGGTGAGACGAGAGGTGTGAGCGTGTGAGGATATAAGAGTGTTTGAGGGAAACACGAGCGACGTGAGGATAATTTTGTTTACGGATCAGCCCAACATCAAGCGTAATCATTGCCAACGACCCATTGGAGGTGCCAATTGGGCCAATCACAAGAGCTAGGGCAAAGAAGCTTAAAGAAGCATTGAATGAGCTTGTTCAGAACATATGGAGCAAAATGAACCTAGATGGGCTTGAGACATTTAAGGAGCATGAAGGGCAGCCTTTAATCCATCTAGTTCAGGTCCAAGAAGAGCCCAATTCGTGTGGAACATAGGGTTGATGTGTCCGACCCAATACCAGCCTTGTTAGGCTTGTTTTTCCTAATGCTACAAGGATAAAAAGTCAGCAATTGATTCTCCTAATTAAGTAAGGAAGTTGGCCATATCTTATTCCTAAAGAGAGGAGGACTATTTAATGCTTTTACCTGATCTAGGAAAG
The DNA here is from genome assembly GCF_951802175.1 of Populus nigra. NCBI lineage: Eukaryota > Viridiplantae > Streptophyta > Magnoliopsida > Malpighiales > Salicaceae > Populus > Populus nigra. The sequence continues at coordinate 11,748,817 of NC_084854.1, forward strand.
CTGAAATAGGTTTGATAGAGTGTGACACAATAAATTTACCCTTGCACCAAGGCACCAACACTATTGGAATGAAGTAGAATGATGCCACAAAGCCAGTTAATCTTCGACAAATCAGATTCAGTTCGTTCAAGAATTGAAGAATCCAAGAATCACTCTCGCATGTTAAAACTAAAAAACTCAGAAGTTATATCCATCAATGGCTGCCAAAATTTAGGTTACATATGTTTAAATAGTTCTTAAAAATTAAGCATAATGGATCTACCCTTCAGGCTGAACTAACCAAAAAACCTTAAACTGAAAAGCCCATAATCCAAACAAGCCTTGTGATACGGTTCAGCCTTGTGATACGACCCAAGCAAGGTTAGATTCGGATTTTGGTGTAAAATTCTCTGCCGTCCAGTTTTACACTATTGAGCATAACTCCAAATCCAACCGTTAGATCAAGTTGGAACTTTACCAGAAGATTCCAGAGATGAATCAAATTTTGAAAAGGACTTGTAATATAGGTCAGAACAGGCTATATCCAAAGGATGCGGGAGCTTATTTTGGGAATTTACTTTCAAAGACTTGTGGACTTTCTATTTGGCAAGAATCCTTTTCCTACAATGATACGGGAGCTTGTTTTGGGAATTTCCTAGTTTCACAAAGATCTTTAATGAGCTGTAATATAATCTCCAATTGTGGCAAGGATTCGTTAATGTTTTAGAATCCTTTTCTTATAAGGATTCCTTATTCATCCTAGTTACACAAGGAAAGAAGGGTTGGTGGTGTGTAATAATAGATTTGTTATTTTTTATTATTTTCTTTCATGTTTAGGCTTAATTAATACTTTGTTTTCCAGCTAGGATTTAAGGCTTGTTTACATCAAGTTAAGGGCTTTTCAGTTTAGGGTCTATAGGTTCGTTGAGTGGACCTCGTATAAGGGGTCCATTAGGGTTAATATTTCAAGAACTATTTAAACTCTTGTAACCAAAATTTCAGCAGCTTGGATGAATATTACTTCTGAATTTTTCAGTTTTAACATGTGAGAATGATTCTTGTATTCCTTTGTTCTTGAACGAACTGAATCTGACTTATCAAGTATTAACTGGCTTCATAGCGTCATTCTACTCATTGATGCGGATCAGACCAACGCCAAGCGTAATCATGCCAGCGACCCATTGGAGGTGCCAATTGGGCCAATCACAAGAGCTAGGACAAAGAAGATTAAATAAGCATTAAATAGGCTTGTTCAGAACATATGGAGCAAAATGGACATAGAGGAGCTTGAGACATTTAAGGAGCATGAAGGACAACCTTTAATTCATCTACTTCAGGTCCAAGAAGAGCTCAATTCATGTGGAACAAGGGGTTGATGTGTTCGGCCCAATACCAACATTGTTAGAATTGTTATTTTTCCTACAGAGATAAAAAAATCAGCAATTTATTCTCCTAATTAAGTAAGGAAGTTGGCCATACCTTGTTCCTAAAGAGGAGAGGACTATTTAATGCTTTTCCTTAGAAAGGAAAGTAATTAAATGAGCAACAAAGGAGGAAATTTATTTTCTTATTTATCCAAGTTAAACAAGGAAATGCAAGCTAATCAAGGACATCAAAGGGGAGCAGCAACACAAATTTTCCAAATCAGATTTTTCCTAGTTTATTTAAGACTTCTTAAGGGTGACAAATTTGATTCTAGCATATTTAGCATGATAATTTTCAGATTTTTAATATTTTCTTCTTAGTTTTTGGGTTATTATTACTTATTTGGGTCAATTGTAAGTGGGCTTCATATAAATCCACCTGAGGGGGGTCCATTAGGGTTTCTTTAAGTTTAGAATCAGTATAAATAAAGGTATAACCAAACATGTAAGGTTACGCAATTTTCATATCAATAAACTTCTTTGCTGCACTTATTGTGTGTTGGTGGGATAATGTCCCTTCCTTGGTTCTCTAAAGAACTGAAAACGACTTATCAAAGAACAACTATCTTCGTGATGTCATCCTTATACTTCTCGTTCGCAAATCAATATTCATTGGGTGGGGGTCTCCGTTTCCAATGGTGCTGGTGCCAAGGTACAAGTTATCTCTATGTCACACTTCTATCAAACCTGATTTACTTGGCTGTCCGGGAATTGGTGTATTTACGTGACCATGTGAGCACGAGGATCGCATCATTTGGTATCAGAGCTTGGCTCCATTAATCAGGTTATATCCTTCTGAAATTTTCGTATCTTGTTGTTTCCGCAAAAATTCCTTAGTGTCCAATTTCTTCTTCTCTTGATTTTGTAGCATATCAGAAAAAAAAAAGTTATTTCATTTGGATCCTGAGCAAAATATATCAGTGGCATAAAAAAAAATAGAAGTAAGAAAAAAAGAAAACAAAAGTCGTTCAAAAAGGCATCTATTTGTTTCTACCGCAGAAAACTAAACAAAGGAAAATTTGACCAAATCAACTCAATGAGCTCAAATTTGAATCTGTTATTACTAGGAGCCTAATCCCACCAAATATTGATTTTGGGGTCAATTGGATATCGTTTGCTTTGGGTTTCAAATTCAGGTCTAATGAGGTCTGATTTATAACGATTTAGCGTTACTATATCAAACCTTATCGTAATTTGATCAAATTTTATATTTTGTCTATTTGGGTTGATATTGCACTATATCCAAAATTTTAACTCAATTTGATCTAATATGCAAGATTCAGATAGTTCAATGACAAGAGCGAGAGCGAAACAACTGCAAAGGGCCTTGATGAGTCAAATTGGAATAATTGAAGTTGCGTCGGAGATAAAATTAACAATCAGTTTGAAATTGGTTTAAGGATGTTTATTTGCCTACAATTGGAACTTGGAGATGGGAAAAGCCCTTAATGGTTCTTTTGATGCTGAGCTACTTGAATTTGGGTTGATATGCAAATAAGTGAAGGAATTGATGTTGTTTATGGTCAGAACAGCAAATGAATATGAACCCGAATTTGAAGTCATCCATTGCATGTGAAAACAAGACTAATCTAGGTGGATTTCAAGTTCAGAACGTGCTCTTTCTAGATTGTCCAACCATGACTGCATTAGACGTTTGTGTAAGAAGATATGGTTGTTTTAAATTTGGTCTGTTTATGTTAGAAAGGTCAAAAAACGTGTGCTAATTAATTCGTCTAGGTTAGTTTGTCAAAGTCTGTTTTTTGGGCTTGACTTCTGCCATGTTGAATTTTTCCTAACTTTGAAGGGATGTTCCAATTATAAATATAGTATCAGAATATGTAATAAAGAACTTTTGGCCAAGATTTGAAACTTAATTTAGAGAATTAAGAGTTGTTCTTCCAAATTGATTTTGTGAAGAACCCTACCTGACTTATCACTCTTAATCACAAAAGAGTGTGGCGTCGAAATCCTAGATTGATCTTTGTGGGGTCCAGATCGACTTATCAAAGTATAATTCTAGACATCCTCCATCTTATTTACCTTGAATCACTATAATCCAGAGCCTAAACACCAAAAGAAAGACAACACAACTAGACCCATCCTTCATCCATTTTGACTGCCTCTTAACACACGATGGAAGTATGCAATTACTTCTGATTTGACTGCCTCGTGTCCTTCGACAACCTCTCCATCCTCCCTTGTAAGTGATAGAAGCTTATTTCTATTCTGTTATACCTTTATTTATACTAACTCTAGACTTAAAGAAACCCTAATGGACCCCCCTTAGGTGGACTTATATAAAGCCCACTTACAATTGACCAAATAAGTAATAATAACCCAAAGACTAAGAAGAAAATAATAAAAATCCAAAAATTACCATCCTGAATATGCTAGCGTTAGATTTGTCACCCTTAAGAAGTCTCAAATAAACTATGAGAAATCTTATTCGAAAATTTTGTGTTGTTGCCCCCTTTGATGTCCTTGATTAGCTTGGATTTCATTGTTTAACTTGAACAAATAAGAAAACAAATTTCCTCCTTTATTGCTGATTTAATTACTTTCCTTCCTAGGTTAAGAAAAACATTAAATAATCCTCCCCTCTTTAGGAACAAGATCTGGCCAACTTCCTTTCTTAATTGGAAGAATAAATTGCTGACTTTCTATCCTTGTAACATTAGAAAAAAAAACAAGCCTAACAAAGCCGGTATGGAGACACATTAGCCCCTTGTTCCACATGAATTGGGCTCTTCTTGGACCTGAATTAGATAAATTAAAGGTTGTGTCCTTCATGCTCCTTAAATGTCCCAAGCCCCTCTAGGTCTATCCTGCTCCATATGTTCTAAACAAGCTAATTCAATGTTTCTTTAAGCTTTTTTGCCCTAGCTCTTGTAATTAGTCCAATTAACACCTCTAATGGGTCATTGGCATAATTACACTTGGTGTTGGGCTGGTTCTCATCATAAAAAGTGTCCAACAAGGGTTGATTGCCAAAGTTTACAGCCTACTTCAAACACGTCCCAAGGAGGATTTACTATGACACGTATATATTCTAGAGTCGTGGGTGAGTATTTGCAAGCTTCTATTTAGGATCTTAGTAACGTCAATTTTTACTACACCCTTAACAGCCTTCAGAAAGTTTAAATTTCCACTGTTAAGAGTGGTGGACATAAGTAGTGGCATGTTGAACGTTGGCCAATAGACTTAATAGGGAAGGGTTCAGCTGGCATGCTGAACCGAATAATAGGGTTCTAGTTGAGCTGTCTTTTGTTGGCCAATAGACTTATTTCCTTCCTTGGCTAACTGACATCGTTGCTTTTCATAAGAATTACTTAACAGAGTAAGAGTAGGCATGACAACCTGCAAAGCTGGTGGCTTTCCTGAAGCTTTCATACCTAGGGTTGTCCATAACCTGATCCAAACAAGTCTTGGATCCTAGCTGAAAATAAAGTCTTAATTAAGCCCAAACAAGCCTCGAATTATAGCTAACAAAATAAAATAAAGCCCCTAATATTAAATCTATGTTTTGCCATAAGAAGAAGAGAAGGAAATAAAATATTACAGAACTAATTCAAGTCTTATTTATAGCCTTCCATGCAGCCTATTAATACTAGAAACAAAAGGAAAAGGTAGGATTCTTTTGTTTCCTTGGTTGTCCTCACCTCATGGCCGAAATAAGGTTGTATTAGATCCCTCTTGCACATGCATAAGATGTACTAAGGCTTCCTCTTGATAATCCAATGGACATTTCATTTTTGACTTGGTCGAAACCTTCAAAACCAATGTATTCAATGCCTTTTTCAATATTGGCCTTTGTCTTGGACCGAGTTATTAGACCATTTGGAAAATGTAATGGGTTAAATTGCCCCACCAATACAAATAAAGTTGTTCCAATAGCAATCTGATAATGTGGCACTTTCTCTGGACATCTATTTTTCTCAATCTAAGAGGAGAGATGCTAAATTGTGCTTTAAAGTTGTCTACATTGCGAATATGGGCTTCACTCAACTTGGCTGAGGGAACATTTTTGTGCTACCGAAGGTGTTATACAATTTTGGCCTGTTGCCTAAAAGAGAGAAACATAAAAAAGAAGAGAGGAAGGGGCGGCGAACCCTATACAAGCCACCGTTGCCCCCCCTCCTCAGCCCTTTCCTTTTCTTCTTCCACGGCCTTCAGAAACTGCTCTCAACCCATTTATTTTCCCCCTCAACTCATCCCCGTAATATAGATGGAGCAAAATACAAAAAAGAAAAGACCACATTTCATCTCCCTCATCTCACAAACCTAGCAGAGGGAACCCTTCTGTCCTTTCCTCCCCTCCTAAAGCAGCAGTCATCGATATCAGCTGCACACCCTACAAGTCCAGTAGCAACTTTCTTTTTGGTCCAGCACTTGTAGCAACACTAGTGTCGCAGTGCAGCAACAACAACAAATAGCATCGAAAAGCTTCACCATGCTCCTGTTTTCCATTAAAGCAACGTCTGGAAGCCCTGAGACAAGGGGATCCATTGTCCCCATATTTGTTTGTCCTATGTATGGAAATCCTTTCGGGGCTATTCTGCAAGATGAGTGCCAACCAAGAATTCAAGTTCCACTGGAGATGCAAGAAGGACAAAATTTCTCATCTTTGTTTTGCTGACGACTTGATGATTTTTAGCAACGGGGAAATAAACTCAATTTGTATGATTAGAACTGTGCTCACAAAGTTTCAAGACCTATCAGGTCTGTATCCAAATCCAAACAAAAGTGACATCTTTTTGAGCGGTGTGTTAAATGCTGAGAAGGAGCAAATTATTCATATTCTTGGGTTTAGAGAGGGGGAGCTCCCTATGAAATATTTGGGAGTACCTCTTCTCTCGTCCAGACTAAAGGTTGTTTATTGTAAGGGCCTCGTGGATCGAATCACCTCTAAAGTTCGACATTGGACTTGTAGAACACTCTCGTATGCAGGACGGGTACAACTGATTAATTCAGTTTTATTTTCCATACAAGTCTATTGGGCATCTCTCTTTCTCTTACCTGGGCAAGTAATTAAAAATGTTGAGCAAATTATGAAATCCTTTCTTTGGTCAGGTTCAGATATGAGAACTACTGGGGCTAAAGTGGCTTGGGATCAGGTATGTCTTCCAAAAAAGGAGGGGGGGCTAGGAATAAAACGGATAACAGAATGGAACAAGATTGCTTTGTTGAAACACATTTGGAACCTGTGCAATGACTCAGATGGCTCAATATGGTCTACTTGGATCAGATCCAATCTGTTGCGAGGTAGGAATTTCTGGACAATCAAGACGCCACAGAATTGCTCTTGGGCTTGGGGAAAGATTCTAAAGCTCAGATCCTTAGCATGGCCGAAGATGAAGTACATCATAGGAGATGGAATGACAACCTCTCTATGGTTTGACAATTGGCATCCTCACAGCCCACTCGCGGATTCTTACGGGGAAAGATTCATCTATGATTCAGGTATGGCCAAGAACGCGAAGGTGAATGTGCTAATTCATAACTCAGAATGGAAAACTCCTACCACCCAAGCTATTGGCTGGCACCCCATTATAGAAGCTATTCCTTCCAATTCTAATCCTAAGATGGGGCAAAAGGATGAGATAGTTTGGTTGGATTCGCCAAATCACAGATTCTCGATTAAAGTAGCTTGGGAACAACTAAGACGTCATCGTCAGATGGTTGAATGGCATGACATTGTGTGGTTCAAGAATGCTGTTCCAAGACATTCATTTCTTCTATGGATGGCTGTCCAACAGAAACTCACAACTCAAGATAAACTTCATCGGTTTGGTATACATGGTCCCAATAGATGCTCGCTCTGTCTCCGCAACAATGAGGATCACAACCACTTGTTCTTTGAATGCTCCTATACTAAAGCGATCTGGTGGGATGTTTATGACAGATGCGACATTCCAAGAATGACAAAAGGCTGGGATGAATGGATTCGATGGGCCACTCTCTCTTGGCATGGCAAGAGTTTCGTCAAGTTTTCTCGTAAACTGAGTTTTGCAGCTACAGTGTATCATGTATGGCAAGAACGGAATGCAAGGATCTTTGCTGGAATGTCTAGAACTTCGAATTTGGTCTTTAATCAAATCGAATGTATCATTCGTGATAAGCTTGATTTGATAAGGAATGTCGCACCAACAAATGAAAACAAAAGGATCCAACGAGCTTGGAAGGTGAATACCATAGATTCTTAATTTGTTAGTTAGCTGGTTGTATTGGTTTTCCTAACGAATCTAGTGAGGTTTCAGTTTTTGGTCGGTGGCTAGCCTGTAGCCATATGTTGTTTTATGTTTCTGTTATCATTGTAAATCTGGGGTATGCCCCTTATAATGTTTGTATCTTCTTCTTTTAATACATACATCAACTTACTAAAAAAAAAACGTCTGGAAGCCCTCCTTCACGCCACCAACGCTATCTCTACCGTGAACAACAAGCTAGACCGTCAACAATTTTTACATAAGAGCCTTGTGTAAGTTCTTCTTTCCTTGTTTTGATAATTTAATTACATTGTTAATGTTGCGTGCGTGCGTGAATTAGTCATGCATGCATGCAACAGTGGCAAAGCCAATTACTTGTCTGGGCCAGTAACCAGGCTGGGCCTGGCTGAATCAAGTCCAGCCCGTACGACTAGGCTAGATCCAGTCCAAAAAAGATTAAAAAAAAGAGTTTCTATTTTTTTTAATACAAAATTTTGTGGATTTATTCACTAGCATTAGAGTCAGGAATACCGCACTTTCTGGGTTGTGCAATATTTACAAACACTAGAGTTGAAAATATTTGTAGTTGATTATTCACTAACGCTAGAGTCAGGAATATCCTAAGTGGACCATGAAGCATAATACAACAAACTCTTAGCAATTTTATACAAAACCAGCAATGTAGTCTACCTCAGGTAAGACATTTAAGGGGTGATAGCAGCTTCAGCAATACGTAACCAGTCCTGTTCTATAGAATCCATGTTGAGCAGTTAGGGTTCCTAGTGACCATATACTAGGTGGCGCCTCATTGAATTAGACCTTCCCCTCAAAGAACAAGATGCCAGATATCTGTCCTTTTTCCATTGAGATTAAATTTTAATCGGTCGTCGCGATGTCCAGGGGGTGAAAGAATGACGACTCCATTTGGAACTTCTTAGGACTAAGCTTTGCTTTTTGTCTTTTTATTGCTAAAAATGTTTCTCGTACTGTGTTTTTGTTGTTGTGTCAAAAGTTTATCAAGTTTATTTTTTGCTCTTTTTATTGTTTTAACATGCATAGTTATTCATGTTTATCATGCATATATATTGGATATGGATCTAAGACCTTCACACATCACTCATCTCATTTTTAAAATACATATGGTATCAACTTTAAGATAAGTGGAGTAACGACACTCCAATGGCCACTATTATGTTGCTTTACCAAATTCACCTCATCTTTCAGATCCTTGTACGTCTTAGACAACAGCTCGAGTTGTTGGCCTATGAATCGCAATTGGAAAGCTACGTCAGTGTTTTGTGTCACTGATTCGTTGTTTTCAGACATTCTTTGAATCTGCAAAATTTGGTTAGTAGCACAAAATATATCCTCACACCTCTCGTGTATCACACAAAAAAATCAAAGCTTTTCATTCTAATAAGTTCACTATGCCTTTTACCTCATAACTTGCTTTCTTTTGGTTCTTAAGGAACTGAAATAAACAAATCAAAGTCAATAGCCTTCGCAGTGCATTCTAATTAAATTTTTAGACTCAAGAATTAATAAATATACTGAAAATGAAGCAAAAAAAAACTACGATTACGATTTCGCGAGTAGCAATGCATTTCATACGAATTATGGACGAAACGAAGACATGAAATAAAACAAAACAGAAGTGAATATTAGCAAAAACATTACTTGACTCCTAGATAAGCCAAATATAATATAAACAAAAAGATTTGGACAAAATCAAACAGTAAGGATAACGTTTTGAAACTTGACACAAATCTAACATGTTCTACAATTTTTACATAATAGAATTGAAACCCAGACCAAAAAATATTGAAATGACCTAAAATTCAATATTTAGTATTCTAATACTAAAAATACCATAAAAAAAAATTATAGGTCATTCTCTTATCTCTAGGTACTCAAACCCTTTGTATGATTAGTTTGCGGCAAAATTGAACCTCCAATTAAAACCTCCAGAAGCTGATTTTAAAATAATCCCAAATTTAATATATGGTGTGATCTCAATCCCAATACATAGAATATGAAGTTTCAATTGATTCTAAGGTGGTTTGCATAGTTCACTAAGAGTAGTGTTTCCGCGGCAGAATTGAACCTCGAATTAAAACCTCAAGCAAACGATATCAAAATAAGCCTAAATTTTTCATATGTTGCGATCTCACCACCAATAGACAGAATATGAAGTTTGAAGTGATTATGAGGTCATTTGCTTATATTTCACTAAGAGTTGTGTTTCTACGGTAGAATTGAACTTCGAATTAAAACCTTAAGCAAACGATATCAGAACACACTTAAATTTGACATATGATGTGATCTCACCCCAAATAGATTGAATATGATTTTTCAATTGATTATGAGGTGGTTTGTTTATAGTTCACTAAGAATTGAGTTTTTGCGGCAAAATTGAATCATCCTTCAAATCTTTAAATTTCAACTAATATCTCTTATATATGTTACTGATATGATTAAAGATAGTAACAAGATGAAATATAATCATTTTTTCTTTTGCTTAGATGACGCGGACACAAAGAACAAAAAGATGAACAACGCAAACACTAAAAAACTTAAAGGAACACTAAAAAATGAAAATAACAGAAGGATATGATCTTGTTTTGGAGCCTAGCTCTGATATCAACTGATGCAAATCTCGTGATCACGCAACCCATAATCAAGACTGAGACTTGATCTTGGAAAGCCGAAAAAAAGTCAGGAGGGTGGCACATTGAAAACCTGCCTCAAAACACCGACACTATTGAAATGAAGCAGAATGACGCCACGAAGCCAGTTAATCTTCGATAAGTCAAATTCAGTTCGTTCAAGAACTGAAGAATACAAAAATCACTCACACGTTAAAACTGAAAAATTCAGAAGTAATATTCATCAATGGCTCCTGAAATTTTGGTTACATAAGTTTAAATAGTTCTTGAAAAATTAACCTTAATGGATCCCTTATATGGACGTATATAAGGTCTACTCAAAACTGACCCAAAAACCCTAAACTGAAAAGTTCATAACCTGATCCAAACAAGCCTTGGATCCTAGTTGAAAACAAAGTCTTAATTAAACCAAACAAGCCTTGGATTGTAGCTAATAAAATAAAATAAAACCTCTAATATTAAATCCATGTTCTTCCATGAGAAGAAGAGAAGGAAATAAAATATTACACAACTGATTCAATGCTTATTTATAGCCTTTCATGCAGTCTATTAATCGTAGAAAAAAAGGGAAAAGATAGCCATCTATGTTATTTTCAAGTTATAGTAAGATTCTTTTGTTTCATTTGTTATCCTCACTTAATGACCCAAATAAGGTTGTATTGGGGCTCTCTTGCACATTGATAAGATGTACTAAGGCCTTCTCTTGATACTCTTATGGATATTTCATTTCTAACTTGGTCGAAACCTTCAAAACCAATGCATTCAATGTCTTTTTCAATATATTTATCTTTGACCAAGTCATTGAACCATTTGGAATAAATAATGGGTTACTGCTGATATTTTTAGGTTGATCCACATCAGTTGTGCTCTTGCCTTTAAATTGCCCCACCAATACAAATAAAGTTGTTCCAGTAGGGATCTGATAACGTGACACTTTCTCTGCTTTTCTCAATCTAAGAGGAGAGATGCTAAATTGTGCTTTGAAGGCACATGCGAATATGGGCTTCACTCAACTTGGCTGGGGGAACATTTTTGTGCTACCAGAGGTAATGTTGCCACACAAATGAGAGGCTAAAGACAGCAGTTGGGCTAGTGGATTGGCCATTGGTGATGGTTGTTGCAATTCCATCTTATCTCAACTCGTGTGAAACAGTAGAGGTAAAGACAGCTCAGATGATCCATGTTGAGAAAAGTAGCGATCTCATTCAAGCGGCGGGAAACAAGAATGGAAGAAAGGAGTTTTTTTGCACCTTTTCAAAGGAAACGCGTGCAAGGGAGGGAATTTAGGAGCGGACACCACTGACCAACATACCATATGATACATAATGATGCACACCTAAAAGTATTAACGGTAAAGAGAGATTTCCAATTTGACTCAACTTTTCATGAGCATATACTACCGTAAAAGATCAACATCCCAGAGTCCAATAGCCCAAGTTAGAAACCATCAAGTGAAGAGGTTAATAATTTCAAAGGTTTTAAATTCAAAATTTCGAAGTCACATAAAGGGAACGGAATGCACACCGGCGATTGGACTGTAGTCTCAGATAGCTATTATTAAAAAAAAAATTAATTTAAAAATATATTAAATAATATTTTTTTATTTTTTAAAACTTATTTTTTATATCAATATATTTAATCAATTTAAAAATAATAAATAAAATTAATTTGAAGTACAAATAAATAAATATTTTTTTTGACAAAATGATGCTTTGACTGCAAGCACGCTATTTAATCTAATGAAAAAAAGAAAAGGAAATCAAAAGAGTAAAATCCAGCACCAATCAAGGGGACTGGATTGGGATTAATAAGAACCTGCAGCTCGTCCCGATCGAAAACAACACAACACAGATGGCCCCCTAATTCACTTTAAAAAGAACACCCACATACTGGAATCGAAGTCCGGAATTGTTTTTTTCTCTGCATAAGCTGGAAAATAGTTGTCAAATGTCCCACAAATATATATTATGTACATGGCAACTGGCATTTCTTGATGAATGAAGAGGAGGATATGATCACTGAAACTGAAACGCATGGATTCCCAGAAAGAAATTCATCAAGATCCTTTAGCTACTTAGTTAAACTGCTTCTAAATTCTGTTTATTGATAGCAAAATCTTACTATGAGAGAGAAATTAGGCAAGAGTGATCAAACAAAATGGGCAAGAATTGACTGACAATTTGGGCAAATGTAATTTTCTTTCCCACAACAAAAACGAAATTACAACATAGTACAAGTGAAATGTTCGTGATTATACTATATATTGAAAAGAAAAATAAGGAAACAAGTATGATAAAAAAAAAAAAACCCCACAAACCAGCAGCAATGCTAGCTAAGCTAGCCCTGATTTGGGCCTCCGTTTCATCCCCGATACATTCAACTTTCTCTGCAGCCTACTGATCTTTCTCTGCCATTTTTATTTCACAACTCAAATATTTCATTACAAATTCAAATAAATATGGAGAGAACGTCTCCTCTTACCTCTCTTTATCCTCTTCTCTGCTACAATAATCAATAACAATGATGCAATAAAATCTCACTGAGAGACCAATGATTCAATCAAAAGAGGAAAACTGCACAGACCCTTTCTCAATTTTCTCTTCATGAGCGACGAGAATTGCCAGGAAAAAAGAAACCCTGATGACGAATTCCATAGTGTTACTTTTCTTGTTTGGTTTGATGGAAGGTTAGAGGTAAATTCTCAAAAGAATCAATAGAAGGGTGGTGGTGGAGGTGAAGCGTATGACACCCCTGTGACTGGTGGTAATGGCCCCTCATACACTGGAGTCGGAGGGGGCGGACTTCCATAGATTATCGGTGGGGGTGGGGGTGGTGGAGGGTTTTCGCATGGAATTGGCGGTGGAAGCGATGGTGGTGGGGGCGAATGGTAGTTAACTGGTGGAAGCAGTGATGGTGGGGGAGGTGAACGGTAATGAACTGGACGTGGTGGTGGTGGGCTATAATGTAGAGGCGGAGGCGGTGATGGTGGAGGTGGTTCTGTACAAGGTGGGGGAGGAGGCGGTGGTGGTGGTGAATACACTGGCGGTGATGGAGGCGGAGAGTATACTGGTGGTGGTGGATGTGAAGGTGGTGGCGGTGAGTAAACTGGTGGTGGAGGAGCTGGTGGTGACTTTGGAATAACAACCAGTGGTGGAGGTGAAAGTACTGGCACTGGAGGTGAAGGCGGAGGAGGAGCAGGCAACGATGGAACAAAAGGAGCACATCTAAACGAGCTACAATCAACAGGCATGGACAAAAAAGCCTTACATTGTGCTGCAGATCTCTGTTCTGGTCTTCCTGGCAAACAATTTCTCCTGTCACTGAAATCCGGCAGACTCAAGCAAACTGGTGGCTCTCCAGTGAAGAAGTTATAAGAGAAGGTGAAGTTCTCCAAATTCGGCAACTGACAAATGCTTGCCGGAATCTTCCCAGAGAGCATGGTGTGAGCTACATTGAGCTGTTCAAGACTCACCATCCCGCCAACTGTATCAGGTAATGGACCTATCAATTGATTGAAGCTAACATCGAACACTGTCAGGTTTTTAAGCAAACCTATCTCTGCTGGCAAGCAAGATCTAAATCCATTGTTCATGAGGATGATTTCATTGAGATTTGACATGTTACCTAAGCTTGATGGCACACATCCGTGGAACTTGTTGTTTGCCAAAACAATGACTGATACTGGGGAGTTGCCAAAGTTTACAGGCAGATCAAAAACGAACCTATTGTGATTGATAAAGATTGCATCCAAGTCCTTATCAAATAGCTCTTTCGGTACAGTGCCCTCAAATTCGTTGAATCTCAGATCCAAGAATTTGAGTGAAGGTAGCTTGAGCACAACTTGTGGGAATTTCCCAGCAAACCGGTTGTTGCTAAGATCCAGTTCAAAGAGTAACCTCAGTTTCTTGAACTTGTGAGGTATAGTCCCACAAAACCTGTTGGAGTTGATGTGAAACAATGCAAGATCCACCAGGAAGCCAAGCTCCTCTGGCAAGTAGCCGGCAATATCACCATGGTTGAGATCAATGCCGGCAACTGTACGGATTGTTTTGTTGTCTGGAGCTCGAGAGCAGAAAACCCCCTCATAGTTGCAAACTTGAGACCCAACCCAATTGGCTGTTAGATTTAGAGGGTCTGAGAAAATGGCTTGTTTCCAAGCTTGTAATGCCATGTAAGCATTTTTAAGTCTTGGATTCTCAAAAACTAGAGATGGGTCTACTGTGACTCTCTCTCCTCTGTCACCAAATTCATCTTTGTAGTAAAGAAGCTGCCGCTTGTTGATGTACATAGCTTCAGCATCACTGAGGTCTCCTCCATAGCTCGAGATAGTTGGTGTTTGTTGAGCAACAGAGAGGCATACACCTGTGCCTAGAAAAAAGGCAATGACAAGGGAGAGATGATTAGGGAAGGGGGTCTTATTCTTCATCTCACGTGAGACATCTGATATACTCTTCTTTCTCACCACCTCTCTACTTCCCTCACCCAAGTGTTGCTAGAAGAAAATGGGGTTTTGAAGCAAATGTTATGCAGTTGGAGATCTTAGACATAAAATGTGTGTGTATGAGAGAGAGATACTTTCTAGGGATTTTGGAGACGTGTCAAAGGATAACTAAATCACAGCTCAAAGCCCACCAGATTCACTTTCTTCTTCTCTTCTTCTTCTTCTTTTTCTTTTTTTTTTTTCAAATCTCTCACTTAACTCTTATCTCATCATACGTATGCGTTTTTTACTTTTCTCTACCATTACAACTCACGGGAGTATTTCTTATAAATTTAAAATTTTTAAATCTTTTTAATATATTTTAATATAATTTTAATATGTTGAAGTTAAAAATAAATTTTTTTTATTTTGATGTATTTTTAAGTAAAAAGCACTTTAAACTACCACCGCTACCACAATCTCAAAGAGACATTTAGAAAGTGATTTTATTTTTTATTTTGAGATTCCATTTTCAATTACTAAACAGTAGTTCAAAATTTTAGACATTTTAGATGTAAATGTTAATTAAATTATTTTATTATTTGATAGAAAATATATCTTTTTATTAGTTTATATATTAATCAAAATTATTTTTTAAAATGATTTTAAAAATATACCTCATTGATATGTTGATGTGAATCTCGTGATCATGTGGTCATGCAACCCACAATTAAGATTGAGATTTGATCTTAGAAAATCAAAAGAGATATGATAGGAATATAACACAATAAAAACTTGTCTCAATGCATCAACATTATTGGAATGAAATCGAATAATGTCACAGAGCCAGTTAATCTTTGATAAGTCAGGTTCAATTTGTTCAAGAACAAAATAAATACAAGAATCTCTCTCACACATAAAACTGAAAAGTTCAAAAGTATTATTCATCAAAGGTTATGAAATTTAGGTTTCACATGCATTTAAATAGTTCTGAGAAATTAACCTTAATAAATCTATCTTTATGGGCTGAATTGACTCACTTACAAAAACTAATTCAAAACCTTTATTAGTGAGCCTAAAGCCTGATCCAAACAAGCTTTAGATCCTAACTAAAAACAAAGTATTAATTAAGCTTAAACAAGCCTAGGGTTATATCTAAGATAATAAAAATAAAACTCATAAATCAATCTCTTATGCTGCCGTGAGAAGAGAAGAAAAAAAAGAAAACAATACAAGTTTGATATAAGGCTTATTTATAGCCTACAATGATGCTCAATTATCCTAGAAACTAATTTATCATTGAATATCATCAATCCTTTTTTTCTTGTGTAGCTAGCATGAATAAGAAATCCTTGCAAGAAAAGAATTTTGGAACATTAATGAATCATTGTCACACTTAAAAATTACGTTGTAGCCCATTAAAGATCCTTGTAGAACTAGAAAATTTTCAAAACAAGTTGTTACATCCTTATAGGAAAATGCTCATTGTCATATAAGAAAGTCCACAAGTCAAAAGAAAGTAAATAGCGAAATTCATATAATCTGTTCTGACCTGTATTACAAGTCCTTCCTAACTCTTATTCACTTGAAAATTTACCCCAACATAGACAAATACTCCTGGAATCTTCTAGTAAAGTTTCAGTTTGATCCAACGGTTGGATTTGAAGTTATGATTAATAGCGTAAAACTAGACGATATGAAATTTTACGCCAAAATCTGAATTTGACATTGTTTTGATCGTATCATTCCTTCTCTCTTCAAGATGATTCATCTTCAAATCACAATATGTTTAATGGACAATTACTTAGCCTCTTGTTGAAGCCTTTAGAGTTCTTTTCTTGCAAGCACTTGCCTCCAACAATATTGTATGAAAGTAGTAGCCGATAATAATTTCAGATAAACACGCCTTACCATCCACTTGCATATATATTTTTTAGTGATAACCATTATTGCCCTCTTTCATTTTTCATCCTTTTGGCACTGAACTGAAGCTCTCTATTATTCATGTTCTTCATTAGTTTCTTTATAAATCTTTGCAAGTTGTTTAACCTCACACTCTTTATCTAACCTCATAGAAGCATTATAATCATAAATATCTTTGCAAGCCCTTTATCTAAATTTTAGAGAAAATCCGGTATTTTTTAATATCAGGTCTATATCTTTTAGTAGAAGTCTACAACTAGATATTAGGTAAAACGTCGACAAAACACACGAAGGACCCAATAATAATTTCAAAATAGTCCTTGAAAATTTTTAAAACTTTTTGGATTTTTTAAAGCTTTATTTGCTTAAGATTTAATGATACAATCCAGGCAATGAAAAAACAATTAAATTCGGATTCTGACATAAAATGCACAACAGTCCAGTTTCACGGCAATAGTTATAATTCCCTAATCCGATCGTTGAATCGGGCTAAAACTGTATGTGGACTTTCCAAACAGGTTGTCCTACCCTGGGTTAAAATTTCAGGTCAATCGGAGTTTAGGAAGGCATCACAATACTGGTCAACAAAGGCTGTACGGATTTTGTTATTTATTTCCTTTTGACTTGTGGACTTCCTATTTGGTTAGAATTTTTTCCTACAAGGATATGACAGCTTGTTTTGGGAATCTCCTAGAGCTACAAGAATCTTTAATGGGCTGCAATATAGTTTCCAAGTGTGGCAAGGATTCATAAATATTTCAGAATCTTTTTCTTACAATGATTCCTTATTCATCCTAGCTATAACAATGAAAGAAGACTTCAAAATTAATTCTACCTTCAGATCAGATTTCCTAGTTTATTTGAAACTTCTTAAGGATGACAAATCTAATTCTAGCATATTTAGGATAGTAATTTTCATATTTTTCATATTTTTATTATTTTCTTTTTAGTGTTTGGGTTATTATTACTCATTTGGGTCAATTGTAAGTGGGCCTCATATAAGTCCACCTAAGGGGGTCCATTAGGGTTTATTTTAGTTTGGAGTCAGTATAAATAAGGGCATAACCAGACATGTAAGGTTACATAATTTTCAGATCAATAAACTTCTTTTGCCGCACTTGTTGTGTGTTGGTGAGATAATCTCCCTTCCTTGCTTCTCTAAAGAACTGAAAATGACTTATCGAAGAACAACTGGCTTCGTGGCGTCATCCTTATACTTCTCGTTCGCGAATCAATATTTGTTGGGTTTTCCGTTTTCAATAGTGATAGTGCCTAGGTACAAGTTATCTTTATGTCACATTCCTATCAAACTTGATTTACTTGGCTTTCCGGGAATTGATGTCTTTGCGTGTGAGTTACGTGATCACAAGGTTCGCATCATTTAATATAAAGATAAATTAGAAACTAGGAGAAAGGCACTAGGGTATATTTAGCAAAACGCTCTTATCTTAAGGGGTAGTGCTAAGCAGGGCCCGATGCCCAAGCCCAATCCGATTGGGTTGGGCTGACTGAAGGCCTGGCAACTTTTTTAATATATAAAAAAGATGGGCTAGGCTGAGGGTCTAACCTATCTCTCTTTTCTGGAAAAGAGAGGTAACAAGACGTGAATTAATTCATGTCCTGCATGTATCATAAAAATAAAAGCAAAATATAGGTTATCGAGGAAGGAAAATTACCTAATGTAAGGGATGGTCATTGTTGGTGGCGTTGGAGGTTAGCGTGGTTGAGAAAAAGACCCTTGCTTACAACGTGGAAGGCTAGCATGGCTGAGAAAAAGAGTTGTTGGTATTGGCTAGAGTTTATGGGGATGCTACTAGATGTCTGGTGCAAGATTGGTCACGATGGAGAAAAGAGATGGAGCAACATCGATTGAGATATTGAGGAGATGCTGCTAGTGCTGGTAATTGAAGGTTGATGTTGGCGAGGTACATGGCTGGTGTTGCTGGACAATAAGAAGTGCAGGGTTGGTGATGGTGGAGAAAAGTTGAAGAGGAAGCTTGTCACAGTAAAGGATGTCGATTATTGTTAATAATGGATACAAAGGGGTGAGGTTGGTTGAGAGAAGAAGATGAAATGCTAGAATTATATTTTATAAGGGTAAAAGATGGAAAGACAGATACCTATGATGTTTTGGCTAAGAAAAGGTCCGCTTTTAGAGGGGCTGCTCTTAGTAAATAAGAAGAAGGAAAATGGCGTTAGGCAGTGAGGTATTAGGTGTTGGCCAAAGGTATGATGTGAGTTCTTTTTTTGGTTTTATGAGTAGTGGTTGGATAGTGAGATGTTGTTGTGGGTTTTGAAGGGAGGTTACCAGTAATGATGACAATAGACATGAAAAAGGCTGGGTTTGGTCATTGTTTTTAGCCATGGAGATGAGGGTTGTAGATGTGCCTTTTCTTGTGTGGTGGCTGACAACTATGGAGTAACAAAATAAATTTAGGGTTTTTGTGAATGGGGAAGAGAATTTGGTGTTTTTTTAAGTTTTCTTAAAGTTTTTATTGTTGGCCTCCTCCTTTTTCCTTGTGTGAGTGGGGGAGATAAGGTTTTTTTTATATAAAAAAAAGAAACTTTAGATAGTAAGCTCATAAAGAAAAAAAAAGATAAAAAGTTGTGGATTTACCAAATCAATAAATGGCTAATCTTTCCAAAATTTTGAGATATTCACAGATACATGAAAGATTGACGAATCTTTAACAAGAGTTTTAGTTGTGAGGGTTTGAAAGCTCACTCAAAAGAAAAGAGATAGGGCTAGAAAATGCACTATCTGATGGTTAAGGTTTGAAAGCGCACTAAAAAAAATGGATGAGGCTAGAAAGCACAATATCTAAGCAAGCGAGGTCTAGAAAACGCACACCAAAGGAAAGAGAAAGGGCTAAAAGGCATACTACGTAGGAGATGATAGCTCAAATGCGCACTCAAAATGGATATAGAAGGCTTGCAGACACTATCTAGTTGTGAGAGCTAGGAACTGCACTCGGATGGTTGAGGCCTGGAAATGGCACTCAAAAGAAAATGGATAGGTTTATAAAGTGTATTATCCGATATGCGAGAGCTAGAAAGTAAACATGAAAGGAAAAAAATAGGGCTAGAAAGTGCATTTATCTAGGAGACGAGGGCTCAAAGGCACACTCAATAGAAAAGTGATAGGGCTCAAGACGCATTATTTAGAAGATAAATGCTTGAAAGCGCACTCAAAAGGAAAAGTGATAGGGCTCAAAGGCGTACTATCTAGAAGATGAGGGCTCCAAGGTGCACTCAAAAGAAAAGAGATAGGTCTCAAGGATGCACTATCTAGAAGATTAAGGTTTAAAAACACACTCAATAAATAAAAGAGATAGGGCTCAAAGGCGTATTATTTAGGAGATGATATCTCAAAGACGCACTTAAAAGAAAAAAGATAGGGCTCAAAGGCGCACTATCTAGGAGATAAAGGCTCAAAGACACACTCAACAAGGAAAGAGATAGGGTTTAAAAGTGCACTATCTGAAAAATACGGGCTCAAAGGTGTGCTCAAAAGAAAAGAGACTCAAAGACACACTATATAGGAGATGAGGACTCAAAGACACATTATCTAAGAGATGAGGGTTCAAAGGCACACTTAATAAGAAAATAGATATAGGGCTAAAAGACGTTCTATCTAGGAGATAAGAGCTCGAAAGCGTACTCAAAAGGAAAGAGATAGGGCTCAAAGGCATATTATAAAAAAAATAGAATTGTAAAGAAAAAGATGATCTTTGTGAAAAAAAACAAGAGTTTTTGAAATGGTATAGTTGTACCGGGCAAAGATTTTTTAAATGGTCAAATTATCATGGGCGACCTGCCTAGATAATGAATACAAAGATTTTTCTAAATGGTCTCATTATAATGGGCAGTCAAGGATTTGTTTTTTTAAATGGTCAAATTTCACAGGCAAGCCCAAGTGGAAAACACAGATTTTTCAAAATGGTCTCATTGTAATGGATGACCTGCCCAAGTGGGAAAATACAAAGATTTTGTTAAATGGTTTCATTATAATGGACAACTTGCTTAGGTGAAAAATACAAAGATTTTTTAAAATGGTCTCATTGTAATGGGTGACGTGTCCAAGTAGGAAAATACAAAGATTTTTTTAAATGATTTCATTGTAATGGGTGACCTGCTTAGGTTAAAAATACAAAGATTTTTTTCAAAATGATCTCATTATAATGGGCGACCTGCCCATGTGGAAAAATACAAAGATTTTTCAAAATGACCTTATTGTAATGGGTGACTTGTCTAAGTGGAAAATATAAATATTTTTCAAAATGATCTCATTGTCATGCTTAGGTGAAAAACGACTTACCTCGAGAAAGTTTTTTGCCAGAGATGTCTTAATTACATGGTTAAGTCTAAAACTTCATGATGGAAGAGTGAGACTTCCTACATGCAAGGTTGATTTCCTGATAACAAGGTTGAATGGAGATTTCCTTTCCTGATTTTTCCATGCTAGACTTCTTGTTATCTATTAGGAGCCTTGATGGGCTCAGAACCTTGCTTCTTTTCTTGTTGGAGTCTTGCTAGACTTCAATTAACTTCAATTAGGATTATTTCTTATGCAATTCTTGCAAAAATATTATGCACTAATTTGGGATTATATGACATGCATACATCTTTACCTGATTTGAAATATAAGTCCCCCCTTTCTTGCAAATCATCCTTTGATTGGTGGAAAGGTTTGTTGCTACCGATCTGACCCTTTAGTTGCTCAGCTTAAATCTTTAGCCTATTTAGGTTTGCTCATGTGATCAATGTGCTTGATTGCCTCTTCATTGCATCAGCCCATTTGGGTCATGTCCACGTGATCAATTATGTTTAATTACTTATTTGTTGCATAACCTTGACTTTTAAGTAATGCATAAAGCTTTACTCAGTTAACAAGTCTTTGAGAAATGACAAACCATTTTAGCCATAATATTTCCCCTTGGTCGGATGATGCACCCCGATTTATTATATTCTCGCACCATTGCCTGGTCATTTTAATGGAGAAGTGGCACCACATTACTTTTATTTTCTGAAGGAGTTCATTAAATCATCTATTGTCAATGATTATTGTAAATTGCTCTCAACAGATGCATTCATGTGATAATACTTTTCGGGTATCATAGCCATTCTTGTACCATTGTCCATTCACTTTGATAGAGAAGCGACGCTCCATTACTCTCACTTTTTAAAGGAGATCATCAAATCCTTTGTTGTCAATGACTATTGCGAATTGCCTATAACTAATGTGTCCATTTCTCCATTACTTATTTGTTGCATAACCTGGACTTTTAAGTGATGCATGAAGCTTTACTCAGTTAACAAATCTTTGATAAATGACAAATTTTTTAGTCATAATGTTACTCCCTGGTTGGATGATACACCCCGATTTATGATATTCTCGCACCACTGCCTGTTTATTTTAATGGAGAAGTGGCACTCCATTGCTCTCATTTTCTAAAGGAGTTCATCAAATCAGATATCTCCAATGATTATTGCAAATTGCCCTCAACAGATGCATTCATGTGATAATTTTTTTCGGGTATCATAGTCATTCTTGCACCATTGCCCACTCACTTTGATAGAGAAGCGGCACTTCATTACTCTCACTTTCTGAAGGAGCTCATCAAATCCTTGCAAATTGCCCACAACTAATGTATTCATGTGATGATATTTTTCAGATATCACAGTCATCCTTCAAAAGTGACATCTTCTTGAGCGCTGTGTTAGATGCTGAGAGGGAACAAATTATTCATATTCTTGAGTTTAGAGAGGGGGAGCTCCCTATGAAATATTTGGGAGTACCTCTACTCTCGTCCAGACTAAAGGCTGTTTATTGTAAGGGCCTCGTGGATCGAATCACCTCTAAAGTTCGACATTGGACTTGTAGAACACTCTCGTATGCAGGACGGGTACAACTGATTAATTCAGTCTTATTTTCCATACAGGTCTATTGGGCATCTCTCTTTCTCTTACCTAGGCAAGTAATTAAAAATATGGAGCAAATTATGAAATCCTTTCTTTGGTCAGGTTCAGATATGAGAACTACTGGGGCTAAAGTGGCTTGGGATCAAGTATGTCTTCCAAAAAAGGAGGGGGGGCTAGGAATAAAAAGCATAACGGAATGGAACAAGATTGCTTTGTTGAAACACATTTGGAACCTGTGCAATGACTCAGATGGCTCAATATGGTCTACTTGGGTCAGATCCAATCTGTTGCGAGGTAGGAATTTCTAGACAATCAAGACGCCAAATCACAGATTCTCGGTCAAAGTAGCTTGGGAACAACTAAGACGTCATCATCAGATGGTTGAATGGCATGACATTGTGTGGTTTAAGAATGATGTTCCAAGACATTCATTTCTTCTATGGATGGCTGTCCAACAGAAACTCACAACTCAAGATAAACTTCATCGGTTTGGTATTGGTCCCAATAGAAGCTCCCTCTGTCTCCGCAACAATGAGGATCACAACTAGTTGTTCTTTGAATGCTCTTATACTAAAGCGATCTGGTGGGATGTTTGTGACAGATGCGACATTCCAAGAATGACAAAAGGCTGGGATGAATGGATTCGATGGGCCACTGTCTCTTGGCATGGCAAGAGTTTCGTTAATTTTTCTCGTAAACTGAGTTTTGCAGCTACAGTGTATCATGTATGGCAAGAACGGAATGCAAGGATCTTTGCTGGAATGTCTAGAACTTCGAATTTGGTATTTAATCAAATCGAATGTATCATTCGTGATAAGCTTGATTTGATGAGGAATGTCGTACCAACAAATGAAAACAAAAGGATCCAACGAGCTTGGAGGGTGAATACCATAGATTCTTAATTTGTTAGTTAGCTGGTTGTATTAATTTCCCTAACGAATCTAGCGAGGTTTCAGTTTTATGGTTGGTGGCTAGCCTGTAGCCATCTGTTGTTTTATGTTTCTGTTATCATTGTAAATCTGGGGTATGCCCCTTATAATGTTTGTATCTTCTTCTTTTAATACATACGTCAACTTACCAAAAAAAAAGGTAAACTGGATTTTCAAACATGAAGATGCCCCCTAAATGTAACATTACTCTCAACCACTGATGGAGTTCATTAAATTATAGACTATCATTGAGCAACATTATCCTCATCTAATCTAGTTGTTCTCATTCTTATGCTTATCATCAAAAGGCATTGATCATCATCATTTGATTATGTGTTCGTTTGCCCTCTAACTGATCTAGAGATTGTTTGTTATCTCTCTTATGATTGTTCTCAATGTCATGATTCTTGTGAAAAAATTCTTTCGCATTTTGAGAACAACATTTATTGATTTAGTTTGCCTTCTTGTTTGATTAGAAATGGCCTATAATATAGGTAGGCTATTGCTACTGGTTATGAAAGAAAGGAATTTATAGACTAAAAGAGTGTCTTAAGGTTCTAAAAACTTAGGATCACTGCCATTATAGCTTTCAGTCTTCTTTTCTTTTATATTTAGTTGATTTGCCTATTTTGCTTGCTTTATATTGGGGCATCCTTATTTGTATTGACCTTGACTTGGTCATTTTGTTTTTCATTTAGGCATGCCCCCTAACATCTGGATTTCTCAAGCTTTTTTTGATATTCCACAATATCTCCTTGGTCTTTGATCTTTGAATTTTGTTCCCCCCTCCTAAATATTGGATGTGATCCCAATTAGGATCAACATTTGATTGTTGGAATTTTCCTTTGCCTCCTATTGTAGGGTGTGATCATAGCTAGAGTTTTTATAAAGAAAAACATATTCAAGCTCAAATGAGGATCACAATGGATATATTTTAGAATGTGAAGGGATAGTTAAGATGGTCTTTCATCATTTCAAATACAAGCGGTTAGAACCGATAAATCTTGTCCTTGTTCAGTGTGATTCTTTTTGTGAATCAATGACTAACAAATCAAACTACATGTGATTTATACATACAACTAAGATATGGGGTGCAAGTTTTTTGTGCATTTTCATTTTTAGTTTCTTAGTTCAAAATTGTTTGGTCACCTCAAAATAGGAATTACTTGAATGATTTGTTTCCCATCTTATAAAAAGAAGTATAAACATTGTTTTAAGAAAACATCAAATTATTTTTAAAACCAAAAAACAAATTCAATTTTTAGGATTATTTTGGCAAAAGGGATTTTTCAAAATTGATGTAGCTAAAATGTTTTGAATAAAGCTATGTAGTCAATCATAAGGGTCAGTTTTATGAGTTTCATTAAGGTAAGGATTGCCTCTTAGCATTTTGCATAACACACCTAGGTGTTCAATCATTCTACCATTATATTTATCCAATCACGGATAACAATATAATGTCAAGTTATTATTTTTGCATAAATATCTTTTGATTTCAAAACAATAAAGAAACTGAAAAGACATGTTACATTAAAATATGCGATGCAATCCAAAAACCAAAATGTATAATAGCAAAATTTGGCACATACCACATTCTTCGTTGGGTTAAGTCCTCAGCGACATCTATGTCTTGACAGTATTTACCAACCATTTATTATGTTAATGATGATCTAATGACAATGTGGTAGATGACATTATCCTTCAGAAACTGATAAGATCTAGGCAAGATCAAATTCAGATTTTGATGTGAAATGTGCAACTATCCAGTTTTATGGCAACAATAGTAATTCTCAATCCGACTGTTGGATCGAGTTGAAATTTAACGTGGAGTCTCCTGACATGTTTTCCTACGGGTTAAAATTTCAAGTCAATCGGAGGTTGGGAAGGCATCGCAATACGGGTCAACAGAGATTGTACAAATTTTTTTATTTACTTCCTTTTAACTTGTGAACTTTCTATTTGGCTAGGATTCTTTGCCTAAAAGGATGTAAGTTTTGGGAATCTCCTAATTCTCTGAAGATCTTAAATGGGCTGTAACTTAGTTTCCATGTGTGGCAAGGATTCATAAATGTTTCAGAATCCTTTTCTTACAAGGATTCCTTATTCATCCTAACTACAAAAAGGAAAGAAGACTTCAGAATAAATTTTACCTTCAGATCATAATTCCTAGTCTATTTGGGACTTTTTAATGGTGACAAATCTGATTCTAGCATATTTAGGATGATAATTTTTGGATTTTTATTATTTTCTTCTTAGTCTTTGGGTTATTATTACTTATTTGGGTTAATTGTAAGTGGACTTCATATAAGTCCACCTAAGGGGGGTCCATTAGGGTTCATTTAAGTCTAGAATTAGTATAAACAAAGGCATAATAACTATACATGTAAGTTACACAATTCAGAATAATAAAACTTCTTGTATGTTGCATTTTGTGTGTGTGTGTGTGTGTGTGTGAGAGAGATAATCTCCTTTACATGGTTCTCTAAAGAACTGAAAAACAACTTATCGAAGAACAATTGTCTTCGTGGTGGCATCCTTATACTTCTCGTTCGCGAATCCAATAGTGCTGGTGACTAGGTATAAATTATCTTTGTCTCACACTTATATCAAACCTGATTTACGTGGCTTTCCAGGAATTGGTGTATTTGCATATGGGTTACGTGACCAAATAAGAAGTCCACAAGTCAAATGGAAGTAAATAACAAAATTCGTACAACCTCTGTTGACCAGTATTGTGGTGCCTTTCCGAATTCCAATTGACCTGAAATTTTAACCCAAGGTAGGAAAACATGTTGGAGAGTCCACGAACAATTTTAACCCGATCTAACGGTTCATCTGAAAATTTACCCCAATATAGACAAACAACTCTGGAATCTTCTGGTGAGGTTTCAACTCGATCCTACGGTTGGATTTGAAGTTATGGACGACATAAACTTTTACACCAAAATCTAAATCTAACCTTGCTTGGGTCGTATTACAAGGCTGAACCGTATCAACAACATTGTATGGAATTGGAGGACACGGTCCATATGGCAATGAAGGTGGAGAGGCAAATAAACAAAGGGCAATACACTTTTTCAGACCAATTCAGCTTCATCTTCCTTAACTAGAGGCATCTGAAGAGAGAGGGGGTGTCCAACCAAAGCCTTTTGCAAAAGCCGAACCACTTTTAAGGATGCTCATATGGATGGGAAGGTAAATCTGAATCAACCTACTCATGATAGAGATATTAAATGTTTTAAGTGTTTGGGGAAGGGGCACATTGCATCTTAGTGTCCAAACCGAAGAGTTGTGCTTACAAGAGATAATGGGGAGGTCGAATCTGAAAGGGACAAATCTGAAAGTGAAGAGATACCACTTTTAGTGGATAGTAGTGATGAAGAGATTGCATATCATGTTGAGTGGGAAGCCTTGGTTATAAGGTGTGCACTGAACATGCAAATTCCAAGAAGATGATGTAGATCAACGAGGGGGCAATACACGTTTTCAGACCAATTCCGCTTCATCTTCCTCAACATGGAGGCCGAATCTGAAGAGAGAGGGGGTTGTCCAACCAAAGCCTTATGCAAAAACCAAACCACCTAGGGCCTAAAAGGATGCTCATGCAAATGGGAAAGGTAAATCTGAATCTCAACCTACTCGTGATAGAGATATTAAATGTTTTAAGTGTTTAAGGATGGGGCACATTGCTTCTTAGTGTCAAAACCGAAGTGTTATACTTACAACAGACAATGGGGAGGTTGAATACGAAAGTGAAGAGATGCCACTTTAAGTGGATTTTAGTATTGCATATCCTACTGAGGGGAAGGCCTTGGTTATAAGGTGTGCGCTGAACATGCAAATCAAAGAAGATGATGTAGATCAGGAATAGGAAAACCTATTTCACACTCGATGTCACATCCAAAACAAGGAGTTTGATGATATATTCCTTGAAGACATTTATAGTGGATTACCACCATTAAGAGGAATTGAACATCAGATTGACCTTGTACCTGGAACTTCGATTCCTAACCGTCCAGCCTATAAAAGCAACCCTAAGGAGAGGAAGGAGTTTCAAAGGCAAGTAGATGAGTTGATGATATGGGATACATTCGTGAGAGTATGAGCCCTTGTGCCGTGCCAGTGTTACTTTTGCCTAAAAATGATGGAACATTGAGGATGTGTGTTGGTTGTTGTGTCGTCAACAATATAACGGTAAAGTATCAACATCCTATTCCAAGGCTTGATGACATGTTAGATGACTTACATGGATCATGTATTTTCTCTAAAATTAACTTAAAGAGTGGATACTATCGGATTAGGAAGAAAAAAGGTTTCGAGTGGAAAACTGCATTTAAGAATAATCATAGGAGATGGAATGACAACCTCTCTATGGTTTGACAATTGGCATCCTCACAGCCCACTCGCGGATTCTTACGGGGAAAGATTCATCTATGATTCAGGTATGGCCAAGAACGCGAAGGTGAATGTGCTAATTCATAACTCAGAATGGAAAACTCCTACCACCCAAGCTATTGGCTGGCACCCCATTATAGAAGCTATTCCTTCCAATTCTAATCCTAAAATGGGGCAAAAGGATGAGATAGTTTGGTTGGATTCACCAAATCATAGATTCTCGATCAAAGTAGCTTGGGAACAACTAAGACGTCATCGTCAGATGGTTGAATGGCATGACATTGTGTGGTTCAAGAATGCTGTTCCAAGACATTCATTTCTTCTATGGATGGCTGTCCAACAGAAACTCACAACTCAAGATAAACTTCATCGGTTTGGTATACATGGTCCCAATAGATGCTCGCTCTGTCTCCGCAACAATGAGGATCACAACCACTTGTTCTTTGAATGCTCCTATACTAAAGCGATCTGGTGGGATGTTTGTGACAGATGCGACATTCCAAGAATGACAAAAGGCTGGGATGAATGGATTCGATGGGCCACTGTCTCTTGGCATGGCAAGAGTTTCGTCAATTTTTCTCGTAAACTGAGTTTTGCAGCTACAGTGTATCATGTATGGCAAGAACGGAATGCAAGGATCTTTGCTGGAATGTCTAGAACTTCGAATTTGGTCTTTAATCAAATCGAATGTATCATTCGTGATAAGCTTGATTTGATGAGGAATGTCGCACCAACAAATGAAAACAAAAGGATCCAACGAGCTTGGAGGGTGAATACCATAGATTCTTAATTTGTTAGTTAGCTGGTTGTATTGGTTTCCCTAACGAATCCAGTGAGGTTTCAGTGTTATGGTCGGTGGCTAGCTTGTAGCCATCTGTTGTTTTATGTTTCTGTTATCATTGTAAATCTGGGGTATGCCCCTTATAATGTTTGTATCTTCTTCTTTTAATACATACGTCAACTTACCAAAAAAAAAAAATGGTTTGTATGAATGGTTGGTCATGTCGTTTGAACTTACAAATGTGCCTAGTATGTTTATGCATTTAATGAATTATGTATTGCATGATTTTATAGGTAAGTTTATTATTGTGTATTTTGATCTATAGTAAGAACTTAAATAAGCATCTTGATCATTTACGTAATGTACTTAGTGTATTGCGAAGTGATCAATTGTATGCTAATCCTAAAAGGTGTACTTTTGCATGGAGAAAATTGTGTTTCTTGGTTATGTCGTAACTATACAGGGTATTGAGATGGATGAGGAGAAAGTTAATGCCATACGGGATTGGCCTACACCAAAATTGGTAAGTGAGGTAAGGAGTTTTTATGGACTTGCTAGTTTTTATTGAAGGTTTGTAAAGGATTTTAGTACTATTGTCTAAAGCTCAGATCCTTAGCATGGCCGAAGATGAAGTACATCATAGGAGATGGAATGACAACCTCTCTATGGTTTGACAATTGTCATCCTCACAACCCACTCGCGGATTCTTACGGGGAAAGATTCATCTATGATTCAGGTATGGCCAAGAACGCGAAGGTGAATGTGCTAATTCATAACTCAGAATGGAAAACTCCTACCACCCAAGCTATTGGCTGGCACCCCATTATAGAAGCTATTCCTTCCAATTCTAATCCTAAGATGGGGCAAAAGAATGAGATAGTTTGGTTGGATTCGTCAAATCACAGATTCTTGATCAAAGTAGCTTGGGAACAACTAAGATGTCATCGTCAGATGGTTCAATGGCATGACATTGTGTGGTTCAAGAATGCTGTTCCAAGACATTCATTTCTTCTATGGATGGTTGTCCAACAGAAACTCACAACTCAAGATAAACTTCATCGGTTTGGTATACATGGTCCCAATAGATGCTCACTCTGTCTCCGTAACAATGAGGATCACAACCACTTGTTCTTTGAATGCTCCTATACTAAAGCGCTCTGGTGGGATGTTTGTGACAGATGCGACATTCCAAGAATGACAAAAGGCTGGGATGAATGGATTCGATGGGCCACTGTCTCTTGGCATGGCAAGAGTTTCGTCAATTTTTCTCGTAAACTGAGTTTCGCAGCTACAGTGTATCATGTATGGCAAGAACGGAATGCAAGGATCTTTGCTGGAATGTCTAGAACTTCGAATTTGGTCTTTAATCAAATCGAATATATCATTCGTGATAAGCTTGATTTGATGAGGAATGTCGTACCAACAAATGAAAACAAAAGGATCCAACGAGCTTGGAGGGTGAATACCATAGATTCTTAATTTGTTAGTTAGCTGGTTGTATTGGTTTCCCTAACGAATCTAGTGAGGTTTCAGTTTTATGGTCGGTGGCTAACCTGTAGCCATCTGTTGTTTTATGTTTCTGTTATCATTGTAAATCTGGGGTATGCCCCTTATAATGTTTGTATCTTCTTCTTTTAATACATACGTCAACTTACCAAAAAAATAAGATTTTAGTACTATTGATGCACCTTTAATTGAAATTGTGAAAAAAGTCAATTGGATTTACAAGAGCTTTTGAAGTTGAATGTGATGCTTCAGGTATAGGTATAGGAGCTGTGTTAATGCAGGATAGGAGGCCCATTGCATATTTCAACGAAAACATTAATGGGGCAACCTCGAATTACCCTACATATGACAAGGAGCTATACACGTTGTTAATAATTTTAGAGGTGTGGCAACATTACCTGTGGCCCAAGGAGTTTGTGATACATTTAGATCATGAATCATTGAAGCACTTGAAAGGGCAAGGTAAGTTGAGTAGGAGACATGGTAAATAGGTTGAATTTATTGAAACCTTTTTATATGTGATTAAGTATAAGCAAGGAAAAGAAAACATTATGGCTGATGCACTTTCACGCAGGTATGTTCTTTTATCTACTTTGGATACTAGGTTTCTAAGATTTGAACACATAAAAGAATTGTACAAGGATGATAGTGATTTTGCTAATGTTTACAATGCTTGCGAAACTTTGACTTTTGGGAAGTTCTATAGAATTGATAGATATTTGTTTAAAGAGAGTCGTTTGTGTGTTCCATTAAGTTCTATACGTGAATTGCTTATACGTGAAGCACATGGGGCGGGTTGATGGACATTTTGGTGTTGTTAAGACTTTGGATGTGTTGCATGAGCCTTTTTATTGACCTAAAATGAAAAAAAAAGATGTACAATGTATATGTGAGAAATGCATAACTTGTAGAAAAGCAAAGTCTAGGACTCAACCACATGACTTGCATATCCCTTTGCCTATACGTAAGGAACCATGTGTAGATATTTTGATGGATTTCGTTTTAGGCTTACCTAGGTCAAAATGGGGTTGGGATTCAATTTTTGTACTTGTTGATAGGTTTTCAAAGATGGCACACTTCATTCCATGTCATAAAACTAATGATGGTAACATTACTGATTTTTTCTTTAGGGAGATAGTACGGTTTCATGGGTCCCTAAGAGCATTTTGTCTGATACAGATGTTAAGTTCCTTAGTTATTTTTAGAATGTGTTATGGGGCAAATTGGGTACTAAACTATTGTTTTTAACTTCTTGTCACCCCCAAACAGATGGTCAAACCAAAGTAGTTAATAGGACCTTAACACAACTTCTGTGTGTTGTCATTCAAAAGAACTTAAAAAAAACTAGGAAGACTATTTGCCATTTATAGAGTTCGCATACAATCGTATTGTGCATTCTACTACTGAATTTTCACCATTTGAAATTGTGTATGGATTTAACCCTTCAACTCCCATGGATTTGATTCCTTTACCTGTTGATGAAAGGGTTAGTTTGGATAGTAATCGTAAAGCACAGGTGGTGAAGACACTTCATGAGAGTGTGCGGAAACATATTGAAAAAAGGAATTGTGTGTATGCGACTAAAGCCAATAAGGGGCGCACACAGTCTTTCAGCCCGTCGATTGGGTTTGGGTGCATATGCGCAAGGAGAGATTTGTAGCTTGTAGGAAATCAAAGCTACAACCACGAGGAGATGGGTCATTTGAGATCCTTGTGAGGATCCATGACAATGCTTATAAAATTAATTTGTTAGGCGAGTATGTTGTTAGTGCTACCTTTAATGTTTCTAATCTTACTCTATTTGATGTAAGTGAATATTTGAGATTGAATCCTTTTGAACAGAGAGGGGATGATAAGGATCAGTCCAACATCAAGTGTAATCATGCCAACGTCCCATTAGAGATGCTAATTGGGCCAATTACAAGAGTTAAGGAAAAGAAGCTTAAAGAAGCATTGAATGAGCTTGTACAAAATATATGGAGCAAGATGGACCTAAAGGAGCTTGGAAGATCAAAGGAGCATGAACGACAACCTCCAATTCATCTAATTCAGGTCCAAGAATAGCCCAATTTTATGCAACCATATTATTCGATAGTTTCACCCACATTTAACTAATGTTTTGCCTATGTTATATATATAAAATACTTTGATATTCTTTGTTTTATGTTTTGATGGCACTTTTGGATGAAAATTGCAAAAATGAGTAAATTAGAGGTAATTAGCAGATTTGACCTTTAGTCGATGTTTTGTGTGGAGTGTGAGCTCTAGAGGTTAAAATGAAGTGATTCCACTAGCATTAAAAAGCTAACATCCATACCTTTCTGGATATCTAAGGTAAGAAAATAAAATAAGAAAGAGCATGGAAGTCGCAGCTTTCAAAGTCAAATCTCGCAATTTGCCATAGTTAACCTTCGGCCATTCCGACTTGAACAGGTAAGTCTTTTTATTGCTTTCTTGATGGATATAGTGGATACAATTAGATTGTTATTAATCTTGAGGATCAAGAAGCGATTATATTACATGTCTATTTGGTACATATGCATATAGGAGAATGCCTTTTGGTCTTTGTAATGCACCTACAACCTTTCAAAGATGCATGATGAGTATTTTTTCTGACTATGTTGAAAGAATAATTGAGGTTTTCATGGATGATTTCACAGTGTATGGTGATTCTTTTGATAAGTGTTTAGGAAATTTATCTTTGGTTTTGAAAAGATGCATTGAAATTAACTTTATCTTGAACTATGAAAAGTATTATTTTATGGTAAAACGAGGAATAGTTCTTGGGCATGTTGTGTCTTCACGTGGATTAGAGGTTGATAAAGCTAAATAGATGTTATTTTATCATTGTCTTACCCCTCATGCGTGAGGGAAGTTTGTTCTTTTTTGGGCCATGCAACTTTCTATCGATGCTTTATCAAAGATTTCTCAAAGATTACAGCACTTTTATGCAAACTATTAGCCAAAGAAGTGGATTTTATGTTTGATCAAGCATGTAAAGATGCCTATGATGAGCTTAAGAGGCATGTCACATCTGTCCCTATCATCTAACCACCAAACTGGGATGAGCCTTCTGAGATAATGTGTGATGCGAGTGACTATGCAGCAGGGGCTGTCCTTGGGTAAAGAATTAGTAAGAATTTGCATGATAGCCTATGCTTCCCGCATATTTGATGGAACGCAATGCAATTACCATACAACTGAAAATGAACCTTTTGTAGTGGTGTTTACTCTAGAAAAATTCTGATTATATTTAATTGGTACAAAAGTCGTTGTTTTTACTGACCATGCAGCTTTGAGGTATCTTTTGAAGAAAAAAGAGTCCAAACCAAGATTGATTAGGTGGATCATGCTTTTACAAGAATTTGATCTTGAGATCAAAGATAAAAAAAAGATGTCGAAAACCATGTGGCTGATCACTTGAGCCGACTGAGGACTGAGGATATACAAATTGAAACAATAAGAGAGACATTCCCTGATGAGCAGTTATATATGTTACATTCCTCTACAAGACCATGGTATGCTGACTTGGTGAACTATTTAGTCCCCAAAGAATTCTCTTCATGTTTGTCTACATCCAAAAAAAATAAGTTACGAGTTGATGCTAAATATTATTTTTGGGATACCCCCCCTATCTGTGGAAATTTTGTGTAGATCAAGTAGTTAGGATATGTGTGCCTCAGGATGAATTTCATTTCATTCTCAGTTTTTGTCTTTCTCATTCTTGTGGTGGGCATTTTGGAGCAAAAAGAACGACCCACAAGGTACTTGAAAGTGGTTTTTATTGGTCTTCTATTTTTAAGGATGCATATTATTTTTGCAAATCATGTGAAACATGCCAAAGAACAGGTAATATCACTCATAAGAATCAAATGCCTTTAAGGAATTTTCTTGTAAGTGAAATTTTTATGTTTGGGGTATTAATTTTATGGATCCATTTCTTTCTTCTTTAGGCAATCTTTATATCCTTCTTGCTGTTGATTATAATATGTCCAAATAGATTGAGGCGAAAGCCACGCGAACTAATGATGCTAAGTGATGCGAACCTGGTGATCATTTGGTCACGCAACCCACACGCAAAGACATTAATTCCTGAAAAGCCAAGTAAATCAGGTTTGATAGGAGGGTGACACAAAGATAACTTTTACCTAGGCACCAACACTATTGGAAACGAAAAGCCCCACCCAATGAATATTGATTTGCGAATATTCATTGGATGAGGCCACGAAGACAATTGTTCTTCGATAAGTCTTTTTCAGTCCTTTAGAGAACCAAGGAAGGGAGATTATCCCACTAACACACAAGAAGTGCGACAAAGAAATTTATTAATTTGAAAATTGCGTAACCTTACATGTTTGGTTATGCCTTTATTTATACTAACTCTAAACTTAAAGAAACCCTAATGGACCCCCCTTAGGTGGATTTATATGAAGCCCAGTTACAATTGACCCAAATAAGTAATACTAACCAAAAGTCTAAGAAGAAAATAATAAAAATTAATAAAAATCCAAAATTACCATCCTAAATGATGTGCCGTGAATGAGTTGAAAAATCGACAATAATGAACCTGACAAAAATGGATGAAGGATGGGTCTGGTTGTGTTGTCTTTCTTTTGGTGTTTAGGTTGGATTATAGTGATTTTAAAGTAAATAAGATGAAGGATAGACTAGAATGATACTTTGATAAGTCCATCTGGACGCCACAAAGATCAATTTAGGATTTCGACGCCACACTCTTTGTGATTGAAGAGTGATAAGTCAGGTAGGGTTCTTCAAAAAATCAATTTGGAAGAACAACTCTTAATTCTCTGAATTATGTTTTTAAATCTTAGCCAAAAATCCATTATTACATATTCTGATACTATATTTATAATTGGAACATCCCTCCAAAGTTAGGAAAAATTGAACATGGCAGAAGTCAAGCCAAAAAACAGACTTTGACAAACTAACGTAGACAAATTAAATAGCACACGTTTTTTGACCTTTCTAACATAAACATACCAAATTTAAAACAACCATATCTTCTTACAAAAAGGTCCAATGCAATCATGGTTGGACAATCTAGAAAGAACACGTTCTGAACTTGAAATCCACCTAGATTAGTCTTGTTTTCACATGCAATGGATGACTTCAAATTCGGGTTCAAATTCATTTGCTGTTCTGATCATAAACAGCTTCAATTCCTTCATTTTGCATATCAAACCAAATTCAAGTAGCCCAGCATCAAAAGAACCATTAAGAGCTTTTCCTATCATCGAGTTCCAATTGTAGGCAAATAAACATACTTAAACCAATTTCAAACTGATTGCTAATTTTTAACTCCGACGCAGCTTCAATCATTCTAATTTGACTCGTCAAGGCCCTTTGTAGTTGTTTCGCTTTCGCTCTTGTCATTGGACCTTCTGAATCCTCTTACATATTAGATTTAGCTTTACAAAATGAATTATGATTCCCATGATGCACATCACTAAATATGCTAGAATCATATTTGTCACCCTTAAGAAGTCCCGAATAAACTCGGAGAAATCTGATTTGGAAAATTTATGTTGCTGTCTCCTTTGATGTCCTTGATTAGCTTTCCTTACTTAACTTGGACAAATAAGAAAACAAATTTCCTCCTTTGTTGCTGATTGAATTACTTTTCTTCCTAAGTTAGGAAAAGCATTAATAATCCTACCCTCATAGGAATAAGATCTAGCCAACAAGCTTAACAATTGCAAACTTAGGAAAAATTGCTAACTTTCTATCTGTAGAATTAGGAAAAAAAAAGGCCTAACAAGGCTGGTATTGGTTCGGACACATCAGCCCCTTGTTCCACATGAATTGGGCTCTTCTTGGACTTGAATTAGATAAATTAAAAATTGTCCTTCATGCTTCTTAAATTTCACAAGCCCTACTAGGTCCAGTTTGCTCCATATGTTCTGAACACGCTCATTCAATGCTTCTTTAAACTTCTTTGCCCTAGCTCTTGTAATTAAATCAATTGGCACTTCCAATGAGTCGTTGACATGATTATGCTTGTGATGCGAACCTTGTGATCATATGGTCACGCAACCCACACGCAAAGACACCAATTCTCGGAAAGCTAAGTAAATCAGGTTTGATAGGAGTGTGACACCAAGATAACCTAGGCACCAGCACTATTGGAAACGGAAAACCCCCACCCAACGAATATTGATTCGCGAACGAGAAGTATAAGGATGACGCTACGAAGACAGTTGTTCTTCGATAAGTTGTTTTTCAGTTCTTTAGAAAACCAAGGAAGGGAAATTATCCCACCAACGCATACACACACAAAGTGCGGCAAACAAGAAGTTTTATTAATCTGAATTATCTAACTTACATGTCTGGTTATGCCTTTATTTATACTAACAGAGACTTAAATAAACCCTAATGGACCCTCCTTAGGTGAACTTATATGATTCCCACTTACAATTGACCCAAATAAGTAATAATAACCCCAATACTAAGAAGAAAACAATAAAAATCCAAAAATTACCATCCTAAATATGCTAGAATCAGATTTTTCACCGTTAAGAAGTCCCAAATAGACTAGGAAATCTGATTTGAAGGTAGAATTTATTCTAAGTCTTCTTTCTTTTTGTAGCTAGGATGAATAAGGAATCCTTGTAAAAAAAGAATTCTGAAATAATTATGAATCCTTGCCACACTTGGAAACTATGTTGCAGCCCATTAAAGATCTTTGTAGAATTAGTAGATTTTCAAAATAAGCTGCTACATCCTTTTAGGAAAAGAATCCTAGTCAAATAGGAAGTCCACAAGTCAAAAGGAAGTAAATAACAAAATCCGTACAGCCTCTATTGACCCTTGTTTCGATACCTTCCGGAACTCCAATTGATCTAAAATTTTAACTCAAGGTAGGAAAACAAGTCAAGAGACTTCAAGTAAAATTGCAACTCGATCAAATGATCGGATTGAGAATTGTGACTGTTGTCGTAAAACTTGATAGTTGCATATTTTACATCAAAATCCGAATTTAACCTTTCCTGGGTCGTGGCAGCTTAGGTGTTGGTTGATCCTCATCACTAAGGTTATTTTAGATTTTGTCAGGACTCACATATTTGATAGGTTTGGAATCCCTAAAGTTATCATTAGTGATCGTGGCACTTATTTTTGCAATAGTTCAATGGAAGCATTGTTACGCATTGTCATTGTCCTCTCAAGGATCTGAAATGGCTCATCTCCTCGTGATTGTAGCTTTGATTTTCTATTGGCCGGAAATCTCTTCTTGTGCATGTGCACCCAAACCCAATCGCCAGGCTGAAAGACAACATGTTTGCATCTCTTATTGGCTTTGGTCGCATACACACGATTCCTCTTTTCAATCTGTTACCGCACGCTCTCATGGAGTGTCTTCATCACCTCTTCTTTACGATTACCATCCAAACTAATCCTTTCATCAACAGTCAAAGCAATCAAATCCATTGGAGTTAAAAGGTTAAATCTATACACAAGTTAAAGGGTTAAAGCAATCACCACCTGTGCTTTACGATTACCATCCAAACAAACCTTGTGGGGCTTCATGTTTGGTTATGCCTTTATTTATATTGACTTTAGACTTAAAGAAATCCTAATGGACCCCCTTAGGTGGACTTATATGACACCCACTTATAATTGACCCAAATAAGTAATAATAACCTAAAGACTAAGAAGAAAAGAATAAAAATTCAAAAATTACCATCCTAAATATGCTAGAATCAGATTTGTCACCATTAAAAAGTCCCAAATAGACTCGGAAATCTGATCTTAATGTAGAATTTATTATGAAGTCTTTTTTCTTTTTGCAGCTAGGATGAATAAGGAATCCTTCTAAGAAAAGGATTCTGAAACATTTATGAATCCCTGCCACACTTGGAAACTATGTTGTAGCCCATTAAAAATCTTTGTAGAAGTGGGAGATTCTCAAAATAAGCTTCCACATCCTTTTAGGGAAAGAATCCTAGCCAAATAGGAAGTCGACAAGTCAGAATGAAGTAAATAACAAAATTCATACATCCTCTGTTAACCCATTTAGCAATGCCTTCCCAAAGTCCGATTGACCTGAACTTTTAACGCTATAGGAAAACATGTCAGGAGAATTTACGTAAAATTTCAGTCTGATCCAACTGTCAGATTGAGAATTATGATTGTTTCCGTAAAACTGGATAGTTGCACATTTTACATCAAAATCTGAATTTGACCTTGTCTTTATTGTAACAGGGCCTTATATAAGTCCACATATGGGGTTCATTAGGGTTTGTTTCAGTCTAGAGTCAGTATAAATAAAGGTATAACCATACATGTAAGGGTTACGCAATTTTCAGATCAATAAACTTCTTTGCTGCACTTGTTATGTGTTGGTAGGATAATCTCCCTTCCTTGTTTCTCTAAAGGACTGAAAAACAACTTATCAAAAAACAACTGTCTTCGTGGAGTCATCCTTATACTTCTTTTTTTTTGGTAAGTTGACGTATGTATTAAAAGAAGATACAAACATTATAAGGGGCATACCCCAGATTTACAATGATAACAGAAACATAAAACAACAGATGGCTACAAGCTAGCCACCGACCATAACACTGAAACCTCACTGGATTCGTTAGGGAAACCAATACAACCAGCTAACTAACAAATTAAGAATCTATGGTATTCACCCTCCAAGCTCGTTGGATCCTTTTGTTTTCATTTGTTGGTGCGACATTCCTCATCAAATCAAGCTTATCACGAATGATACATTCGATTTGATTAAAGACCAAATTCGAAGTTCTAGACATTCCAGCAAAGATCCTTGCATTCCGTTCTTGCCATACATGATACACTGTAGCTGCAAAACTCAGTTTACGAGAAAAATATTCATTGGGTGGGGGTTTTCGTTTCCAATAGTGTTGGTGCTTAGGTACAAGTTATATTTGTGTCACCATCCTATCAAACCTGATTTACTTGGCTTTCCAGGAATTTGTGTCTTTACGTGTGGGTGGGGGTTTTCGTTTCCACTAGTGTTGGTTTTAGAATTTGGACGTATGCACACAAATAAAAACATATTTTTGTATATTTCAAATAAGAATTTTTTTTATTTTTTTTTGAAATTTTAAAGAAACACAGTTATATTTAAAACCAGGTCAGTATCTTACAGTGTAAGTTTTCAACCCAAATATTAAATGAAAAGGTTGAGAAACATGTGAGGGACCCACAGAAAATTAAAAATGGTACCTAAGTTTTTCAAAATTTTTGGAAATTATTTGAGGATTTGTTTGGTAAAACCCCCAAAAAAATGAGAAAATCAGCATTTCTAGAAAATCAATAGGGCATGTTTTCCAAACATGCTTTTAACAAAAAATCAGGGGCTTAAAAAATACCTTAAGGATAAAATATTGTGTTTTCTTTGATAAAAAATGGACATGTCAAACACGCCTTTAAGTTTGGAAAGGGCTTAAGCCAACCATGTGGGCTGAGCTTCGTGGCGTACATGATGTCGAATGGAGGATCTACCTCTTGGATCAAGGAGGTTTTGGATGTGTTGGGATTAATCATAAGAATATGATTTGAAGGGTTCAAGAGTCGCCACCTCATATTATTGTCAACTAAGAAACCTATTATCTGTGAGAGTCTGCGTAACGGGACTAGTTGCGCAAGGAAAGATGCATCACTTCTAGTGCACCATACCTATGGTAAGCTATAATATTATTGATGATTTTTTTAAGGTCATGTTTTTATTTGTTATTTTTTCCAGAGTTCAAGAAAACAACATTAATAATAAGGACGTCTCTACCTTACAGGCTAAAACCTAACTGTTCTGAAGCCCAAAAATTAAAGATGTATTTATTTCTATTTTGTATCTCTAACACTTGTGTTATACTTTATGGTTTTATTTTAAAAATTTAATCAATGTTCCCATACATAATACGAAACCAATATTAGTTAGCACTCCACAAAACACATGGAAACATCATATAACAAGTGTGGCCGAAACATATACAAAATTAGCAGCCTTGTTGTCAAAATATCATAGCCCAAATAAGAATGGATTGGGCCCCTCTTGCACATGGATTAAATGTACTAAGGCCTCCTCTTGATGCTCTAAAGGATCTCCAAGTTCAGCCTTGGCTTACTTGCACAACCAATCCATTCAATGCTACTTTCAATGCCTTAGCTTTGGACTTTGTGATGGGTCTATTTGGAATGTGTAAGGAGTCCTTAGTGTTTTCTGGCTGATCCACATCATAGAGTGACACATCGTCTGTCCTTGTTTTATTATCTTTTTTAATAAAGAAGACCAATCGAGTTGCCTTTAGGTGAATGAAGGTGATATCTCCGACCACCTTAAAGGCTCCAACCACCACCATTCAACATAGAAGATTCCCCTCTACAAGTCTAAGTCGCCCTTTGTTGATGTTTTTACCCCACTTGCCACATGGAAACCTTCAACTTGTCTTTTTTTTTGGTAAGTTGACGTATGTATTAAAAGAAGAAGATACAAACTGAAGCACAATTAATTCACATAATTACACCGTAATATGCACAGCTTAAATGTTACATGTCAGAATACAACCTTCAACTTGTCATAATACAACCTTGTCTAAGTTCAGTAAAATTTAACAGTGTTACACCCAACTTTGGATTGATGTTGGAAAAGCATGGTTTGATCCTAATTGAAGAATAACACCCTTTCTATAGAGTGACACGTTGTTTGTTCTTGAAGAAGGCTAATCAAGTTGCCAACTTCAGGTGAATGAATGTGGCCTCTTTGGCCACCTTAAAGGCTCCAACCACCATCATTCAACAAAGACGATTTTCCTCTACAAGTCTATGTCACCCTTTTTTGATGTTTTAACCTCATTTGCCACGTGGAAGCCCTCAACTTGTTGTCTCAATACAACCTTGTCTAGTTCAATAAAATATAATAGTCTTACACCCAACTTTGGATCAATTATGGGAAAGCTACAAGCTAGCAAATCAAGCATGGTTTGATCCTAGTTAAAAAATAACACCTGCTTTACAGGATATATGGCTTGGTTGGTTTCAATTACCTCCTATTTTTAGCCAAGTTTCATTTATGAAGCTCCTTACTTTTTCTAGAAGTTCTAAAAGTTGGTTAGACGTTCAGAGAGAGGGAAAGAAAAAGAAGAAGAAGAAGAAGAAAGAATGGTCTCTTAACATATCAGAGAAAAAAATGGGAAAGAATCCCCTATGATCTAGTTTTGGAAAAATCACCTTTAAACCCACAAAAAGGTTTCACAACCACTTGTCCTTTTGAGGCTATAAAAGGAGGATCTAAGGGAGAAAAGAAAAGAGAAAACTACTAAAGTCTCGTGATAGAAAGGCTATGAAATATTGATATAGTGTGGAAGGAAAGAGGTAGAAGGAAAAACTCTTGAGTCCAAGATTGGAAGTAGAAATTACCAAAAGATCTGAATCTTAAAAGAGCAAGAAATTCTAAACAAAGGAGACAACATTGTTAGTCAAGGTATTCCTCAAACTTTGAT
Source organism: Populus nigra (assembly GCF_951802175.1). Lineage (NCBI taxonomy): Eukaryota > Viridiplantae > Streptophyta > Magnoliopsida > Malpighiales > Salicaceae > Populus > Populus nigra. Next base: position 11,790,451 of record NC_084854.1, read on the forward strand.
GAGTGGGTGGAGCTCAATGAGCACACCCCCTCCCTTTTTATTTTGTTTTTTAAATTGTTGCTCATAATATTTGTTATAAATTGTTTGAAGTCATTTGTTCCTTTAAAAGCCATGATTTTTACTTTGAAATATTTGCGCATGTTTTGAAAGTAGTTTATATATGATAAAATTTATTTCGTTGCCTTGATTTGATGTGTTAGAATGTGATATTAGAATGGTAAGTGATAGTATATAATGTTGTTTTGCATGTTTGAATGTTTGGTGAATCAATTTTAAAGTTATGGCAACATATGTTCAATTTTGATATTGTTATGGATTAAGTTGTTTTAAGGTAATTTGCTAGGTTTGTGAGGTTGCAAGCATATTTTTTAGCTTAAGAATATTAAAATTAATCAATGAAACAATGTTTTTTTTTCTAAAATAATGTTATTTTTGCTTACTGTCATTATGGATTTGCATGTTGTTTTGCTCTTGATTTTTTGTTTCTCGTTGTTTTGATGGTTCAAACAATGGGTGTTGCACATGCTTAAGCTTTGATTGTTAGGTATAGGTTTTTGTTTCTGGATTTTAGGCTTTTTATTTTGGGTTTAGGATTTTATTTCATTTTTCTAGGATGTCATGCTTTCTGGGTTCATTGTTCTTATATTGAATATTGCCTTAGGTCATTGATTTCTATATCATTTTAATCATTTTTTATTTGTTACATATGGATACATTGGTTTGATCATAGCTTTTGATCGTCATTTCTTTTATTTAATTTCTTGCAAAAAAATCAAATAATCATGACATTAGTTTGTTTATTATGTTAATTCAGCCCCAAAATCTTGTTTGAATGATATTTTTACATGCCTATGTGCTTTCAATTTGATGTGATCTAGTCTGATTTTGAATCTGGGTTTTTCTAGGCGTTCTTCGTGTTCTTGAATAGATTCAAACGAAAAATGCCTTTTGATCTTCATTTCTGCATTTCTGTTTATGTACTGTGTTTTTGGGCTAGAAAGCTCAGCTCACATGGTTGGGTTAAACCCTTTCCAAACTTAAAAGCGTGTTTGACATGTCCATTTTTCATCAAAGAAAAAACACAATATCAAACTTTTCCAAGCTTCAGGTGTGTTTGCCAAACATGACCTTAAAGTATTTTTTAAGCCTCTGATTTTTTGTTAAAAGCATGTTTGGAAAACATGCCCTACTGATTTTCTAGCAATGTTTATTTTCTTATTTTTTAAGGTTTTCCCAAACAAATGCTCAAACAATTTTAAAATTTTTTGAAAAACTCAGGGACCAATTTGATTTTTTTTTGTGGGTCCTTCACATGTTTCTCAACCTTTCCATTTCATATTTGGGTTGTACACTTACACTATAAGATACTGACCTAGTATTAAATATAACCGTGTTTCTTTAAAATTTCAGAAAAACAAAACAAATAAAAAAAATTTCCATATCTGGAAAATACAAAAAATATGTTTTTATTTGTCTGCATACGCCCAAATTCTAAAACTTTTCAAGCATATGTTTATAAACAAAATTGCATTTTATCATATTTTAAAAAATTCAAAAATCAACTAATAAGTATCAAAACAAATTTATGATTATTCATTAACATTTGATTAAAATTTCAAGAATACCACAAAAATAAATTTTTTTAATTAATATTTCGGGGCATAAAATTTGATGCGGACCTCATGATCACGTAGTCACGCAACCCATACGCAAAGACACCAATTCCTGGAAAGCCAAGTAAATCTTTTTTTTGGTAAGTTGACGTATGTATTAAAAGAAGAAGATACAAACATTATAAGGGGCATACCCCAGATTTACAATGATAACATAAACATAAAACAACAGATGGCTACAGGCTAGCCACCAACCATAAAACTGAAACCTCACTAGATTTGTTAGGGAAACCAATACAACTAGCTAACTATAAGAATCTATGGTATTCACCCTCCAAGCTCGTTGGATCCTTTTGTTTTCATTTGTTGGTACGACATTTCTCATCAAATCAAGCTTATCACGAATGATACATTCGATTTGATTAAAGACCAAATTCGAAAGCCAAGTAAATCAAGTTTGATAGTAGTGTGAGACAAATATAACTTGTATCTAGGCACCAACACTATTGAAAATTGAAACCCCCACCCAACAAATATTGATTCGCAAACGAGAAGTTTAGGGATGATGCCACAAAGGTAGTTGTTCTTCAATAAGTCGTTTTTCAGTTCTTTACAGAACCAAAGAAGAGAGATTATCACACCAACACACAACAAATGCAGCAAAAGAAGTTTATTGATCTGAAAATTGTGTAACCCTTACATATCTGCTTATGCCTTTATTTATACTGACTCTAGACTGAAACAAACCTTAATTAACCCCTTATGTGGACTTATATGAGGCCCACTTATAATTAAACCCAAATAATATAAATAAAACCCTAAACTAAGAAAATAATAATAATAATAATAATAAATCCGAATTTAATATCCTAAATATGATAGGATCAGATTTGATGCCCAATAAAAGTCCCATATAAGCTAGGAGAAATCTGATTTGAAAAATTTGTGATATCACCCCCTTTAGGTCTTTGATGCTTGGATTCTCTTATTTAACTTGGACAGATAAGAAAACAAATTTTTCCCTTTATTGCTGATTTAATTACTTTCCTTCTTAGGGTAGGAAAAACATTAAATAATCATTTTCTCTTTAGGAATTAGATCTTCCAAAACTTCCTTGATTGTTTAGGAAAATAAATTGCTACTTTTTATCCTTGCATCATTAGAAAAAACAAACCTAACAAGCCTGGTATGGGGTAGGACCATCAGCCCTTTGTTCCACACGAATTAGGCTCTTCTCGGACCATCCTATTATCGAATCGAAAGTTATGCTTGTTAGTGTGAAATGTGCATTAGAAAGAAGAAGAAAAAACCTAAAACCACCTCTCATTGTCCAATCCGCAAGCTGCTAAGATTTCTTGCCCAAACCACAAGCTAATATGGCTTTCTCAACTCCTTCTCTTATGTGGATTATATTAATTAAAGGTTGGTCATCTTTTGAACTCATCTTGATGCTTGACTTGGCCCTAATGTTTTGAATTAGCCCATTAAATACTTATTTAATTTTTTTGTCCCTTAACCTTGTAATTGGCCAAATTTGAACCTTAATGGATCATTAGGTGATGCTTGTTGATCCCCCTCTACTAAAAAAAATGTGACCTTCAATCGTCACCAATATTTTCATAACCCAATTTTTTACCCTCCTATTTTTCTAAATATTTTCAAAATTAAAAATATATTTTCTTGATGTATCTACATCATTTTTTTTATTTTCAGCATCATCTCATAAGAATTCAAATTTGAAAATTCTTTTCAATGTGTTGAGCTTTTAACCCACTATTTTTAAAATTATTGATTTTTCAATGTTGCCTTTTCAAGCCTTTTCAAAAAAAAAAAATAAGACAAATAAAAAAATATTTGGATAAAGGGACCAAAGTATTTTTGGAACCAAACAATGGGAAGGAAAAAGACAAATCATTTTGCCTATAAATAGATGATTATTTGATGTGAACCTCATGATCAAGTGGTCACATAACCCATAATTAAGATTGAGATTTAATCACGGAAAGCCGAAATAGATCTAATAGGGGTGTGACACAATAGAAACATGCCCCAAGGCACCAACACTATTGGAATGAAATAGAATGATGCCACAAAGCCAGTAAATCTTCAATAAGTCAAATTCAGTTCGTTTGAGAACTGAAGAATGCAAGAATCATTCTCACACATTAAAACTAAAAAATTTAGAAGTAATATTCATCAATGGCTGCTGAAATTCAGGTTACATATGTTTAAATAGTTTTGAAAAATTAACCCTAATGGATCTACCCTTGCGGGTTGAATTGACCCACATACAAAATTGACCCAAAAACCCTAAACTGAAAAAACCTCATAACTTGATCCAAACAAGCGTTGGATCCTAGCTGAAAACAAAGTATTAATTCAGCCCAAATAAACCTTGGGCTGTGGCTAAGAAAAATAAAGATAAAGCCCATAAGTTTTAAGTCTTTATTTGCTTATCCTAGAAACTATTATGTCATTAAATATCACCTGCCTTCTTTCCTTGTGTTGGTAGGATGAACAAGGATTCCTTATAAGCAAAGGATTCTGAAACTTTAATGAATCCTTGCCACACATGAAAACTATGTTGCAGCCTATTAAAGATCCTTGTAGAACTAGAAGATTCGCAAAACAAGCTGCCACATCTTTGTAGGAAAAGAATCCTTGCCAAATAGAAAAATACATCTAGAATCTTCTAGTAAAGTTGTAGCTCGATCCAATGGTTGCATTTTGTGTAATGATCAATAGCGTAAAACTAGACGATAGAAAATTCATGCCAAAATCTGAATCTGACCTTACTTGGATCGTATCATTCCCTCTCTATTTAAGATGATTCATCCTCGAATCACCAATATGTTTAATGGAGAATTCATTAGCCTATTGTTGAAGCCTTTGGAGTTCTTTTCTTGCACGCACTTACATCCAACAACATTGTGTATATATTTTGAATGATAACCACTGGTATCCTCTTTCGCTATTCATCCTTTTAGCATTATTCCTCCTTTTTCATCGAAGCTTGAAGGTTAAAGAATAATCTTCTACACTTATCAACCTTAACATTAAGTGGTTCGACTTTAGTATGGACAAAAGGCTTTGGTTGGGTAGTCCCATCTATTGTCTGATTCGGCCTCTATACTAATGAAGGAAGTCGAATTGGTCAGAAAACGTGTGCTCCCTCTTCTTTTTAGTTGTCTTTCCACCTTCATCATTATATGGACCATATTCTCCAACTCTATGTAATGTTGTAATTCCACCACATTCGCAATATTCCTATTCAGCCCATTAAGAAATCGCTATCATGACCTCGCTATCATTGTGATCTCTCTTTCCCTATAATACTCATTTAGTGACTTAGAACCCTGATTCAAACTTTGTAATTTTAAATGTAAATCCCTATAATAATGGTTAGGCACAAATCTCCTCGTCATCAACACTTTCATCTCCAGCTACGACATATTGGCCTTTCTCCATTCCTCCTCCTACCAATCGCATTCTAATCCCACCAAATAAGCGTAATATGTAAATTCAAGGACTACCAATGAAGCGATCCAAGCACCAAAGGATCCTGATGCGAACCTCGTGATCACATGGTCACGCAACCCACATGTAAAGACATCAATTCCTTGAAAGCCAAGTAAATCAAGTTTGATAAGAGTATGACACTAGGATAACTTGTACCTAGGAACCAACACTATTGGAAACAGAAACCCCCACCCAGCGCATATTGATTCGCGAATGAGAACTATAAGGATGTTGCCACGAAGTCAGTTGTTCTTCGATATGTTGTTTTCCAGTTCTTTAAAGAATCAAGGAAAGGAGATTATCCCACCAACACACAAGAAGTGCGACAAAAATTTTTTATTGATCTGAAAATTGCGTAACCCTTACATATCTTGTTATGCCTTTATTTATACTGACTCTAGACTAAAACAAACGCTAATGAACCTGTTATGTGGACTTATATGAGGCACAGTTGCAATTAAACCCAAATAATATAAATAAAACCCTAAACTAATAAGAAAAAAATAATAACAATAATAAATCTGAATTTCATATTTTAAATATGATAGGATTAGATTTGCAACCCTATAGAATTTCCATATAATCTAGGAGAAATCTGATTTGAAAAATTTGTACTCCCACCCCCTTTAGGTCCTTGATTAGCTTGGATTTTCTTGTTTAACTTGGACAAATAAGAAAACAAATTTCTCCCTTTATTGTTGATTTAATTACTTTCCTTCCTAGGGAAAGAAAAACATTAAATAATCATTCTCTTTAGGAATCAGATCTGCCAAAACTTCCTTAATTGTTTAGGAAAAAAAAAGCCTACGAAGGCTGGTTTGAGGTCAGACCATCAACCATTTGTTCCACACGAATTTGGCTCTTCTGAACCTGAATTCGATGAATTAGAGGCTGTCATTCATGCTCCTTAAATCTCCCAAGCTCCTCTAGGTCCATCTTGCTCCATATATTCTGTACAAGCCCATTTAATGTTTATTTAAGCCTATTTGCCTTCGCTTTTGTAATTAGTCCAATTGGCATCTCTAATAGGTCGTTGGCATAATTACACTTGGTGTTGGGCTGATCCTCATCATCGCCTCTCTTTTCAAAAGAATTTGACCTCGAATCATCACCTACATCAAATAGAGTAAGATCAGAAATATTAAATGTAGCATTAACACCATACTCGCCTAGCAAATCAACTTTATAAGCATTGTCATTGATCCTCTCAAGGAATCTGAAATAGCACATCTCCACATGGTTTTAGCATTGATTTCCTATAGGGTGGAAATCTCTCTTTGCGCATATGCACCTAAACCCAATTGTCGGGCTAAAAGACAACATGTTTAAGCCCCTTATTGTCTTTGGCCGCATACACACGGTTCCTCTTTTCAATCTGTTGCCACACATTCTCATGGAGTGTCTTCAACACCTATGCTTTACGATTACCATACAAACTAACAATTTAGTACCCCGTTTATCACATGGAATAAAGTGCATCATTGGTTTAGATCCCGTAAAGCCATACTATCTCTTTAAAGAACAAATCAATAATGTTAGTTGCATCATCGATTTTATGACATGGAATAAAGTGTGCCATCTTTGAAAACCTATCAACAACTATAAAAATTGAATCCCTATCTCGTTTTGACCTAGATAAACCTAAGACGAAGTCTATCGAAAATGTCTATACATGATTCTTTAGGTACAGGCAAAGGGATATATAAGTCATGTGGTTGAGTCTTACACTTTGCTTTCTTACAAGTTATGCATTTCTCACATGTGTTGCCCATCTTCTTTCATTTTAGGCCAATAAAAATGCTAATGCAACACATCTAAGTCTTAACAACACCAAAATGCCCCATCAACCCGCCCCCATGTGCTTCACGTACAAACAATTCACGCTTAGAACTGAAGAATGCAAGAATTACTCTCACACGTTAAAATTAAAAAATTCAGAAGTAATATTCATCAATGACTCCTGAAATTCTGGTTACATGTGTTTAAATAGTTTTTAAAAACAAACCCTAATGGATCTATCTCAGTGGGCTGAACTAACCCAAAAACCCTAAATTGAAAAGCCTATAGCCTGATCCAAACCAGCTTTGGATCCTAGCTGAAAAACAAAGTATTAATGAAGCCCAAACATGAAATAAAATATTAAAAATAACTAATCTGTCATTAAATACCATGAGCCCTTCTTTCCTTGTGTAGCTAGGATGAATAATGAATCCTTATAAGAAAAGGATTTTACAATATTAATGAATCTTTGTCACTCTTAGAGATTATATTACAGCTCATTAAAGATTTGTGGAACTAAAAAATTCCTAAAACAAGCACTCACATGTAGGAAAAGAATACTTGCCAAATAGGAAGTACATAAGTCAAAAGAAAGTAAATAACAAAATTCATACAACATGTTCTGACTTATATCGCAAGTTGTTTTTGAACTCTGATTCACTTGAAACTTTACCCTAATATAGACCAATACCTCTGGAATCTTCTAGTAAATTTTTAGATCGATCCAATGATTAGATTTGGAGTTATGTTTAATAGCGTAAAACTAGACAATAGAGATTTTTACACCAAAATCCGAATACGATCTTACTTGGGTCGTGTCATAAGGTTGAACCGTATCACTAGCAAGTCTATGAAAACTCCTTACCTCACTTACCGATTTTGGTGTAGTCCAATTCCAGATGGCCTTAACTTTCTCCTCATTCGTCTCGATACCCTGTGCAGTCATGACATAGCCAAGAAACACAATTTTCTCCATGCAAAAGGTACACTTCTTAAGATTAATATACAATTGCTCCCTTTGCAATACACTAAGTACATTATGCAAATGATCAAGATGCTCGTTTAAGTTCTTACTATAGATCAAAATGTCATCAAAATGCACAACAACAAACTTACCTATAAACACCCGCAAAACAGGATTCATTAAACACATAACCGTACTAGGCGCATTTGTAAGTCAAAACAACATGACTATCCATTCATACAAACCATGCTTAGTCTTAAATGCAGTTTTCCACTCATCACCTTCTTTTAACCTAGTATGATAGTACCCTCTCTTTAAGTCAATTTTAGAGAAAATACATGATCCATGTAACTCTTCTAGCATGTCATCAAGCCTAGGAATAAGATATCGATACTTTATCGTTATGTTGTTAATGACACAACAATCAACACACATCCTCCATGTTCCATCCATTTTAGGCACATGTAACACTGACATAGCATAAGGGCTCATACTCTTACGAATGTACCCCTTTCTCATCAACTCATCTACTTGCCTTTGAAGCTCTATGTCTTCTCGGGGTTGCTTCTATAAGCTGGACGGTTAGGAATTAAAGCTCTAGGTACAAGGTCAATCTAGTGTTCAATCCCCTTAATGGTGGTAATCCACTAGAGATGTCTTCATAGAATACATTATCAAATTCCTGCAACATAGAAACAACCATAGGTGATACGAACCTCATGATCACGTGGTCACGCAACCAGCATGCAAAGACACCAATTCCCGGAAAGCAAGTAAATCAAGTTTGATAAGAGTGTGACACAAAGCTAACTTGTACCTAGGCACCAGTACTATTGGAAACGAAGACCCTCACCCAACGAATATTGATTGGCGAACGAGAAGTATAAGGATGACGCCACGAAGAGAGTTGTTCTTCGATAAGTCATTTTTCAGTTCTTTAGAGAACCATGAAAGGAAGATTATATCACCAACATACACACACAAAGTGCAGCAAACAAGAGGTTTTATTAATCTGAATTGTCTAACCTTAGATGTCTGCTAATTCATAACTCAGAATGGAAAACTCCTACCACCCAAGCTATTGGCTGGCACCCCATTATAGAAGCTATTCCTTCCAATTCTAATCCTAAGATGGGGCAAAAGGATGAGATAGTTTGGTTGGATTCGCCAAATCACAGATTCTCGATCAAAGTAGCTTGGGAACAGCTAAGACGTCATCGTCAGATGGTTGAATGGCATGACATTGTGTGGTTCAAGAATGCTGTTCCAAGACATTCATTTCTTCTATGGATGGCTGTCCAACAGAAACTCACAACTCAAGATAAACTTCATCGGTTTGGTATACATGGTCCCAATAGATGCTCGCTCTGTCTCCGCAACACTGAGGATCACAACCACTTGTTCTTTGAAAGCGATCTGGTGGGATGTTTGTGACAGATGCGACATTCCAAGAATGACAAAAGCCTTGGATGAATGGATTCGATGGGCCACTGTCTCTTGGCATGGCAAGAGTTTCGTCAATTTTTCTCGTAAACTGAGTTTTGCAGCTACAGTGTATCATGTATGGCAAGAACGGAATGCAAGGATCTTTGCTGGAATGTCTAGAACTTCGAATTTGGTCTTTAATCAAATCGAATGTATCATTCGTGATAAGCTTGATTTGATGAGGAATGTCGTACCAACAAATGAAAACAAAAGGATCCAACGAGCTTGGAGGGTGAATACCATAGATTCTTAATTTGTTAGTTAGCTGGTTGTGTTGGTTTCCCTAACGAATCTAGTGAGGTTTCAGTTTTATGGTCGGTGGCTAGCCTGTAGCCATCTGTTGTTTTATGTTTCTGTTATCATTGTAAATCTGGGGTATGCCCTTTATAATGTTTGTATCTTTTTCTTTTAATACATACGTCAACTTACCAAAAAAAAAAATTATCATCACAACAGCTTAACTCCTCAAGTTTTACCTCCACTCTCAATCGGTTTAATTAATAATTTAGGTTTAGCCAAATCTGATGGTGTTCTCTCACCATTGACTTCACGTGAATTTTCACTCTTCCCATCCTCACTTTCTAATTTCATTTGATCATCATACACTTGTTTTGGAGAAAGAGGTACAAGAGTGATGGTTTTACCATCATTTACAATAGTAAACCTATTATTAAACCCATCATGAATCGCCTTCCGATCAAATTGCCATGGACACCCCAAAAGTAAGTGACTAGCACGCATTAGGACTACTGACACGATCAAAGAGTTGATGTCTTATCCCAAGTGCAGGAGTGTCGAAGTAATAAATAATCTGGTAAGACCATAGTCGAACTACAGGGAGGTAAACTATATAAAATTATAAACAATAAATGAGAAGGAGTTGAAGAGAACTTTTAAGATGGCACTCGAGATATGGGACAGATACTCTAGTGAAGAAATTGAATTTGAGTAGATAGTCTTCATGAAAGTTTTGGGAAATTGTCTCAGCTTTCCAACAAAACAAGAATCGGCGTATTTGGACTTCTAAAACTCGAGATATGGGCTAAAAACTGAACAGTGTATGGGATGCTGAACAGATTCCGACTTTTCCGTTGTTGCTACCATTTGAACTCGAAAATGGCACTTTTGAATCTTGGACTCCTCATGAAAGTTTTAGTCCTATGTCGTAGCTTTCCATTCATATAAACCACACTTAAATCTAAGTTCTACAACTCCAGTTATGATCTAATAACCGAATGATGTTCTAATTTGGACTGAACCAGCATCTCTTTTCTAAGCTTAGCTCTCTCTGTCTTCTCAATTTCAATAGTTAAACTCATCAATCAATCCTTTGATTTATGTGATAGGCATGCATTTAAGATGAACATTTACCATAAATTAAAGGTATCTTATATTATTAGACATGTTATTATAAAACAAGCTCTAGTTAAGAAGTTATTGATATTTCAAGTGCAAAATGATGATATAAAACCTTGATAAAAATACACTTTTAAGTACTAATCAACTACATGACACATAACCTCATCACAATACTTCCCAATAGCAAACGCAATCAATGCATGCTTAGTAACCTTCACTTCACCACATTCATTCAACCATTGCAATCTATAAGGCCTAGGATGTTAATATAACTCAAATTCAATTTCTTCACAAAAGTATCACTAGCTACCAAAGGTGGCATCTTTTTACTTTCAGATTCAACCTCCTCATTGCCTCTTGTAAGTAGAACTCTTTGGTCTAGACACTCAGATGCAGTGTGCCCCTTCCCTAAACACTTAAAACATTTAATATATCTATCACAAGTAGGTTGAGATTCAAATTTACCTTACTCATTCATATGAACATCCCTTTTGGCCTTAGGTGGTTCAGCTTTTGCATAAGGCTTTGGTTGGACAACCCCCTTTCTCTTCAAATCCAACCTCCATATTAAGGAAGATGAAGCCGAAATGATCTGAAAATGTGTACTGCCCCTTCTCTTTATTCGCCTCTTTACCTTCGTTGCCATATGGACTATGTCCTCCAATTCCACACAATGTTGTAATTTTACAACATTTGCAATGTTCCTATTCAGCCCATTTAGAATTCTAGCCATAGTAGCTTTCCTATCCTCAATTACATTGGCGCAAATCATTGCAATCTCCATCTCTTTGAAATACTCATCCACGGACCTAGAACCCTGATTCAAACCCTGCAATTTCATATACAAATCTCTATAATAGTGGTTTGGCACAAATCGCCTTCTCATCAACACTTTCATCTCCTCCCACGACGCTACCGACCTCTTTTCACTCCTCCTATTATTCACATTCTGATCCCACCAAATCCGTGCATAATTTGTGAACTCGATGACTACCAATTTTACCTTCTTCGCCTCCAAATAGTTTTGGCAATCAAAAAACCAATCTACCTTGTTCTCCCACTCCAAATACGTATTGGCCCCTAGTTCGTCATATCCCCCAACATTACAAAAATTTTCCCATTGGCCGAATTGACCCCTAGTTCTATTCCCGAAATCCCTTTGGTTTCTAAGCTGCCGAAAACCTTCCTTCTCTTCTTCTCATGACAAAACATGGATTTAATATTAGGGGATTTATTTTATTTTGTTAGCTACCCAAGACTTGTTGGGCTTAATTAATACTTTTTTTTCTGCTAGGATCCAAGCCGTGTTTGGATTAAGCTATGGGCTTTTCAGTTTAAGGTTTTGGGTCAGTTTTGAGTAGGCCTCATACAAGTCCACATAAGGGGTCCATTGGGGTTAAATTTTCAAGAACTATTAAAACTCATGTAACAAAAATTTCGGTAGCCTTTGATGATTATTACTTCTGAATTTTTCAGTTTTAACTTGTGAGAGTGATTCTTGCATTCTTCAGTTCTTGAACAAACTAAATTTGACTTATCGAAGATTAATTGGCTTCGTGGTGTCATTCTACTCATTCCAATAGTGTTGGTGCCTTAGGGTAGGTTTCTATTATGTCACTCCTATCAGACCAATTTCGACTTTCCAGGATTAGATCTCAATCTTGATTGTGGGTGGCATGACCACGAGCTTCGCATTAGTTGGTATCAGAGCTAGGCTCCGAAACAAGGTCATATGCTTATGTTATTTTTGTTTTTTTAGTGTTCCTTTAAGTTTTTCAGTGTTTGCGTCGGTCATCTTCTTGTTCTTTGTGTTCGCGTCATCTAAGCAAAAAAATAATAATAAGGTTATATTTCATTTTGGTATTGTCTCTAATCATATCAGTAGCATATATAGAAAAACAAAAACCAGAGAGAGAGAGACAGCTTAGATGAAATTTGAAAGGTGATTTGATTTTATTGCAGAAACACAACTCTTAGCGAACCATAATGAAACCTCCTCACAATCAATTGAAATTATATATCAAATTTGGGCTCATTCTGATATTGTTGGCTTGAGGATTTAGTTTGAGGCTTAATTTTGCCGCAGAAATACAACTCTTAGTGACATATATCAACTCTTAGAAAATCACCTCAAAATCAATTACAACTTCATATTCTATCTATTGGGGGTGCGATCACAACATATATCAAATTTGGGCTTATGTTGATTTCATTTGCTTGAGGTCTTAATTCAAGGTTCAATTTTGTCGCGAAAACACTACTTTTAGTGAACCATAAGTGAACCACCTTCGAATCAATTGAAAATTCATATTCTGTGTATTGGGGGCGAGATTGCATCATATATTAAATTTGTTCTTGTTTTGATATCGGCTTCTTGAGGTTTTAATTGGAGGTTCAATTTTGCCACAACTGATCATACAAGACGTTTGGGTATCTAGACATAATAGAACGACCTATAAACAGATATTTATTGTTTTCTTTGTATCCAAATACTATACATATTAAATTTGATGTTATTTGGATAGCGATTTCTTTAGATTCCAGAATCAAGTTTTGTCTTGCCATAACAGGTCTGTTTTGCATTATTTTTCAAAACTTGTTTTGTTTCTATTTATTTTGTTCCTACCAGTATATTATCATCATATTTGAGATATTTGGTTGTTGTTTGAGTCATTTTCATCACTTTTACATTTGTTTGTTTTCGATCAGTTATGGTCCAAACAAAAGTCAGATTTGTAATTTAGAATCTAAATCAGTGTTTTTCCTGTCGTAAACTATATTCTTATTATGTCTTCATCTTCTTCTATTTTTCCTATTTGTGTCACGTATTTAGCAAGGGAGAGGGAAAAGAAGAGGATTCTACCTCAAGGATGCGAAAAACTAAGCCATGGTTTGAGGGTTTTAGAACAAGAATTTGATAAGTGTAGTAAATTATTCTATGATCTTCAAGCTTCATGGAAAAGGAGGTACAACGCCAACAAAATGAAAGATGAAGGAGAGCCGTTGTTATCATTCAAAAGTATGTACGTAAGTGGTTAGTATGGCGTACTTATTTAAAATTCTTGTTAGTCACTTCTTCCATACAATGTTGTTGGAGAAAAGTGTTAGTAATAAGGGAATTCTGAAGGCTTAAACAAGAGGCTAATAAAGTCGCCACTAATTGTATTCAAGATTCAAGGGTGAATCTTCTTAAAGAGGCAGGGAATGATACAGTTCAGCCTTGCGATAGACCCAAGCAAGGTCAGATTCGGATTTTGGTGTAAAATTCTCTACCATCCAATTTTACGCTATTGAGTATAACTCCAAATCCAACCATTTGATCAAGCTGAAAGTTTACCAGAAGATTTTAGAGGTATTGTTCTATTTTGGGGTAACGTTTCGGATGAATCGGAGTTCACAAAGAACTTGCGATATAGGTTAGAACATGCTATATGAATTTTGTCATTTACTTCCTTTTAACTTGTGGACTTTCTATTTGGTAAGGATCATTTTCCTACAAGGATGTGGGAGCTTGTTTCGTGAATTTCCTAGTCCCACAAAGATCTTTTTAATGAGCTGCAATATAATTTCCAAGTGTGGCAATGATTCATTAATGTTTCAGATTCATTTTCTTGTAAGGATTTCTTATTCATCCTACCTACACAAGGAAAGAAGGGCTAGTTGTGTTGTATTTCTTTTGGTGTTTAGGTTGGATTATAGTGATTTCAAGGTAAATAAGATGGAGGATAGACTAGAATGATACTTTGATAAGTCGATCTGGACGCCATAAAGATCAATCTAGGATTTCGACGCCACTCTTTGTGATTGAAGAGTGATAAGTCAGGTAGGGTTCTTCACAAAATCGATCTGGAAGAACAACTCTTAATTCTATGAATTAAGTTTTCAAATCTTGGCCAAAAGTCCTTTATTACATATTCTGATACTATATTTATAATTAGAACATCCCTCCAAAGTTAGATAAAATTCAACATAGCAGAAGTCAAGCCCAAAAAACAAACTTTGACAAACTAAACTCAACAAATTAACTAGCACATGTTTTTTGACCTTTCTTAACATAAACAGACCAAATTTAAAACAACCATATCTTCTTACACAAAAGTCCAATGCAGTCATGGTTGGACAATCTAGAAAGAGCACGTTCTGAACTTGAAATCCACCTAAATTAGTCTTGTTTTCACATGCAATGGATGACTTCAAATTCGGGTTCAAATTCATTTGCTGTTCTGACCATGAACAACATCAATTCCTTCACTTATTTGCATATCAACCCAAATTCAAGTAGCCCAGCATCAAAAGAACCATTAAGGGCTTTTCCCATCTCCAAGTTCCAATTGTAGGCAAATAAACATCCTTGAACTAATTTCAAACTGATTGTTAATTTTTATCTCCGACGCAGCTTTAATTATTCCAATTTGATTCGTCAAGGCCCTTTGCAGTTGTTTCGCTCTCGCTCTTGTCATTGGACCATCTGAATCTTCTTGCATATTAGATTTAGCTTTACAAGATGGATTATAATTCCTATGATGCACGTCAGGCACCTTATGATGATGGAACATCGAAGAGGGGGGACCTATATTTCAAATCAGGTAAGGATGCATGCATGTCATCTAACCTTAAAGCATTGCACACATATTTTTATTTGTTACATGAAAATTCTAAAAAAAAAACCAAAAAAAAAAACAAAAGGAAAAAAAGAGAGAGAGAGAGTAAAATCATTGAGCTGATAATAAAAGAGAATCATTGTTGTGACCTTGGAACGGAAAGAAAAATGAGAAGAATCCTACCATTAGGAAATTTTCAAAAAAAAAAAAACCAATGTGAGTGTGAGGGACACAGATTTTGCCAATTCAAACGTTACCAACAGGAACACAGATTTTAGTTCTAGATTGCCAAATGGGATCTTAGGTACACTCAATCAAAAAGGCAGATCGCCTTTAAAATAGACCAAAGTGAGTATATGTGGGCAGGTCGCCCGTGAAAATAGACCATTGTGAGTGTGTGGGACGATCGCCCTTGAAAATAGACCAGGATGAAGTATGGGCAGGTCGCCCCTGAAAATAGACTAAGATGAACATGTGTGGGTACGTCGCCCCTGAAAATAGACCAGTGTGAGTGTGTGGGCCAGTCCCCTTAAAAATAGACCAGGATGAACATGTATGGGCAGGTCGCCCCTAAAAATAGACCAGGATAATGTGTGGCCAGGTCGCCCCTGAAAGTAGACCAGTGAGAGGGTGTGGGCCGGTCGCCCTTGAAAATAGACTAGGATGAGCATGTGCGGGCATGTCGCCGCTAAAAATAGATCAGTGTGTGGGCCGGTCGCCCCTGAAAATAAACCAGGATGAACATGTGTGGGCAGGTCGCCCCTGAAAATAGACCAGTGTGAGTGTATGGGTCGGTCGCCCCTGAAAATAGACCACGATGAACATGTGTGGGCAGGTCGCCCATGAAAATTGACTGGTGTGAGTGTGTGGGTCGGTCACCTCTGAAAATAGACCAGGATGATCATGTGTGGGCAGGTCGCCCGTGAAAATAGACCACTGTGAGTTTGAGGGCAGGTCGCTTATGAAAATAGACTGTGTGAGTGTGTGGGCCAGTCGCTCCTGAAAATAGACCAATATGAATGTGTGGGCAGGTCGCCCGTGAAAATAGACCAATGTGTGTGGGTAGGTCGCCTATGAAAGGAAACCAATTTTCTTTAGATGGGGCAGATCTCCTAAGATAATCATATCATTTTCTTTTTCTTTACAAGCTTACTATGTAAAACATTGATGATGTTTTGCTTCGTAAGCATTGTAAAGAGGGGGCATCTGTTGTTATCTATTTGTGGGTTCCCCATAAAAAATGAAAAAATATAAAAAAATACACATCAAAAAAATATATTCAAAAGGAATAAAAAAAAAAAAAGAAGTGAGAAAAGGATGCTAGAACTACCATAAAATGGTTAGGAATTGGTTGAGGAGGTTCAGAAATACAAGAATTGAAATTTGACAGTAAGAACCCTGTTGATAAGGAAAATTCAATTTGAGGAAGAAAAGTCTAAAATCAGATGTTTATGGACTCAATTAAATCTTATCTACGGTTTAATTGAATTTATGAAGTGTTTGATTGCAAGAAAAATTGATTTTTGAGTCAATATCGACTTTAATTAGATGAAATTAAAGTTCTGGAGTCCAATTATAATTTTGAAGAGTTAATTTGGTCAAATCATGGTTTAATTGCATAGTTATTGAAGTTTGATGGTCAATCAGGGACTTGATTGAAACAATCTGAAACCAAGGATCAAACCAGAAAAAACACTAGAATCAAGGGACTCAATTGTAATTTATCCGGGTGTTTGATTACAAGATTGTAAAAACATCCAAGGACCAAATAAAAAATATCATTTAAAAATGAAAAACGGTGTCGTTTCACTGAACACTGTTCACTGCTTTCTTCATAAGCAACGGTTTCATGCAGTTGGCTGTTCACTGCCTTCTTCATTAGTAACGGTTCCATGCAGCAGGTTGTGAGACATTACAGCAGCAACAACGCCAATTCGTTTTAATTACGGGGCATATGTCACTACTGTCATCCCTCTGCAAACATTATCAAGCTGGTCGTTACCAGCACATGGTCTCTGGCCTATAAAAGCAGGAGAAACAGAAGAGCAAAAGGGGGAGAGAACGACAGAGGAAAGTAAGAAAACCAGAGAGAAATGACAGAGGAAAGAAAAAAAAAGAGAGGGGAAAGACAGGGGAATAGACGACGAGCAGGAGACAGACACAGGGGAGAAAATAGGATAGAACTGAGGGAGACCAAGCGGAATTAAACTAAGAGAGTAGAGAAATACGAACTGAAAAAGAGAAGAACAGGGGCAGAACATCAGGAAAAAAAACAAGAGAAACAGAGAAAAGAAAACAAGGAACAGAGGAGAAGAATTGAAACAGACAAAAGCACATAAGAGACCAGCTAGCACGCCTTCGCCCCTTTCATTTCCACTTCCAGGTATGCGTTTTTCATCTCTGTGCATGCGATTTCTTTTTGCATTTTTACTGTTCAAGTGAATTATAATTCACTTGAACAGTAAGCACTCACGCGTGCATCCTAAAGAGCTAGCTGGGCCCAGCCTAAAAAAAAAATTCAAAAAATTATTTCAAAAATTTTGTGATTTTTCGCAATTTTTTTACTGCATTTTAATTAATATCATTTTGTATTTTTATACTGTAAAGATACAGATACGGTATTAAAATATCTGGTTTTCATCAAAACATTAAAAAATATATTTTTATTATTTTTATGCATGTGGCCAAGTCTCTAAAAAAAAATCATATTGTATTTGAATACAACAAAGAAAATTTTAAAAATATGTATTAGCATGCATTTTGGCTTTAATAACCAGTTTATTAAAGTTACGAGAACTAGGCCAATATTTTAAAAATTTAAAACAAAATTATTTTGTTTTCTTTTAATATCTAGGGTTATGATCTTATACGTAAAACGTATCCCGGATATTAAATTCTTTTGTTGACGTTAGAACGGTTAGGTTTTACCCGATAAGATAAGGATCTCTTTACCAAAGAGGACTTTTCTTAAACCACAGATGGACCAACAACTAGAAAACACGACAAGACCTTAGATTTTATCAGATAATAAAACAATACAACCTACCTTAGGTAGGACGTATTTTGGGTGCTAATACATTTTTTTTACGCAACCAGTCCCCGTACCCGATCTCTGAGACTAGTTAGGGTTCTTAGTGACCAAAATACTAGGTGATGACTCCCATTTCATTTTTCCACAGATGGACCAACAACTAGAAAACACGACAAGACCTTAGATTTTATTAAATAATAAAACAATGCAACCTACCTTAGGTAAGGCGTATTTGGGGTGCTAATACATTTTCTTTACGCAACCAGTCCCCGTACCCGATCTCTGAGACTAGTTAGGGTTCTTAGTGACCAAAATACTAAGTGGTGACTCCCATTTCATTTTTCCACTAATAAAGGTCAAGAATTTCTTGTCTCCCCACATTTTTACACATCAGATAACAATTTTAAGGGTGGATGTTTTATTTTATTTTGTTAGCTACAGCCAAGGGTTGTTTGGGCTTAATTAATACTTTGTTTTCAGCTAGGGTATAAGGCTTGTTTAGATCAGGTTATAGTTTTTTTAGTTTAAGGTTTTCATGTCAGTTTTGTATATGAGCAAAATTAGTCATTGATGAATAGTTAATTTTTCAAGAACTATTTAAACTCATGTAACATAATTTTTGGTAGTCTTTGATGAATATTACTTTTGAATTTTTCAGTTATAACATGTGAGAGTGATCCTTGCATTCTTCAGTTCTTGAACGAACTAAATCTAACTTATTGAAGATTAATTACTTTTGTGGTGTCATTCTACTTCATTTAAATAATTTTGGTGCCTTGGGGCAAGTTTTCATTATTTCACACTCCTATCAGATCTATTTCGGCTTTTCGGGACCAGATCTCAATCTTGATTGTGGGTTACGTGACCATGAGGTTCACATCAGTTGGTATCAGAGCTAGGCTCCAAAACAAGGTCATATCCTTTTGTTATTTTCATTTTTTTAGTGTTCCTTCAAGTTTTTCAGTGTTTGCGACGTTCATCTTCTTGTTCTTTGTGTCTGCAACATCCAAGCAAAAAAAAAAGGTTATATTTATCTTGTAAATATCTATAATCATACCTGTACCATATAAAGAAAGGGAGAGAGAGAAAGAAAGAGATTAGACAGAATTTGAAGAATGAATTAATTTTGCAACTCAATGAATCATAAGAAAACCACTTTAGAATCAATTGAAACTTTATATTCTGTCTACTAGGGGTGAGATCGCACCATATATTAAATGTGGGTTTATTTTGATATCGTTTACTTGAGATTTTAATTTGAGGTTCAATTATGCTGTAAAAACACAACTTTTAGTGAACCATAAGCTAACCACCTCAAAAATCAATTAAAACTTCATATTCTGTCTATTGGGGGTGCAATCGCATTATCATTTGTTTGAGGTGTTAATTCGAGGTTCAATTCAGTTGCAAACTGATCATACAAGGGATTTGGGAACCAACCTATGAACTGAGATTTGTTGTTTTTTGGTTTCAGAATACTAAATATTGAATTTGAGGTCATTTTGATATTGTTTGGTCTAAGTTTTAATTTTATTACGTAAAAATTGCGTACCAGGTTAGATGAGCATCAAGTTCCAAAACGTGATCCTTACCGTCTGTTTTCATACAATTCTTTTTTTTTCCCATTATAATTGGGTTATTTAGGAGTCAATTAATTATTTTTGCTAGTTTTCGCTTTTATTTTATTTCGTGTTTTCATGTCACCCACAATTCATACGAATTTGCATTATTACTCGTGAAATCATAGTCGTAGTTTTTAAATATAGTTATTGATTTTTGACTCTAAGAATTATAATTGATTTGTTGATTTCAGTTCATAAAGAACCAAAAGAAACAAGTTGTGAGGTAAAAGGCGTAGTTAGAAAAGCCATGATTTTTATGTGATGGTAGAGGTGTGTGGATATATTTTGTGCTACTAACCAAATTTTGCAAATTAAAAGAATGTCTAAAAACAACGAATCAACGATAGAAAATGCTAAAGTCGCTTTCCGCTTGTGAGCCACAAGCCACCAGCCACAACTCGAGCTCTTGTCTAAGACATACAAGGATTTGAAAGATGGAGTGAATTTGATAAAGCAACAGAATAGTGGGGCTAATCGCCAAGGAAATACGGCCCATAGGGCCGTACGAAATGTCAGATCTGATTTTGAAGAGTTTGTTGATGAAAACGCAGATGCGGATGAAGATGACTATGATTTTGCATTTGCTGGCCAAGGAATCAGGTCTGGAATGACTAGGGCTAGGGGGAATGTGAATTTCCATGGCATGGGGAATTATAAAAATGTGGATGGGACTGACTCTATTAAATTGAAGATTCCTAACTTCCAAGGTAAAAACGATCACAAGGCTTATTTGGAGTAAGGGACAAAGGCAGATTGAATTTTTGATTGCCATAGTTATTATGAACAAAAGAATGTGAAATTGGTGGTCATTAGAATGCATAGATTTGGTGGGATCAGATTGTGTAATCTGTAGCGGAAGAAATGGGGAGCGACCCGTTCAGGTTTAGTGGGAGATGAAAGTTTTAATGAGGAGATGATTTATGCCAAACCACTATTACAGAGACTTATATCTAAAGCTACAAGGTCTTAATCAAGGTTATATAAACAGTAGATGAATATCACAAAGAGATGAAGATAGCAATGATTCGGGCCAATTTTGTTGAGGATAGAGAATCCATAATGACTAGATTTACTAATAGGTTGAAGGTTGAATCAAGACATTGTCAATGTTGTGGAGCTACAACACCATGTGGAGCTAGAGGACATGGTTCACATGCCTACGAAGGTAGAGACAATTTAGGAAGGGATATGATGGACTAGCATTTAATTTGGGTTCTTTATCATCTTAGAAGTCGAATCTAAGGAGAGAGGGTATTGCCTAGCTGAGGTTCGTTGTTCCTTTCAAAGCTGAACCACCAAAGTCTAAAGTTGATGTCCCTAGCTGAGTGTCCATATAAGAGAATCATGATGAGTAAAGATAATAGTGATATCAAATCTGAAAGTGACAGATCTGATTATGAAGGCATGCCACCATTGAAGGATAATGATATGGATGAGTTAGCATTACTGGTTGTGGAGTCCTTGGTTATAAGGCGAACACTTCAAGTTCAGATCAAGGAAGATGAAACTCATCAACAAAGAGAGAACATCTTTCATACACATTGCTATGTTTATAGCAATGTGTATAGTTTAATTATACATAGTAAAAGTTGTATTAATGTTTGTAGTAAACTGAATTTGTGTACTGTTAAACATGTTAAACCCTTGTTAGTAAACTGAATTTGTGTATTGTTAAGCGTGTTAAATAGATTGTAATGGCTGGATGATAGTGGTGAAGTGAAAGTGACTAAACAGGTTGTGGTTTCATTTTTTATTAGGAAGTATGTTGATGAAATTCCGTGTGATGTGATATACCAATAGAAGCAAGTCATATCTTGTTTGGGAGACCATGACAATATAATAGGAAGGCAATTCATGATGGGGTTAAAAATAGGTATAGCATTGTAAAAGATGGTAAAACCATAAATCTTGTACTTTTTACATCCAAACAGGTGTATGATGATCAAAAAAAGCTAAAAAGTGAGCATGAGGCTATGAGGAGAGAAAAATCAAGGTGAGGAACAAGGGGGGAGAGACCATTAGATTCGGCTAAAACCCAAAACACCACTACAACCCATTCAGCCACCTATCCAAACATAAACAAATATTGGGCCAACACTTCAAACAAATCAGACCATTCGGCCACTACTCAAAAACACCAAAATCTGACCGAGAGTGGAGGTATGACCATAGTTATGAAACCCAACCCGAAAATTAACCCGGCCAAGAGACCAGGTTCCAGGTTTTATGGGTTAACCCGGGTCAACCAGTATGAATGCAGGATATTTAATTATTTATGAACCATTCCTTCAAATAAAGCAAAATATCACACCTGCACACGTTATACCTTTACCTTTGTTGCTATCAATGCTCTCCTTCACTTGTAAGTTGTAACTGGCCATCCACAAATTAACAGTAAAGAACGAAAGAGAGACAGAGCATAGAGAGATCTGTAGCGCTTGTTGCAGATAGGGAGAGAGAAACAGAGAAAGATCAACCATGAGAATTAGCAATCACTTGATAGGGGTACTCAATACCCATCACAAGAGGTGGTATATGGCTAAACAGTAGAGCTAACAACACAGATTGTTTGAAATTCTTACAATGGCTGTTGATAGTAATTGGGATCTCAATCATGGTCATTTCTTTAGCTGGTTTCACTGATGCGTGCTATCGAAACACTTTCTTGATATTGGTTTACTTATTTGCTATGTTCTTCATCATTGCCGCACTTTTAGGGTTCATCATCCTTCACTGGCACAAGATTAGCTCTTGTATATGAGATTCTAAGGTTTGTGGTAAGATGGGGAGAAGTATTAATGGTGTCTTTGAGACTGCAGAGATGCCCGGCCACAACTTCCCTCATCCCTCTCTCAGTCATCCCCTAACCTTTTGGCCAAAACCTTCTTCTTCCCAAGTCTACACAGAAACCACATTTGAAAAGGAAAAAATAAACACCAGGTCTTGTCCAGGTTTGCCCGGGTCCCCCGGGTCATGGGTCGATCCGCCATGTCGACCGGGTTTTGCCGGACTGTTGCATTAGCCGGTCTTTTTACAAACCCAAATTGGTCCAGCCATTGGGTCGACCGGGTCCCGGGTCACCCTCCGGGCCAGTCTGGGTTTAATAACTATGGGTATGACAAGAGGAGTGAAGAAAGTCAGGAAGGGTGATGAGAATTCTTTGGAAAAACTAAAGAAACAACCCAATTTTTATGGTAGAGAGGGTGAGGTCAGATGTGCATTTTTCACTAACAAGTCAATGATTTTACTTGTGTACAAAGAGGCTTACTGATGTGCATCCACTACAAGATTTCACAGTTTTACCGACGGAAGTATTCCGTCGGTGTGTGATTATGAGTTCGTCGATAATTTATTTACTGACGTCGTCACCGACGGAAAACGTCAGTCGACTTTCCTTTCATCAGTAATTCCACATTCCATCGCTATATCGGTTGGAAACACAAAAAAACCATTTGCCAATGGTTTTATAGACGGAATTTTATCCCGTCGGTGATAGCGTGATTTATTGACGAACACATACTGTCGGTAAATTTATCGGTGAGTGTTTAAAATACCGACTGCAGATATCCGTCTGTAAATTTGTCGATAATTGTCTCAACAACTGTCAAATGCCAACGGATTAATTCCTTCAGTAAAGCTGTCGGTAAGTGTATGAAATACCGACCGAATATATCCATCTGTAAATTCATCGGTGAATGTAGCAGCTACTGTCAAATGCCAACGGTTAATTTCGTCGGTAAAACCCTTTGAAATATTTTTTTAAAATTTGTTTTTAAAAAATTGTTTAGAATACATAATATAAAATTATATAAATTAATGGTAATAAAAATCAATTATGCAAATAAAATTTATATTAAATATCAAAAACAAAAAAAATTAAAGTTAAAGTTAAATAATATTCATTACAAACTGAATGTGTTTCAAAAAAAATTAAATGAAATTTTAAAGGTAAATAATATTTATTACAAATTAATATAAAGGTGGTGGAGGAGGAGGAGGTTGATGGTTATACGACCAAAAAGGATTAGGCGCACATGTTCCACTCTATGATGGATTCATGACCATTTCGCGAAGCTGTTCATGATCTGTGTTTTGTTGTGCATACTTCGCTCTTTGTTGTGCATGAGCCGCTTTGAGTTGTACGTACTCCGCTGATAGGTGGTCATATTTTTCGGTGAGCTGAGCCATGTGTTGCTACAAGGCCACAAACTCCTTAGATTGGGTGCTCGATATTGATTGGGAGCTCCCAACGGTTGAAAAACTACAAGCCGACCGCAAGTTGTCGGTCGTAGTGTTGGAGAGCCCGTAAACCCGATTTTTATCGGGTCCACCAAACGATCTAACCTCCATCCATAAATGTGCATCGAATTCCGGATGGGTCAAAGGATCGTCCCCGTATCTCTCCCTCAACCAATTATTATAGGTCTCCTGAAAATAAATAAAAAAGTAATCATCATATTCAATTCAATAAACATAATAACTTACAAAATAAAATGATTGAACAAACATACCATGAAATGTTGAGCACGGTTGTCAACGAATTATTGCGCCCCCTTTTGGCAGTCTTGACTCCGCATGTGCGTCTCCACAAACAGCTCCGTCAGGCTCGGCTCATGTCCAAGAGACGTAGCCTATAATGAAAAAAGATTTATTAACAACAAATTAATTTAATGATATATTTCATTTAAATTAATCTTACCATCCGTTTCACATGTGCAGCAAACGGAACAGAGCTATCGGTGTGCATTGTCACCGAGCCATGAATTGCACGATTCCGGTTGCTAGCACCGGACTGTGAGCATCGTGTGAACCGCTCAAACGTCACGTGCTCAAGATTGTGCGGTCATATATCTTTCGGGATGTATATCGGTTTAAAATCCCTCCAAACTGCAAATCATTCCAGCCTTGTAAACCCTATCTCTCGCGGATTTTTTTCCCTTTTTTGTGCTTCATACCAAAAATCACACATCCTACTTAACGCAACCAAAAATTACATTTCGAAACATAAATTTTTGTCTAAAAAAAATCTTGTGTTGTTTTCGATGTTACCTAGTTGCCGCGTGATTTTCCCACACCCTCACAATAATGTCATGCTTACTGTCCCAGCAGAATTTGCCCAGTGTATAAATAATTAATTTTAAATAAAAATAATAATTTATTTACAATTATATTAATAATTTCTTAGAAATAATCTGAAAATTATAAATTAACACCAACCTCAAATCTGTCAAACCATGCATTGATTTGAGGCATCCATTCAGGATGCCTGGATATCTGACTCCATTAAAACAACGGAATCTCTATCGACGATTTAAACGCCAATGATATTACTCGGGTAGCCTCAATGTTTGTGAACCTGAAAATAAATAAAATTAATGAAATAGTGATTACTTTATAAATTATGTTATAATTTTTTTTAAAAAAAAAACTAAAACTTTAACAAACTTACATTGAAAGGTCGTCCTTCCATTGTGCCTCGTACTTGCGGGTAAATTGATTCTGCTGCGAAGGCACGCCTCGTACATTTTTATACAAATAATTATATAATTAAATTCAAATGTTAAAAAAAAAATTCGACAGCACCTCTCCTATACTGGATGCTACCCAAATCTACAAACCTGCAAATATTAACAATAGTCACAACCAATTGACCCAATCTATACTAATTATTCCAACATATTCAATTACTAATTCTAAGTTAAATTCAACATTAACAATTACAATTCAACAAATTATTCAATAATTATGCCAATACAACAATAAAATATATTCAATAAATTCAAAAAAAAAACTCTAGAATAATTAAAATAAATAGAAAAAATTAAACACAAATTATGCAATAATAGAGTAAAATTACTAATTATTCCAACATCTTCAATTACTAATACTAAGGTAAATTCAACATTAACAATTACAATTAAACAAATTATTCAATAATTATGTTTATTTCAAGACTTTATCTACACTACAAAAATACACCAAAACAAAAGGCATAACAACAATAAAATAGCTAAAATAAAAAAAATCTTTAAAGTAAAATGAAATAGAGGAAACACATACCATTTAGATTGATGAAGATTAAAAAAAAACTAGTAACCTTTGTTAGAAATATTGAGGAAATGACAGGAAAAAAATCGAAGAGATGGGAGGGGAAATTAAGAACCTAGAGGAGAGGGAAAAAATGAACTAAAGGGGCGGTCACTGGGATTTATAGTGCAATTTTACCGACGGATTCACCGACGGAATAAAAAATAATTATTAATTTTAATTTATTCCGTCGGTGAAGTGTCAAAAATCCATCGGTAATTTTTGAATTTCGCACCAAAATTTTTAATCACCCTCCATATTGTTCGCAGTCCATCAGCAAACTGACGAGGTTAGAGATGCATTTAATGCACCGCCCTTTGGAATTTGCACCGTCCATCGGTGAAGTTGTCGGTAATATTAACTCGCCGACAACTTCTGTCGGACATTAATCTGTCGGTATGGTCGTCGGTGATTGTGGCATTTCAAGTAATTATTTTTAAATTTTCTGTGAAATGCCGACGGACTTTATTCCATCGGTATGGACGTCGGTGATTATGGCATTGTACAAGAAAGGTTGTATTTGTATTGCCTATTTACCTTCCTACAAAAACTTAAATGATAAACTGTCCATCGCACAAAACAATAACAACAGTGCTTAAACAATAAACATTTTGTGTTACAAAATATATAATCCATAATCTAAATTACATGAAAAAGGGTTTTACACAGGGCTTCATTCTGATAGTTAGTCAAAATTTTCTTCTTCTTCGTCAACAATTGAATAGTCATCACCTTCATCGCAATCTTCAATATGGATATCATCATCTTCATTGACATTTGCTTGTTTGCTAGAGCTCAAAACAACATTCAACTCCTATGTGTCAACATCAACAAGACTATCATCGAAAATATAAAAATTTGAATTTTCTTCCAATTCAATCGAAGGAGCAACTTGATATGGTTCAACCAACTCATTAACTTGAAAGACTTCATCTCGCACACTTGTGTCTTCGTTCTCATCCTGAACAACCTCGACACGACCCCGGGATTTTGTTTTCAAAACGGACAACCAATCCACTCTTGATCGATCCTTTCTAAATGAAGGGGTGTATGTGTAATAACCTTGTTGACATTGCTTTGAGAAAACAAATACATTGTTTATCTTGTGGAGTCTAGCTTTTGAGTTGATTTCGACCAGACCATAGTGCAGATCAACTCTGATTCCTCTGTCAGTCATGTCATACCAATAGCATTTGAATAAAAACACTCTATTCTGCTCGCTATGATATTGCAGTTCGACGACCTCTTCTAATCTACCATAGTAGTCAACTTCTAACTCACTACTATGGTAGTCATGACTCTTCATTCCATACAATCTGCAACCAGCCTTGATATGTTCGATGCATGTCCATCCGGAAAACGCAGACTCTTAAGCCATTTGTAGACTAGCAGTTGTGCGTTTTTCTCTAACACGAGCTTGCTCTTGGTTTTGCGACCTGTGACTCATCATAAACCAACTCCATATATAAAGTTATATCCAATCTAGCCTTGATGTTGTCTTTTGTCTTGCCCTTCATGCACACGTTCTTTTCAATGTGCATGACGTCAAGGTTATGGCGGAGCAGATTGGTCTTCCAATAAGGAAGCTCCTAAAAGATACTTCGCTTTACCCAATTATGGGTCAAACCAAAATCAGGAAACTTTTGCTTACCTGATTGAAGGCCAAACACAATGTCACCGTACTCTGATACAACATCATGCAATTCTTCACCAGAAAGACGCGGGGATGCAACATCGTTTTCAACTCTGCCAATAAAGAAATCTTTTCTGTTCTTACTAACAAATACTTCTCCATGTGCATACCAACACTGGTAATTCTCCATAAACCCTTTTGTGTAGAAGATGCATCATTACAACATCTGGATGCATATACCTTTTATTTTGACATTTCCTGCATGGACACCTAATATTGCCTCCAGTAAAATTTCTGGGAATAGATGTTGCAAAATTAATAAAACTCTGAACCCCATTACAATAATCTATCCTCCGCAATCATTGGGATGAATCTCGATACATCCATGACTTATATCGAACCTCTATAAAATTATGATGACATCATGTATTAATTAACTAAGTTAGGTAAATAAACTTGCAAAAATATTAATTTACCTCGAGATTATCCAACAAACCAATCACAACTTCTCATAAATATTAAATATTCATTATCATTTATCAACATCCATACAAATTAATATATATAAATTTAAGGAAATTACCACTCTGCAATACCATTGATAAAACTAAAAACGGACCCATTAAGCAAGCTATTAATTATTTCAAAACAGCACATGTAATTCGGTAATTCCATAAAGTTTTAACAATTTACAAACAAATACAATCTTACAAAATCTAAAACAAACCATAACATCTATAAAATTATGCATTCATATACTACAAGTTTGTTTGAGAAATAACAATAAAACATGTACATCTACTAACAAAATACATATACTAAAAAAACAATAAAATTGACATTTTAATGTTAAAATTAAAAAAGATAGAATTACTTGCAAAAATTGATAAAATCCATCGGTAAATCGAACACGGATGTTGTGACCACAAAACTTCAAAAATATAACTTGTTGTGCTGAGATGAAGGAGATTTTTGTTTGGGGGGGAGAGGCGGGCTGGTTGTTTGCAAATGGAGAGAGTTGAGATTAGGAAGAAGAAGGAGAAATAGGGGTGGAGAGGGTCGGTAGAGAGGGCATATATTAACTTTTTCTGACGGGTTCACCAACGGAATAATCCATCGGTGCGTTCGTCGGCTATTCTGACAGAAAAATCAACACGTCACCGTCCGGATATGCCATTTCGAAGCTATTCCTTCCAATTCTAATCCTAAGATGGGGCAAAAGGATGAGATAGTTTGGTTGGATTCGCCAAATCACAGATTCTCGATCAAAGTAGCTTGGGAACAACTAAGACGTCATCGTCAGATGGTTGAATGGCATGACATTGTGTGGTTCAAGAATGTTGTTCCAAGACATTCATTTCTTCTATGGATGGCTGTCCAACAGAAACTCACAACTCAAGATAAACTTCATCGGTTTGGTATACATGGTCCCAATAGATGCTCACTCTGTCTCCGCAACAATGAGGATCACAACCACTTGTTCTTTGAATGCTCCTATACTAAAGCGATCTGGTGGGATGTTTGTGACAGATGCGACATTCCAAGAATGACAAAAGGCTGGGATGAATGGATTCGATGGGCCACTGTCTCTTGGCATGGCAAGAGTTTCGTCAATTTTTCTCGTAAACTGAGTTTTGCAGCTACAGTGTATCATGTATGGCAAGAACGGAATGCAAGGATCTTTGCTGGAATGTCTAGAACTTCGAATTTGGTCTTTAATCAAATCGAATGTATCATTCGTGATAAGCTTGATTTGATGAGGAATGTCGTACCAACAAATGAAAACAAAAGGATCCAACGAGCTTGGAGGGTGAATACCATAGATTCCTAATTTGTTAGTTAGCTGGTTGTATTGGTTTCCCTAACGAATCTAGTGAAGTTTCAGTTTTATGGTCGGTCGCTAGCCTGTAGCCATCTGTTGTTTTATGTTTCTGTTATCATTATAAATCTGGGGTATGCCCCTTATAATGTTTGCATCTTCTTCTTTTAATACATACGTCAACTTACAAAAAAAATGAAGTTTTTTTTAATGTTTCGATAGGTTTTTGGAGCTTAACTGAATTATTTCAAAGAATTTAACATCGTAATTCAAAACAAAGAATTGAAGAGAAATTTAGTTGAAGATTGAAGCAAATCTTGGTTCAAATAAGTGCTCCAAATTTACCCAAAAAATCAATTCTATTCCAATCCTAGAAAAGATTATCATATGATCCATTTTAAGCTCAAACTTGCCTTATGTTGTGTGCAAACTTCAACCATCAATCTTAGCCCAAATAATAGGTACAATTGTATGCTTATTTGATGCTTAAATGCAGCCCCAAATCAGCCTCCAAATCAGCCCAAACATAATCCATGATCTTACAAGTCCACACAACAATAACATTTGATTTATTTTGGGCAATCTATTAATCCAAGAAGGCAAGCACATGTATGCAAAGTTGGAGGGGAAATTTTTACATTATTTTGGGATCAAAAGGGAGAAAGAGTCAGCTCAAAAGGGAGGAAGAAAATCGTGCACCAAAGTGTTCTCCAAGCTGCCTAAGTTGACTTTCCAGAACTCCTTTCGGTGTTGTAGCCATACCTTTTGACTCAGAGATCCAAATGAGCTGTTCTTTAATGATCTGGAAAGCTAATAGAATTGCCTATAAATATGTCTCTAATAGCCATTTCCAGAGGAGGCTTCTAAGAGGGTTGAATTGCTATCCAAAGTTAGTGTCATATTTGTGTTACAATTGTTACTGAAATTGAGTTGTGTTTTTCTTTGTAGATTTCAATTCTCTAGTTTGTAAAACTTATTATTTCAGTTTGATTCAAGTTATTTCATATTTGTTAAAGTGTTTTTATAGATAATCATGGTTTGCTAATCTCTTTCTTGGATCCAAATCAAGGATGGTGGTGGTTGAGGTGAGTTCTTTAAGATATAAATGAATCTTATTGTTTATCTTCTCATTTTCTTCATGAATGTTTTATTATTGTAAATAAATTTTAGAAATCATTTCAGTAATGTTATAATCTTGAATTTTTATGCACAAACCATAATTTTGGTATAGAGATTGCTTGATTTGTCTTAGGTTGAGTTATCTTAATATATGTTAAAGGAATCACCAATACATCACCATTAAAATTGATTTGGACCAAGACTTACTTTTTCTTGTCATTTAAAATCTATTTACACGTTTTCATCTTTTAAGACAAATCTATC